>NC_057864.1:494634215-494998381 GCF_019393635.1 Dromiciops gliroides | reverse complement strand
CCTCTAACGGCGCCCCCTTTCATCCACTGCCCCGACCAGTAGGGAGGGCATCCCGAGATGCATGGGGCACAAGGTGTACAAAAGTATGGAGACAGGAGATGGAATGTTCTCTGCTGGGCACCGTATGTGGGCCAGTGGGGACAGAATGGAGGGTGTATGAGGGATACTCACAAGCAGCTCACTCCCTTACACCCCATACCCTCCTGCTGGGGCTACCATGGGGGTAGAAGGCACCATCAAGGATTATGAGGAGTCAGGGAATAAATATCAGCACAGTCAGGGCTTTACCATGCCTTAGGGCACTGGGAGCTGTAAAGGCCTTCCTGCCCAGTGTTTGTGTCTCTCCAGGAGTTCTCATGACCTCAAAAAACAGGCTATTTCTTCCTCACACTGTCCAAGATTCCTAAACTCTAGAGCAGGAAGGGATCTTCTGGCTCATCTGGCCCTTGTAAAAAAGAGGAAACTGAGGCCCAGGGAGCTTAGGAGACTTGACCAGGGGATGGTTAGTGTTGCTGGGGAAGGGGATGAATCCAGAGCCAGGGGCTTTCCCACACCTGACCCTCTTCCTGGGGACACACAGGTGTTGGTCTTCTTGGTCCCCTTTTTAGTTGATGGGCACCTGGTGTGACCATTTATTCTGGGTGACTCTGGCTCGGGACCTCCCCTCAGTGAATGGATTCGAGGAGCTTGTTTATGAGCTCCCAGTGGCCTCCTCTCCAAGGAAAAAGAACCCAGGAGCTAGAAAGAGGAGAGGGAGCAGAAATGTGGTTTGAGATCTCTCCCCACTTCTTTTATCCACTCTATTTAACTCCAGAACTGAATGGAGAGAATGCCTCTAGGGTGTCCAGAGACAACAAAGAACTGGCTTTGAGTGTCCTTTGGGGTAAAGGACAGGGTCCTTGTTAGCCAGATCCAGGGGGCAGGAGTTCCTCCTGCTGGACAGACTGAGAGAGGCAAGCGTTCTCTCTGTCCTGAGGAAGGTCTCCAGCCCTGGGTTTACATTGTAGTTGGTGGAGATGGGGGCTGTCTGTTAGATGCTTTTCCAGTGGTCCTCTCCACTGAGTTGAGCACCAGGGATGAAGAGTTTCCCATCCTGCACCAAGAGAGGGGATAGCCTGAGCAGCTCTCCTGCTCACCAGAGCATGAAGCGTGCCTAATTTAATAATGCTGATCATTCTCCAGGCCAGGAGCCTTCACCTCACACATGACCCACTTTTTCAATCAATCGGAAACATTTACATAACAGGCTGACCCAGGGCCCTGTGTTTTCTGAGCACAAAGAAGAAAGGGTTTTAATGAAACAGGAGCGATTCACCAGGAAGGGTGGGAAGTCTGAATTAATGTGCTAGACAGGAAGTGGTCCATAACGAATTAGTGGGATTGTGGTTATTGGCTTTATTGAGTCTTGGTCAGGAGGTAACAGCATTGATTTGCTTCTGTGGGGCGTGTCAGCTACTTGGCAGACACGGGCTTTGGAAAGATACTTTGTTAGTTCGAAATGCCCCATCTGGGTGACTGCTCTGTCCATCATGCAGAAGCTGGCTGACTTGCCTACAGATGGCAGCTGTGCCGAAGTTTGCTAAACATTAAATGGAAGAGTGGCTGGTCTCATCAGAACTCCCCCAAAAGAGGGGAAGATAACAATTCACATTTCTTTTGCACTGGAAGGTTTCTGAGCACTTTCCACACAGCATCACACTCATTTCTGAATATGGCCTAACATTCATCAAGCCTTCTCTTATTTAAAAAATATAGGTTAAAAAAGAGTTCAGTAAACCAACTGATGTTATCAGCCACACCTCTGCAGTACCACACACCAACAGTCTCCTACTTCTGCAGTGGAACCAGGCACATTTTCTGTGGTTTTCTGGGCCCCAGTTGGACATTATAATTAAACAGCATTCAGTTTCCTTTGGTTATTATCTCTGCTTATATCGTCACTGGACCACACTTGTAAAGTTGATTTTTTGAACACAAGTGTAAAAATTTACATTGAGCTCTTTTAAATTTTACCTTTTTCTAATTCAGCACCAAGTTCTGGTCTGTCCAGCCCCTGGGGATCCTAACTCTGTCCCCTTGTGTGTTTGCATCAGCAGCAGAGAACTAAGCATGGTCTGTGTGCCTTTATCCAAGTTACCAATAACAATGTTAAGTGGCACAGGGCCAGGACAAAGATGCCTGGGATATTGGACAGAAGGTCTCCTTCCAAGCTGACATTGTCAGTGGGTCTTTGGGTCCACAAACTCTACCTGTTCTTCACACAATTTTCTAGCCTTTGTCTCTATTTTCCACAAGAGCATCAAGCCTTTGCTCATCGCTTTGCCGAAAGCTGGATAAACCTGGTCACACCTTCACTGCCCTCCCAGAGCCACTCCAGTCTCTCTAGACTTCTCCACCGTGCCTGGCAGCATTCTCACCTGGAAAACCCTTCCACCCCTGCTGCCCCTTCTGCTAGTGGGTGAGCTCCTCCTCCCAGAGCCTCCTTCAGGAGGAAGTGCCCAGGCCAGCCATGCTCCCTCCTTCCTCCCCCATGACTGCTTCTGACTCTCCTGACTTCTTCCCACTCTAATGAGGGAAGACGAGGCATACCAGGAGCAGCCAAGAGAGAGGGTGGAGGCAGCTGAGACACGGAAACAATAGATGGAGAGTGAGTGCTGACCACAGGGCCAGGCTATCCCCCAAGCCCTTCTACATTTAAAATATTCCTCAGGTATAAGCTCCCTGGGGATGGAGACCTTGCGTGTTCGTCTTTGTCTGCTCTCCCCAGTGACTGTCACAGTAGACACGCCACAAATACTTGGCCAAGAGCTGATGAGAGCCAAAATTAGACCCTTCTCTCTGGTCTTCTCAGTACGTTAGAAGCCACAATTGTCATTACCTGTGCTCTTCCAAGAAGGCTTTTGTGGCCTGGGACCATTTTTTCTTGCATGTTGGTATTCTGACCTTGTGGTCCTCTTCGAGTTTGTCTTCTGATCTTCCCTGTCACCACGGTAGTTTTCTATGGTCAGGGAGGGTCCTTTTTGGTTTTGCTCATTTTTAGCCTATTTTGTTCCTTTTAAAGTTGAGCTGTGCTCCAAGGGCACTATCCCAAGTTCCCTGCACTAGGGGCCAGGAGCCCAGTCACCGGCACTCTGTGCAAGAGCCTCAGGGCTGGTGTTTTGTCCACTGCACTAGGGTGGCCAGGTCTAGTTGCCCTGGGTTCTAGGGCTAGCAGTTTGTCTGCTGCACCGGGCCAGAGACCTCACAGCTGGCCTGCTGAACTAGGATGGGGACCTTGGTTGCGGATCTGTGCTGTGGTTAGGAGCCTCCCCCTGACTTGCCTGGACACTGCCTATGCCAGGCTGCACTCCCCTTTTACCCAAGTGAGACAGACCTTTCCAAAGGCCTTCTGAGTTATCTTAGGCTGGAAGGTTGTTTCCATCTGTCTTTTGGGGGTTCCTGTCACCCCAGAATCTGTCTGGAGGCTTGATTTAATGTGACTTCTGAAGGGAACTGGAGAGAGCTCAGGCAACTTCCCGGCTTCTCTTTGTCATCTTGGCTCCACCTCTTGCCATCGCCTGTGGAGGGAAATGCAGCTTCTGTCTGGGCGAGACCCTCAGAGGGGAACGATGTTGGCTGTGCATCTGAACCATTTGGAATGGCTCCTTTGACTCCTCTGTGACTTGTATGGCATCTGCCACACAGCAGGTGCTTAATAAATGTTTGCTGGTTGATACGGAATCACTGTGTGAAGCACTAGGGAAACAGTGGACAGAACACTGAACTTGCAGTCAGAGGGGCTGCATGCAAATCCTCCTGCTGCCCCATATCCCCTAGGTGACATGGGGCCATTCATTTCTCTTCCCTGGGCCTCAGTTTCCCAATATGTAAAATGAGGGGTTAAATGGGGGGAGGGGCTCTTTGCTTGAGATCTATGGCTCTGTGGATGATCTTATGTTCTCTTTGGCATTGACTTTATACTATTCAGATAAGTATTCAACCACAGAGGGCGTGAAGAAGCAAGGAAGGGCCCAGTAAGGCACCCTAGAAAAGCTTGAGGACATAGGAAATGCTCTCAGGAGGTGGGGACTGAGAGAGTGAGATCAGAGAGTCATGGATTCCAAGAGGAGGTGGCCTCAGGCTAAGCCTCGAAGTCAGCCTGTATTGGGGAGGCAAGCATGAGGCATCTGGGCTTCCTAGGCTGTTGGTGTGAATGAACACAGAGGGGCTGGGAGGGGCCGACGTTAAGAAACCTTTTAGCTGAAACACGAAATCCAGGAAGGAGTCAGGTGCAGATGAGGCTGGGCCAGGCTGTCAAGGGCCTTAAGGAACCTAGAGTTTGTATTCTAACTTCAGAGGGAAAAGGGAGTTATGGAAAGCTTTTGAGCAGAAGAGGGCCAGGGTCACACCTGTGCCTTAGGAAGATATCTGTGTGAATTACGGGTCAGAGAGGAGAGTCGCCCAGAGGAGGAGACGCTGAGGAGCCCCAAGTCTCTGGCAGCCACGCAGGCTGGGGGTGATGAGGGCCTGACCTAGGTGGTGGACAAGGTGGAAGTGGAAGGAGAGGGACAGATGGGAGAGATGTGGAGATGTGTGAGGCAGAGTGTGTGAGGCTGTGTGTGTGTGTGTGCCTGTGTGCACATGTGTTTGTGTACATGTGCACTGTATGCTCGTGAGCATGTATGCTGAGTATGTACGTGTGTGCACGTGGGTGTGTGTCTGCTGGACTTTGGACCATTCTGTCCAACAGATGACCAGTAGTGTCTGGTTTGTGTGTGCATGTGTGTGTGCGTGTGTGTACGTGTGTGTGCAGTGTGCTCATGAGCATGTACACTGAGTATGCATGTGTGTGCACGTGTGGGGGGGTGTCTGCTGGACTTTGGACCATTCTGTCCAACAGATGACCAGTAGTGTCTGGTTTCACTAGGACCACTTACATTTTGTAGACGATGTTGGAAGGTTTCCTCCAGGCTCATGTGTGGATGCCCTGAAGCCCCGCAGGGCCCTCAGCAAGGACAGAAGGAGTGGCCCTTCTCAAACACAGGCCACACTGGCTTCTGCCCCTGGTCAGGCTGACCTCGCTCAGGGACAAGAGAAAGGGAAGGGAAGGCCGGGCAGGGTCTCAGCCCAGAATAATGGAAGCTCTCTGAGGCCAGGGACTTTCATTTTATAGCTTGTATGCCTCAGGTCTGCCCCACTGGCCCACAGGAGGAGCTTAATAAATGCTGGTGGTGTTGAATTAAATCAAAGGAAGGTTTAAGTGTCCTTCCAATCTTAGGTACAGACAAGCTATTTCCTGGGGATTTGCTCCTAGACTGTGCCCTCCCCTTAGCTGATCACTTGGTGCATTTGGCCCCACCTTTCTTGGGTGTCAAGCCCACACCCCTTCTGTCTGATCCTCTGCCTCAGTTGAATTCCAGGCCTCTCTGTCCTCTCCCCTTCCACCATCTACCTGTTTTGTGTCATGGACCCCCTTGGCAATTTTAAATGCAGGAAACAAAATGCATAGGATTATAAAGGAAACCAGGAAAATTGAAATGAAGATGGAATGCTCTCACACCCATGTTCATGGACTCCCTGGAATCAATCCATGGCCTTCCTGGTGGTCCATGAACCTGCGGTTAAGAACCTCTGATCTCCAGCCTTTCCCTCTGGGGTCCAGCTGTGGTTGCTGGCCAGTCCTTTTGGCTGTGCCAGCTTGAGCAGTGAGATGTGACAAGACAAGGCACAGTGGAGAGGTTTGGGCACTCCTAAAAGCAAGGCAAGGTCCACAAACAATCTTGTTAGCAAACGATCACAGAGCAGACTGGTGTTGGTCATGCTGGAGCCGTGTCCAAGAGGACACGGGAGAATGGATAAAGATTCCTCAGGAGCTCTCCTGGGCCTCAGAGCTGCTTGTGTGCATTGCTTTCGCTCTCTCTCTCTCTGCAGGTAGCATCCTTTGGATCCCTTCTGTCCTTCCTTGACGGCTTCTCCACACCTTGACCCAGTGACTCCTGCACCACCACAGGAAATGGAATCCAAAGTCTCTGAGGGGGGCCTGAATGTGACCCTGACCATCCGACTGCTCATGCATGGAAAGGTAAAGGGTATGGAAAGGGACTTGGGAGCAGGGCTGACTTTCTGTTTGCTAAATACCAGTGTATCAGAAACCCAACACCAGAAAGGCACAGGGAGCCCTGGTTAGCCCCAGGGCTTTCCCCTTAGAACACATGGGAAGGCTCAGACCCTTCCACTGAGAGCATATTCATCCTTGCGGGGCAGCTAGGCAGCTCAGTGCAGAGAGCACTGGCCCAGGAGTCAGGAGGACCTAAGTTCAAATCTCACCTCAGACACTAGCTGTGTGACCCTGGACAAGTCATTTAACCCAATTGCCTTAAACATCCCAGGCCATCTCCAATCATCCTGATATATCCTGCCACTGGACCCAGATGGCTCTGGAGGAGAGAGTGAGGTTGGGGACCTTACACAGTCCTGCCTCACTTATATCCAATGCACTGCAAGTTGTGATGTCACCCCGATGTCACAGTCCTCTTCAGGGACGAAGATCAAACAACAGCTCACCCTTGCTCTCCAAACGCACTATCTCCATTCACAGGGGCGTTACAATGTCCTTACCAGGTGCAGTCTCCAAACAAGAAAAAGCATGAACCTGGCCTGCTTATGTTCAGAGAGCAGACACTCGGGGGCCTGTTTGCCTATTGGGGTGGCCATGTTGTTGGGGCTCCAGAAGACCTGACTTCACTCATCACTAGTTGCCTAGTTCCTTACCTGGTCCCGCCCTCTCTCCATCAGCACAGTGGATAGAGAAGTCCATTTGACACTTGTCTGGGGGCTTTGGCCTCATCCTTTGAAACTCCCTCCCCCCCGACTCTCATACCCTCATTCAAACTAAGTTCCTCCAATGACTGAGGTCTCTCCTGCTTCCCATCTGGCCCATTTCCCACCCACCCCCACCACCACTACCTGACCTAGATTGCCAGTCTAATAGGTAACTGGTGACTCATGTATAGTCCCCTGGTTTGGTCACTTCTGCTCCTATTCTCCTATTCTCCCAAACACTCTAGATTCCTGGGGTGTCACTGTAGCTGTGTGCTGCCAACTGCCTAATCTACTCTTTTCAACTCCTTTTCTCCTTTCCCATAGCGACTCTCCCAAACGTTTTTCCTTTTCTTTAGCCACGAATGGTAGCCCTGCCCCTCCATCCCCACTTCCCCTCTACAGAGAGATAGCTTTGCTCCGACTTAGAGAAACAAAGAACCTCAACGTTGGAAGTGAATTCAGATATTACCCTCATGGAGAATCCTGGAGCTTTCTACCTCCATTTGTCAGGCTTTCCCAACATCACCTCTCCTTCCCTTCTCTGAAACAGGGAGCCACGCTTTTCCCCAAGGCTAGTTGCCCTTCCTGTCCTTGAGCCTCCTCCCTCCTGCCTCTTCCTTTCAGTGGAGAACATAAGGACCTTGAAGGCAGGAACCACAATGAATTTGTCTTTGTGTCTTCAGCACTATGTTCAGTCCCTCATGTGGAACAGGCCGGTTGGATTCTATTCCCTCTCCTCTAGCATCTGCCCGTCTGCCTACAAACGTGGTCAGAACTCTCCTACCTTGTTTAAGCCTCCTCTTGACCTGTCAGTCCCATCTATTCCACTTCCCCTTCACTGCTATCTTCAATAGTCTGTTTCCTTCATTTCCTCACTATCCGCTCTCACGTCCATCCTCTTGGACACCTTCATTTAACAATCGCATTCACTTCCATGTCTTTAGCTGCCATATCTTTGCAGATGATTCCTGAATCTCTATGTCCAGCCCTGACCTCTCTTTCTAAGTTCCAGACCCATGTGTCTTTGTGTCTAGAGGACATTTCTGGCTAGATCATCACCATTTCTATTTCTGGCTGGATCATCACCATTCATTCACCCAGGTTCCCATATTCACCACCATGTATTATCCTTAGCTCTTCACCACCACCACCCTCACCTCTCTCCCATGTGAGAAGTTACTAGGAATCCTTGATTCAATCTACATGACATTTCTTAATCTATGTCTTCCTCTCAACCATCACCACCCACCAGCCTCCTCCATTAGCCTTCTCCCAGTTATTTCCATCACTTCTTCTTCACTCCTCCAATTTACCCTTTATAGGATTTTTGGAGTAATCATGCTAACAAATTAAGGCCATGTGACATGGTGGAAATAGCAATGACTTTGGAGTCAACGAACGCGGGTTCAAACCCCACCCCAACTACTTACTTTCTGTGTGACTTTGAGCAAGGGACTTTACTCTCTGGACCTCAATTCCCTCATCTGCAAAATGTGGAGAATTGAATTGATGTTGCGTCTAGCTCTAAATCAAGAGGCTAGGATAGTAAATTATCTGTTACTCCTTTGCTTAAAACTCCAAGAGGTATCTCCATCCCACACCACCGGCTCTGTGCTTCCCACCAATTACCCCTTTGTTTGTATTCCAGTTTCCCAGCCAATTATGCCAATAATTTTCTGCCAGGCACGTGTTACAGTGCCTGGGCTCTTCCCCAAGCTCAGAATGCCCCCCTTCTCCATCTTCGCCAGTTCAGGTCCTCCTCATCCCTTGAAGTCTGTCTTTAAAGCTTTTTTTTTTTAAAGAAACAAAACCTTCTGTGATCTCCCTAGTAGATAACAACCTTCCCTCCCAGCCCTCTCCCAGAACTTTGTTTGATAACTATGTTTTTAAAAATAACAAAAAAAAAAAAACCTGTAATGGGGCAGCTAGGTGGCTCAGTGGATAGAGCACCGACCCTGGAGTCAGGAGGACCTGAGTTCAAATCGGGCCTCAGACACTTAACACTTACTCACTTACTAGCTGTGTGACCCTGGGCAAGTCACTTAACCCCAATTGCCTCACCAAAAAAAACAAACAAACAAAGAAAAACTCTATAATGTTGTGCAGCGCAGCCGTCTTTGCTAATTCTTGACTCCACGAGGGTGAAGGTCATGTCATATCCAGACTTGGTAAATCACACAGGATGTAGCGCCATGCCCTGCGCAGAGATGACTTGTCACATTGTGCTGTATTGCCCCATATCTCATAGCCATGTTGTAAAGATCTAATTGAGAAACATCTCTAATATTTTCCCCTGAAGGGAGCCCTAGACAGATACTTTGAATAAAAGCGAAAGGAGCCCAGTGCATTGGTTTTAGGCTATGTAAAACAAGTCCCATATTCTGTGGCTGCAGAGCATAGGGATCCCCACAATATTAAAGAAAATCATGGCGCTTATCAGAATGAAGCAGGTTTCAGAAAGCGCAGTTTCCCTTAAGTGGCTGGGGTTTGCCCCAGGGCAAACATACACAGACTGTGGTTTGAACTTCTTGGACTAATGACATCAGAAAGGGGGCGTCTTGACTTGCGGTGAATTGATTTAAACGACGCAGGACTGTGAGCCTCACTTTCTTCTCCGGAGCCGTCTGGGTCCAGTGGCAAGATATATAGATTAGGACGACTGAAGATGGCCCCGATGCAACGGGAGACCTTGGGCTTTTTAAGCTAAACGTTTTTCACAGGTCTCAGTTGTCTGAGGCAACGCGATTCGGTGATTAAGGCTTGGTAAGAAAGAAGAAAGAAAAGAAAACTATAAACCAACAGAAAAACCCACTCACCGACCAATCTAAAACAAAATGGCGACAAGTCAATGCCTTTTGGTTAATATCAGTCCGACAGTGGTCCCCCGGCTCTAGCCTGGCTGAAAGGGGCCTCTCCGCTCCTTGGGTTCTTGGAATTGAGCAGCATGGGGTGGTCTCGTACTGCGCTGCAGAGCCCAGAAGTCTCTCCAAAGACACAATTCATTCTAAGGCTATGTGAACCAAGAGGAGTTATCCTTAATATGAGGGAAGAGGGATTTCTTTTTCAGCCCTGACTCCTACATTTCCCTAAAGGCTCGTGCTTATATATAGCGCATCTCCTGAACGATTCATCTGGAAAACAGTCAGCTGCTAGGCTTCTCCAGCCCGATGCTCCCCCCTGCATCCCCATGGTTTACAGCCCCCCTTAAACCATGTGCAAAGGCAACTGGGGGAGCAAAAGCTACTTAGCCAATACGCGCATTCGTTTTTTCGGGGGGAGGGGGGATGGGGTAGAGATGAACACTGCGAGAGGAAAAGAAAGCCATTCCCCTGATTTCGACTCCCAGAGGAATAGGCAGCCCGGAGCTCCTGGCTCCCTTAGCAGCCTCCATCTCTGCTCCGGCCCCAGGCGTCTGAAGCCTCTTTCTTTTTTGTCTTCTCTGTTTCTGCAGGAAGTTGGAAGCATCATTGGGAAGGTAATTATTTCAAGCAATGTCTTCCTTTATCTCTACACGTCCTGATCCGGTAATGCCTGATTATATTAATTGCGAGCACACGTTGCGTAACTGATAGTCTAAAATGGCAGCTAAAAATAGTCCTTGGTTTTGTAACAAGCCCTGTTGTATCCAAGAGCCCCAGAACCTCCTGTGGCTCCAGAATAAATTCTCTCCCCTGCCTGACTTCATTTTAGACCACATCACAACCACGCTGGTCTGTTTGCTTTGTACAAACGAGAAAAGAGGAAATTCGACAACCTCCCCGGTAATTAATGTCTGGTCACCAGTTCCCTCACGGGGAACCTAAACTGTTCACGCTTCAGTCAGAGCCATTTGGGCTTGCCTTGCTCTCAGGACAAGCTAGGGCCGATCTTTGACTGGAAAACAGTGATCTCAACCCTCAACTGAGTTCTCATCTTCTCTCAGTCATAACGGAGCTCAGAACGAGGCAGCGTTTGGTGGATACAAAGCTGGCTGAAGAGCCCAGCCCCAAGTTCAATGTCAGCCTGGCCGGGCAACTCTGGTACAGTGCTCCAGGCATCGATGCTTGACCCAGTGCTATTTTTGAAACGTTGATTTTTAATGACTCAGATAAAGGTAAAGATTTGCAGATGGAATAAAGCTGAGAGGGATATTCAACACAATGGATCACAGAATCAGGATGCAAACAAGACTCCACAGTCTGGGACACTGAGCCAAATATAATAAGATCCTAGGATGAGAGGAGGCAGCTAGGTGGTGCCGAGGATAAAGCATTGGACCTGGAGTCAGAAAGATCTGAGTTCGAATGTGGCCTCAGATACTTACTAGCTGTGTGACTCTGGACAAGTCACTTTACCTCTGTTTGCCTTAATCTACTGGAGAAGGAAATGTGGAACCACTCCAGTATCTTTGACAAGAAACAGACAGTACCGGGTCAGGAAGAGTCAGATAGGACTGAACAACAACAGGATGATAGGGTTAAGAACCTTAGAGGCTATTGAGTTCAACCTCATTTTACAATTGAGGAAACTGAGGCCCAGAGTAACTCATGTAAAGTCACTCAGGTAGTGAGTAGAAAAGCTAGGATCAGAATTCAGGTTCTCTGACCCTTAATCCGGTATTCTTTTTATTGTTCAGGATAAATGTAAAATCATATGCTTAGGTAGGTATCTCTTTAAGGACTTCACAGTACAAGTTTCCAGATAAATAACCAGGCAATTTGCCCCTCCACCCCAACAAAAACAAGACAAACAAATAAACAAAAGGATCTGGGGCTCATGGTGGCCCACTAGCTCAACATGGGAGAGCAGTGTGAAATTACAGTGAATAAGGTTAATTCATGAGACCTTAGCTTGCCTTAGAAGGGTTACAGGAGCCCACTCCAGGTGCTCAGCACAGGGAGGACTCGGGTCAGCTGCTGACACAGGGAAAGGCAGCCATTTATTCCATAAAATTACATTTTGAAGGAAGTTCAGAGTATTGGACACAAGAGGAGACTCAGGAGGGGCATGGGCTGTCTCTTGAAGGGTCGGCACAGGAAAAAGACAGAGGCTTGTTCTGCCTGATCTCATAGGGCAGAAGCAGGCAGGATTGGGGGAGGGGAACAGATTCAGGCTTGGGGTGGGGGTGAGAAAAACAAATCCTAAAAATGTCGGCTTTTGGAAAGGAGAACAAGCTGCTGCTGCTGGGAGAGGTGGTCAGCCTCCCCTCGCTAGAGGTCTGCCTGTAAGCAGGGCCAAGCCAAGCCAGAAGGAAGACAGCCCCTGCCCCTGGAGACCTCCGGTTCAAACTGGGAAAGGCAGGCAGCTTGAAAGCCTGGGGGAGGGGAGGGGAGGCACGAAGAAGTCTAGAGCGTGGCGGGGGGGGGGGGGGGGGGGAGTAGGGGGGGAGGCCAGAGAGGAATGGAGGCTAGGCCACAGTCGCACTGGGCAGCCTCCTTAAAGCGGAAGCCCTGGGGTCGCCCAGCATTCAGAGGAAGGGGCCGCAGGGGTGGCTGATCTTCCAAGGAAAATGGGACCGCCTGGGTGTCAGTGGCAGAGGGGATTCTGGGTCAGGGCTGGAAGGGTTCAAGGGTCTTCAGAGTCCCTGCTCAGCTCTGAGCCTGGCTCAGAACACAAGGCCGCAGGCGTCCAGTTCAGAGCATGGGCGTCTTGCCTGGCCGTTTCAGAGGACGAGCATCCTTGCCTCCGCAGAGCTCGGGGGGTGGGATGCAGATGGCAAGGGCAGCGAGGAGGGGCAGCCACCCTCCCCTCCCCCTCCGGCCCAGGGCCCTTCCTCCTCTAATTGAGTGTGACCAGTGAGCCCAGGATGCTAGTCTGCCTCCTACAGCAGCACATCCCACTGGTCAGTTTTGCTGAACATTTTCTCCTCTTTTCATTGTCTTTTATTATAGGAGCCAGCTCTTGGGGAGGTATCAATTAGGGTATGAAGGTAGAGTCAAAAAGAGAAAGATTAATTGTAATTAAAAGATCAACCCACCCCAGCCACCCAGCCCTGCCCTCCTTGTGTTTTCTGGCCAGGAGTTCTTGGGCCTGCAAAAGCAAGGGGGGGGGGCATCAGCCGGTGCCCCTCCCTTATGAGATGGAGATAGTTCGGCCAGACTGGCTGGCAGTGAATCAAATTTCGCCTTCCATTACTGAATCAGAGCCAGGGTCCCATGATGGGGCTTGGCAGTGGAGAAGTTGTTGTCAGCTCTCAGCAAGATGTGAGTTGAGGGTATCAGGCTGGCTCCCCTTACTTATAGACAAGATCTTGGAGGCGCAGAGATAGAATCAAGTGACTTTCCCAGGGTCACTTGCCCAGAAAACTAGCTTTGAGGCTGGATTCTTCGTGCCTCCAACAGCGGTGCTCTACCCACTGCACCACCCAATCTTTCCAAAGCTCCGGGGTGCCCAGAACTGCCTGCTCTGGCCTAGCCCTCAGGCAGCCCCACGTCAGCCATCTGCCTCAGCCCCTCACTTCCCTGCTGGGTGACTGGCCTGACGATCTGATCAATTAATCCGAGCGAAGGTGTTAATGTCAATGGGATAACAACGGACGGATGCCCAGATTCTGGAGCTGTGGCATAGGGCTTGACTCTCAGCGTGGCAGATGGTGCTCGATACATGCCTCTTTCATGCAGAAAAAGTCATTGGAAAACACAGGCACACATTTCTCCAAATCTGACAATCAATCGATCCCAAGAATTAATTTAGCCCCTGCTCTGTAGCAGTCACTGTGCTAAAGAGCACGAGGGAACAGTGCCTGCCCCCAGGGAGCTTGCACTCCATGGGGAATACCACTTGTATAGCCATAGACAGCATACACGAAAAACTCACGGCCAGCCTTCAGGGACCTTGCAGCTCCAAACAAATGGAGCGAATCTATTCCTAAATTTTGTTTGCGGTTTGCAGCCCTGATTGCCAGCCCTTCCCTGAGCATGCCAGAGGAAAGACGGGAAGGGCTCCCACCTTCAGGGTTTGGGGTGCATAATGCGCAGAAGACTCAGTCAGCCCAGGGAAGGGGGCAGATGTGGGGGTGCATGTCACTAAGGAGGGAAGGCTATAAGGAAAGCGCTTGGAGGGGGCTGGGGCAGCCTGGTTTGAACTTGACTCTTCCTTCCCACCGGGGTTACTGTGGACAAGTCACTTAAGTCCTTACAGCCTGTTTCCTCATCTGCAAAATGGGAGCAGTGGACTTTACTGCTCTTCTAGCTTTAGAGCCATAAGCCCCTGTAAGATTTGCACTCTGGGATGTTGAACCTGGGGATGTCCCCCAGTACCCAAGCTCTCGGGGACGTGCCTGTGGGGCACCTAGGCCATGCCTGGCTCTCCTCCAATCACAGGAGCGGAGCAAAGCCACTGCCTGGTGCAGTCCACCCTGCTCCACTGGCCAGCGGGGGCCCTGGGGCATTCTCCCAGCCTGGTAGTCCGCCACCTCCACTACCAGGCATATTAGAACAGTCCAGCAGGCCGAAGCATAAATGTCATCGTTTTCTTCTGTTTTCTAACTCTCATTTCAGAAAGGAGAAACGGTGAAAAAGATGCGTGAGGAGGTAAGTTGAGTCAATCCACTTCAGTTTTTAAGTGATCTTAGAGGTTACTAATGAGGGTAGCCTTCCGGGGTGTCCCGGGACAGCATACGTGGTCCTTCATCAGCTGTGTGGGGGAGGGCCACAGACCCTGCCCTATCGATAGGAAAGAAGGGAGGAGGACACAAGGAAGAGTTTCCTCATACCCCTGGAGGCTCAGAGTATCCAGAGAGAGCTAGGATTGGCCACTTCACACACACACACACACACACACACACACACACACACACATTCACATACTCACTGATATGCACACATTCACACATATACACACATACACACATACACACACATTCTCCCACTCATACACATTCAGTCACATACATATACACACACAGAGATGTGCACATCCACACAGACATACGCACTGATGTGCACACACGCATATGCACACACCCACACATACACATATACTCACACACATAAACACATGCACATACTCACACATGTACCAGCAGACATACACAATGCACCCACCCACATATACATTTACACAGATACTCTCACACATACATCCAGTCACGAGCACACACACGCACACACCCTTTGCACAGTACAATTAAATAAGCTACTCTAAACGGCTCACCCACAGCTTAGTGCCCAGCATGGCTGCTCTTTCTTCTAAATCTCAGGGGTGGGATCCCATTTCTGCAGGGTGGAAGCTTTCTACATGCAAGCCGGATTGGGCAGAACCTTCCCCTTGTTTGCTATGAAAGGGAATTGGTAGCAAGCGAGTCCCCTGCCCTTGTGAACACTGCCAGGCAAGCCCTGAACGAATATTTTTTCATTCATTTTCACAAGCAACCCCAGACCAAGTTTTGGGAGCGAATGACCTGATTCCTAAATAAGCTCTTGAATGGGACCCCTGGGGTTTGCTTAATTTCCTCTCCTAGAGCGGTGCGAGAATCAACATCTCTGAAGGAAATTGCCCGGAAAGAATTGTGACCATTACTGGTCCCACCGATGCCATCTTCAAGGCTTTCGCCATGATCGCCTACAAGTTTGAGGAGGTAAGAACATTCTCCTCCCCCTCCCCATGAACAGAACGAGTGCAGGCTTCTCAGGCTGTTCATGGAAGGACACAGGCAGACCCTGGGGTTCTGGCTGGCGAATCCCCTCATGACACCCAGCTTGCTTGCCAGTGTAGAAAGAGTAGGGGATTCAGGCTTGTGTTCGTTTTTAAAGCCCCGTTAATGCCTTTTGTTTCTATGCCAACCCCCTGTCCCCCCCACCACTGAGCTCTTCATAATACTAAACAAAGCCAGCCAATAGAGAACCTGCTCCCAACAGCGCCAGAGATCTTGCCGGACCACTGTCTGCCAGCTTGGCACCAAGAGGGTGAGGCTGTGCCTCCTTGGTTGTTCTCTGGGTCCCTTTCTGGCTCACCTGGTTCTCCACCCTTCCCTCGATGGCATCACTCAAGATTCTGCTCCTGTCCCTCTGGAGCCAGCATAGGTGTTGTTTCTCACCGAGCAAGAGCATGCCCCAAGGTCAGCCGGGACACTTGGTTCTGCTCTTCGATCCAGACCCACCCACTTTGCTTCCACTTTTTTGTCACTCCCAAAGTGCCACGGTGAATGTTTGGTGGCACTGGTGGGTGACACTGCTCACTGTGCTCCGGGGCCACAGCCAAGGGGATGCAGCTGGGACCAGAGCAGGGCTTTCTCTGTTATGACCTAGATGTGCTAACACGTCCCCAAGGGAAAGCCAGGATCCCATCCAACAGGAGTCATTCAGACTTCCTGTGGAGTTGTCCCCTCATGAAGCCTTTTCGTGGTGGGCTGTTTTTCAAGAAATGCAATTCTCCCATTATCGAAGCTATGTCTCACATAAAGGGCATCTCACTTTCAAGCTGACTAGAGAAGAACCCTCAGGAGTAATGCGCATAGCCCTGGCTTGAGGAGGGGAGTGCCGAGCTGATGTGGAGGCGAGGAGAGAAGAGTGGGCTTCGGCCAGAGGCCCTAGGTTCAAATCCCAGTTCTGCCACTAATAACTTGTGTGACCTTAAGGTTCTCCTCCCTGAACCTGGGTTTCTTCCTCTCCACAATGAGAGCTAGCGGTTCTCTAAGGTCCCCCCTTCCAGTCCTCTGAGTCTCTGCTCTGCAAGGTCTGAGAGGACACGGGAGGCATTCCACATTGGAGGCATCGGAGGCCCACAGGGCATGAAGGCAGCTCTTGCACGCTAATTTTGCTGTGCCCAGGCTGAGAGGTACCCCCCAGAGCCGGGGGATCATCCTAAACTATCCCAGGCCCCTGAGGTTTCTTTGCTGTGGACAGTCCTCTCCACTGGCACCGCCCAGCTCCTGGGCGCCTCCAGAAACCATCTCCAGGACTCCGGGATCCAGGCCAAAAGCTGGGAAGGCTCCGGAGACCCCTGAGTCCAGTCCCTTTGTTTCTCAGATAAGGAGACCCAGGAAGGGGAAGAGCCTTGCCCAGCTCACACACAGGCTCCTAGATCTAGGACTGGGACCAGATGAGGAAACTGAGGCCCTGGGAGGTCAGAGCTCAGGGTCTTGGGCCCTGTACTGCAGTGGCCACACCATACTCCCATTCCTTGTCCCCCTCTGGCTGGTCCTTAGGGGGTAGAAACGGCGTGCAGGGTAGGACCCATGCTGGAGCCTCCTCAGGCTTGGGATCTGCTGGCATGGCCTTCAAGGATGCTTTGCAGGCTGCTCTAGGCCTCATGCCCCCTGTGCCTGGCACATAAGAGGCCTTTAACAAAGGCTTGTCATTAGTCAATGGACCCAAGAACCCTCGTGCCCCAGTGAGGTGCCCAAGGGGCACTCCAGGGTATTTCCTTGGTGTGAAATGGGCCAACAGTGTTGGAGGAGGGTCCTGGCCACGCATCCTTGGGCAGTCCTTCAGATTCAGGGGTGGGTGGTTCCTCCCACTGCATCCTTAGCCACGCCCCTGGCTCCCCTTGGCTCCTCTGGCCCACGATCGGACCTATATTCTGCTGCCTCTGGACAAGATCGGCCATCATCAAACCTTCCTTTGTTTCTTTCTTCTTCCCATCCCCAGGACATCATCAACTCCATGAGTAACAGCACAGCGACCAGTAAGCCACCAGTAACACTAAGGTTGGTTGTCCCAGCCAGCCAGTGCGGGTCACTGATTGGCAAAGGAGGCTCCAAGATCAAGGAGATCCGGGAGGTAAAGGGAACCCTCTCTTTGATTCAGACAGTTGGAAAAGCTCTGTGCTATGGCAGGTCGGCTGCTCTGCACGGAAGAGAAACATGGCAGCATTCACCTCCACGTGAAGCAGAATTCTTTTCCATCCTTCACAGCTAAAAATCTAGTGAACCAATCAAAACTTAGTGAATACCTGCTCTGAACCCAGTGCCGGGCACATTGAAGGTGCTTAATAAAAGTTCATTGATTGATTGTTGATGGAAGGACACACTTCCAGGTATCATGGAGGGAGACACACACACACACACCTATCTACATACACACATGCACACACACCCCTGCCTACACACGCACATACACACACCTATCTACATATACACATGCACATTGTATGTACACCCCTACATGCACACGCATGCATACATGCACATTCATGCACAAAGTCACGTATATGTATACCTACCCTAGCCACACATTTACATATACACGTGCACATACTCACAATACATACATGCACATGTGTGCACATGTATGCACATGCACAGACACACATACCCCAAAGCTGAAAGCTGGATTTGGAGAAGCCTCCTCCTGGCATATGGTCTCAGAGGACCTCAGAGGGTCATCTCGGCCAAATCCTCCATTGGGTAGATGAAGATCCTAGAGCCCATCTGGGGCCGAGGATCTGGGATCAGACAATGTGGAAACAGCCACGCTAGCCCAGAACCTGCAGCTACTGCATTCATTAGCTGTCAAGGCCTAGGGCAACCCCGTGGGCTTGACCTGGGTTGGATGGGTGGGTCAGAGCTCATTGGTCCCTTCTCACTCTCTCTCCTTCATGTCTCTCCTGGTCTTGATTTCTCACTAGGTAAGTGGGATATCATGGCATGGGATGAGCTCTGCACTTCTGCTCACTGACTGTGTGATTTGGGGTGAATAGCTCCTTCTTGGGGACCCAATTGTATAATCTACTAGTGAGAGGCCAGAAGGCCTTCTAGCTAACACTCACTAAACATCTCCTTCCTCATGACTGATGCTACTTCTCCATTTCCCCTGGTTTGCTGGATACCTGGATGGTTTTCTTCTTGCTTCCCATTGACTAGAATGACCTTGGCTTTGAAAAGGCCTTTTTATTCCTTCATGGCCTTGTAGACACTGCCCTCTATGGAGGAGACCGAGCATCCTCAGAAGGGGACCTGGATTCCAGTCCCAACTGCCTGTGTGACCTTGGGAGAGTCAGTCTCTCTCGGCTTCAGTTTCTTCTTTTGTAAGATCAAATGATGGGGTGAGCTGACCTCTAAGGTGTCTCCCAGCTCTAAGTCGTGTTCTAGATACTATGACCCTAGTAATCCAGCATTCTCCTTCATACCTCAGGCTTCAATCAAAACCCATTTCTTCTCAGTGTGTAATCATAGGAGGTGAAGTGTCATGTATCTGGGGATGCTAATTAACCCTAATCTACTAAGGTTCCTCTCAAAACTGAGTCATTTAACCTCTCCCCATCCCAACATCTTTTCTGTCTCCACCACTCTCTCTCTCCCCTATCTCTGTTAGAAGCTGCCCTCTCCTCAGGGCTCCTCCTTCAAACCAATTTGAAGGAGAAGAGTACTTATAGGTGTTTTATTTGGGCGGGTTTTTTACCACTCCAGAGCATAGCAAAGGTTGATATATAAAGACAAGTGTATGTTTCGGAGGGATATAAAGAAAGCTGGTCATTTTGTCTTTGCAAATCCAAGTGGATGTGTGTGGGATTTGCTAAAGACAAAACACACAGCACACCTCTCAAAGCAGAGGTGGAGGTCTCAAGGACACTGTTTACCTATCCGTTGCTGCTGATCCAACAGTGCTCTTCTTTCTCTCTCTTTTCTTCTTCCAATTTCCTCATTTTTCCAGTCTACAGGTGCTCAGGTTCAAGTGGCGGGGGACATGCTGCCCAACTCAACAGAGCGGGCAGTGACCATCTCGGGGACCCCCGACGCCATCATCCAATGTGTCAAACAGATCTGTGTGGTGATGTTGGAGGTACAGTCTGTAACAGTGGGGGTAATGTATAGCGGCTCTCAACCTAACAACTCTTACCACTCACTGCAAACCACCGTGCAACCATTGATTGCTTTCATTGATCACAACCCATGGGTTGAATCACTTCTTGTTTCCTGGTAGCTTTCCTTTTCATCTTCAGACCTTTGCTCTTAGGGCACATGGAGACATTACATTTGGGGACCTGGGTTCAGGTCATCTTCATTCATGTGTGGCTTTATCTTAGTCCATATGGAATATTGACAGGAATCAGCTGTAAATTTCAGGAAACTGTTGTGCAGTCCCACTCTGCCCCAGTCTGAGGGACTGCAATTCTGCTCATATCCAAGCTAATCTAGCCTTGGAGCACTTGGGTTGGACCTTGAAGAGGAGCAGTCGATCACCCAATGTCTACTTCTTCCTTGGTCAGACCAGGTGACCCAATGCCAAGCCCATTGTGTATGCTTTTGTTACCTTTCACCATCAACAAAACTTCCAAATATTTCACACTGTTTGGGAAAGGGAAAAATGTATGGACTAAAAGCAAGCCACTCCTCTTGAATTTCAGAATCTGCTAGAAACTAGAGGGAATGGTTACCAGGAAGCTTCTGGGCTGTGTCCTGGTCTTATGGATGGTAGAAATATATGTGCCAGAAATGATTCTTTAGGGGTAATATTAAAATATACAGAATTGGAAAGAGGGGGGAGAGGGAAGAGAGAGAGAAAGAGAGAGAGGGAGAGAGAGAGGGAAGGAGAGAGAGGGGGGAGAGAGAGGGGGGAGAGAGAGAGGAGAGAGAGGAAAGAGAGGGAGAGAGGGGGGAGAGAAAGGGAGAGAAAAAGCAAGCTTAGCACCTATTTTCAAGACACTGAGGAAGGATGTAGCATGCTCCTTTCCTCGAGGACCTGACAGTGAGGAGCTGGAAGAAGAAAGAAGCCTAGTACAGAAATCACTATAATCCAAGGTCCTAACAAAGTTCCATGGGAATGAAAATGGGCATCGATCCCCAAAAAGAAGAAATGCGGATTACGGGAGAGCAGACAGCACCTAAAGGAGGATTTCAGCCATGGCAAGGGCTCAGGTGACAGAAGGAAGTCCCAAAGAAGGCACAGTGCAGGCCTCTTGCACACAGTCTTTGCATCATTTATGCCATTTTATCACGTCAGTAGCAAAATGGAAGAGAAGAGACCCAAGTGGTGGCGAATAGGAAAGATCATGTGTCAGGCCACAAGACGGTCACTATTTCGTCCTATTCCAGCGGCCTTCGTGGGGCAGAAGAGAGATTCTGGTGCTCTAAGGGTCCCTGTCAAGGGGCAAGGGTCTGATCTTGCTGAGCTTGGTTTAAACCCTTGATGTATGAGAAAGTGGTGAAGCCAAAGGACCCTATATCTAGGGCCAATTGAACAAGGAGAGCCCAATTTTCACTCCACTTGACGTCTTCAGTTCTTCACAGACGCAATCCTTCCTCTGACTTGCAAAGGCTGTGACCCATCCATGCCAAGTGGTCAACAACAATAATACTAATAACAACAACAATAACAAAAAATACCTGGGGTCAAAGCTTCCCCCAAACTTAGCTCAGCTACGATGCCTAGAAAAGGCACAGAGGACTTCAGTGGAGGGGCAGTGGGAGCATTGGCACCATGGCTTCCATTCTAACACCATGGGAACGCTCCGTGTTGGAAGGGAGCATCTTCTGCATCATGAAGCACAACAAAGAGGCGAAACATTGCGATGCTTCCGCCCTAAGCAGCCCCTCCTGAAGTGGGCGCTTCTGATCGCTTAGCGTTTGAAGCTAGTGTGGAAATGATCATTCTTGGCTCGCTCCCTCAACTGTTGAGACTTATACCAATGATATGTCGATGGGTGATACTTTTTCCTTCCGTGACCTTGAACAAGTCACCAACACCCCCAGCCCAGGCCTGTTTCTTCATGTATAATTAAAGGGAGTTGGGCCCAATGCCTTCTCCGTCCTCTTCCGGCTCTTGGTCTAGGACCACAGTATGATCCTATTCTTAGCCAGTTTGGAAATTCTTGCAGCACCTACTCCTGCTTCTTTTGAGCCTCTCTCTGAGCCAGTGCTTTTAAAATGTTAATCAGACTCTAAGTTGTTTTAAGTATTTCCCTTGAAGTGTAATGTCTCTTCTTGTGTTAAAGGAAAAAGTTAAACTGCCTGTTTTCTCCCACAACTTTCCCCTTCAAACCACAAAGCAGGTTGTGCTTCAGTCCTCTGCCTAATAAGAGGGGACACTCTTGAGAATCTCATGCTGCCTCTGCTGACGACTGTGTGGATCTTGCCAGGCTATGCCTGCCTAATGGCCTCTGTCATTCTTGGCACCCCTGCCAGGCTGTCAGGGTCACCCAAGTCCTTTCCTCTTTAGGCAAACCATTCCATTTTCTTCCTAAGAACATATGAAATAATGCATTATGTGTTTGTATGATACTGACAGTGGATTAATTCAGAGCGCTGACCAATCACGTGTTTTATTCATGTTGATGGATCTGTGGTCTTTCCCATGACAGGGTCCCCTCCATTGGGCCAGATTACACCCCACTCCCACCTTCTTCTCCTACCTAATGGTTGCCTCATCCTTGAGTCCACAAAATTCCCTTAATATACATTTGGTCAAGTCACACTTTTCTCTTTCATCTTCTTGAGTACCATTAAGGCATCTCATTAGACAAATTGTGTGCCGGGGGGAGGAGTTCGACTGGTGGCTACACTGGCAGCAATCACCACCATAACTCACTAAATAAGTGCTAGTTAGTCACTTTCATTTGTTTTCTCCCTTCCAGCTCTGTCTTTAAATGCACTTAATAAGATTTGGCCCAGCTGGGCAAATTCTCTGCAGATTTCTTTTCTTATAGTCTGTATCGACTAAGTTCTTGCTTGTGGCCAGTGTTTTATTCAGTTAAGTAAGCCCTTCTAGTAACGGTGATAATCAGAATCAACATCTTGACTTTTATCTGTTCCCCATTTTTCATTGTCCAAGCCTGTTTAAATATAGTGAATTGGAGCTGTTGATATTGCACATACTGACTTCTCACCCACATCCAGTTACTTTTGTTGTTGTTGTTGACAACAACAGGACATTCCCAACTTAATTTTGTTGTTGTTATAGATATAGTCAATAAAGACCTTGGCTCTCAACAGTTAATGATCTGACTGAACAGTCAGCTGATCCTGAAATTATTTTTACATCAGCAACCAATTATTTCCGGTCTGTTGATAAAATCAGGTCCATTTTTGAGTGGTGATGTTTAGTTCTTAGCCACATACCAGGGGCTTCCAGATTTCTTCTTGTTTTTGTTTTGTTTTGGTTTTTTGTGAGGCAATTGAGGTTAAGTGACTTGCCCAGGGTCACACAGCTAGTAAGTGTCAAGTGTCTGAGGCTGGATTTGAACTCAGGTACTCCTGAATCCAGGGCTGGTGCTCTATCCACTGCACCACCTAGCTGCCTCCCAGATTTCTTCTTGAAGAAAGTATTTATGATTTACAAGTGTGAGGCATAAGCCTTTGGCTTCTTTCGCTCATTGGTCCTAAATTTTATTTTCTAATACATTTTCTCCATCAATCCAAGTGCCCACTTTCATTAATGAAAGTCCCTGAATATTGATGGAAATTGCTCACTTGCTATAGAAAATCTTGCCAAGAGCTTCACAGCATGTCTCTACACTATCTTCTCCAACTAATGTTGACATATAAGGTGAAATTGTCTTCCTGGTCATTTTTCATATGGCCATCATGAGCATTGCAAAGTAACAATTCCAAGTGTCTTGTGAAATGATATTTTTGGTTGCATTGGAGTGCAGGATGAAATCAACTGCCAACTTGTTCCTTTGTCTCTTGGATCCATATTTGCATTGAGCTGCAATATTTTTGTCTTCAAGCTTTATTTGTACTGAGACTGTAAAGAAAGATATTGGTCCTTTGACCTCATAATGTATCAATTTCTTGATCATCAGATAAACATCTGACTTCTAGAGTACGATCACTTAATTAATGTCTGGAGACGATCTAAAAAGTATGATTCTTAAGCTCCTTTTCCTTTCTATCATTCGGCCCATCGTCACTGTCTACATAGAAGGGAGTCATGTGAGTCATAACTTAGTGACTGACCCGCTGGTGATCCTCTTTGGGCTTGGATAGCACAGACATTCTATCCTGAGGACGCCCCTGGAGGCCTAATTAGGAGCTGGAAGAATGATAAGTCCACTATCTTAGCCATTGAGAACCATGAGTCATGGACCGAATGAGCTTTGAGAGGAAGGCTTTTGGGAACATTCATTAAAACCTCCTGTTTAGGTATTCAACTCCTCAAAATCAAAAATAAAAGAATGTGTTTGCCTTACACAACTTGCTGTTTATGACAGTGCCAAAGAGAGTAGCAAAAGGTGTTTGGTGACATCATTATAGCTTCCCAAGCAATAGAAACAATATTAACTAAAGGAAAAATGAGAAATCAAAAAGGGTTTTTCACCCTCGCTGGAAGAACAAGAGTTACATAGAAAAGGGCTTTTATTATCCAAAGTGGGTCCCGATTGAGCTTTTTTGGCACAGTCAGCCATCAGCATTGGTCACATTGCTATCTGCAGGGAAGGTCTGCTAAGTGATGTGGGAAGTTACAAAGAAAGAAGATCCTATTTTTGCCTTGAGCAGCTCATTAAAATGTTTAAAGGGTAAACAGAAATGCCATTGAATCACTGAGTTGGAAGAGAAGCCAGACCCCTACTAGATTGATCTATGCTGAATAGGAAAGAAGGTGGTGCGTGCCAGGCCAACTCCAAGAATTGTCTACAGGCTTGGGATGGGCTGATTTCAAAAGCATGAAAGAGAAAGAAGAACGGAGAGTCTCCAGAAGTATGACTACATACCCTGAAAACTGGTAGTCCCTCCCAATTCAAAAGCAACGCCTTTCCTGAGAAAGTTATAAAGAGAGTGAGAATACAATTAATGGTTAAATTGTGAAAACACATCACGTCATGAAGTGGAGGGCGGCCAAGGTCATTGTAATGGCCTATTGACAGAATACTTAGACTTTAGATTGAAAATGAGCTTGGAGGGAAAATCAAAGATGCTAGACTGCCTTTCCCTTTGATGATCTTTGGTTTCATGAGTCACATATTACTTCATAGAACCTTGGAAACAAGAAAGGCCAGAACTTCTCTGCAATAATCCCCTATTTCAGGGGAATCCTGGAAAAGAGAGCCCTTCAACAGTCTACTTGGGTAAGTGGCAGAGACATTTATTTCACTGCAAGCAGCCACAGACTTCCATCTACAGGATCCTCAGCTCTGAAATGGTCTACATGTGGACAGAAATGAAAGCCACAGAATCCCCAAGCCAACCTTTTTAATGGGGAAGGAGTGCCCTGTCTATAATGTTGTGGGATGGGAGAACTGACACAACCTATGGGACTTAGCCATGGTAATCCAATTAAACCAGGTCCTGTTGAAGGTTGGGTTATATTCCATGGCCTTCCCTGCCATACTCACGCCAAACTCCATGTAACAAGTGTCTAGACCCCATCTCAAGCATTGGATTCTAGGCATGACAGCTTAAGAGCTTTAATAAATATTTATGGCAGAGAGGGGAAGAAGACAACCAAGATGATGAGAGCAATAAAATCGTGTCCATACAAAGATCAGTTTGGCAAACTGGGTATAGGGAGACATGAGAGCAGTCTTTAGCTCTTTGAAGGATTGGCCTTTGGAGAAGGGTTTACCATTGTTTTGTTTGGCCCTGAAGGGCAGAATTGGAACATTGAGTGGAGGGTGCTAAGAGGTAGGAAAAGCTCCTCAATAATTAAAAAATGGAAAGGGCTTCCTTAAGAAGTGATGGATTACTCACCACTAATGGTCTCCAAGCACATCATCGTTGACCTCTTCTTGTAGGGGGAGTTGGACTAAATGCCTTTGAGCCCCACTTCAATTTGGAGCTTTTTTGAATCCATGAAAGGGAATTGAAGGGGGAGCAAGGGGTCTAGTAATACTCAGAACTTTAGCCCCATCCCAGCTCCCTTTGCAAATCTCTGTTCTTGACAAAAATGGCACTCCAGGGAAAGTTGGCTTTGGAGCCACAGTTGTCCCTTTGGGGCTGTTTCTACACAATGACAGATCAACACCCATGCCAGGACTGTGCTGGTGTGTGCAGATGGGGATGGAGCTCTTCATTGTGGATCGGGACCCCATCCTGCCTTGTCCTGGCATCCCATCTACTTTCCTGTTACACACCAACACTTCAGACTGGGCAGGGCAAGATGCATGTGGCAAAGGAGTCATTTCTGAAAAACAAAAACAGAGCTGCATGTTTTGAATCTGATGTTTCGTGTAGACTCTGCCTTACATGGCTCCGAAATATCCTGGAACATGATTCATTTAAGAACTTGCTGCAGGAACATCCCCAGAGCAGAAATATGCTGTACTGTAGCCATGACCTCTCTGAAGTCCCACTGGAGGGGTTATCGTTTCTGCCGAGATCCCCATCCACAGGAAACTCTTTGGGATATTCCACCTTCATGCCCTCCTCCCAGAATGTCAACAAAGTCCCCTTTCTTCTTGTGGGCAGCAAGGGAGCCAGCGTAACCATGTCTCTAATCCGCACTGGCACAGTGCCCTCCACAAGTGGGTGCCAGGGCTCAAGAGAACGCAATGTGTTCAATGAGCACCCATCTCGCCATTTGGAAGGTGCTTCTCTTCCCATTGGTCATTGGTTGTTGATGCACATGGTCGAAAGATGGAAACAAGCCTTGTTGATGCCACACCAAAGAACCAAGAGTATGGCTACAGTACTCCTGTACATTAGGGGAAGATGGTTAGTGACCTTCAGAGGCAGGAGAGGGTTCTGGAGTGGGATTGATTAGGGGATTTCCCATAGGACAGACAGCATGAGGATGGTTAGTCCCAAATGAAGAGGGCTGATGAGCGTGCTCTAACAGGAACAGCTCTATGGGACTAACCTGAGCAGGTGTGGATGGGTAAATCGCCAGGGCAAGGAATGTGGGAAATTGGGGAACGAGAGCACATGCTCCACCCTCTCCGTTTCGGGGTCTGACTCGCAGCTGCCCTCTTCTGGATGCGCTTCAGGTGGGCGTGGCCTGCGGACCCCCAAGGGCTCTGAGCGGAAAAAGGAGGGCGGGCTCAGAGAATGCAGAGGCTCCCGGCCTCTGCTGGCCCGGGCCGGTCGCCGCGCGCTCTTGACTCTCTTCTGGCGGGCATCTCGGGAAACTGTTCTAATGTTCTCTCTCCCTCTCCTTGTCCCTTTTCCTAGTCCCCACCGAAAGGTGCCACCATCCCCTACCGCCCAAAGCCCGCCTCCACCCCTGTCATTTTTGCAGGTGGTCAGGTAAGAGCCGACCCGCTTGCAGCCTCCACTGCCAACCTCAGCCTATTACTGCAGCACCAGCCGCTGCCCGTTAGTGCGCTCAGGTTTTCTCGCCTTCTCACTTGCATGGTCTCGTCCCGTTCATAGCATGCCCGTGCAGCTGGGCACAGAGCTCTGCATCATTGCCACAGCCAAGCAATACAGCCCAAATGAGCACTGTCCCACTGCCACTCGGTGGGAGGCTTGCCTTCTTTTCTAGAACAGGAACTGAGGAAGGGGAGACTCGTGTCTCTGTCTCTCTCTTTCTGTTTCTCTGTCTATATTTCTCTCTCTCTCTGTTTCTCTCTTTCCCTACCTCTTTGTCTCTGTCTGTCTCCCTCTCTCTGTATGTGTATATTCCTCTGTGTCTCTGTCTCTCAACAGAATAGAGAATACAGATAAACAGTCTATGACATCATGAACTCGGTAGAGAGACAGGCTTAGAGTACTCAGGAAGGAATGCCTTAGCAAACATGTTGTTCCCCTTTCTATCTTCATGGCTTATGCCCAATATAGCACCTGAAATCCACGTATATGATTAAGCGTCATTATCTCCCTCTAGTTCTCTCCTCAGCCTCGTCCTGAAAACATTTTCCTTTGTTTTTAAATTTAGTCAACAGGGCCAAGGTGGTTTTGGTTCCGTTCCAGATTCCTGGTGCCTTGTTTATAGCAAACTGCTCTAGAGAGCAGGGCACCATATCCTACAGTCATGGCATACTTCCTCGCAAGGGCCTACATGAATGCTGGGCTTTGGGCATCTCCCTACACAAGAACACAGAGGCTGCCCAAAGGGGAAAACAGAGGCAAAAGTCAGATGCCCCCAAACAGCCCAAGTGTCTTTGAGACCAGTGCCTGTTTCAGGCAAAAGAGCTGATGTTCAAATTTCCCTCCTTCCCTCCAGATGGGAGACCTCTGAGGGAGATTGCTTAGCCACTCATCACTTCCAACATCCAAAGCTTCTGACTGCTCATCCTCTGCTCTGTTTTCTCCCCCAATAGTTAAAGAAGTTAATGAGATACCAGGAATGGGGTAGGAGCCGCCATTTTTCTCTGTAGCTTTAGCTCACAGCCACCTGGATAGAACAGAGAAGAGTGCAGGCAGACGTGCCTTCCCCTCCCTCTCCTGCTCCTCCATGATGCTCTAGCCCATTATGGTCTCTGAGAAGTACATGTCCTCACCCCACCCCAGTACGTGCATAAAAGCACATGCAACAGCACAAAACTCCTCGACAGTCCTTGCCCCTTTCTCAGCTTTTGTTGGCCTTCAATCCAGTCACCAAATTTGGGACTGATACATAATTCGCTGCCAATTGGCCATGCAGTCAGCCTGTGGGTGAGCTCTGGGCCCAGCTGTTCAGTGAATTGTATCTTTATAAAAGGGAGAGTACGACAGAAGCTTTTTCCCCCTTTACTGAGAAATTATCAACTCAAATTGAAACTAATCCGGGGAATGGAGAACAGGTGGCGTGTTTAAAGATAGGTATATAAATGAACATACATATACATACATGCAGATTTACACACAACCAGAAAAAGAGCACATTAAAACACCCCCCCCCATTTCTATGCTTGACCCAGAAAGGAATCATGCCAGACCTGTTGCTTTGCTTTTACAAGGGACATAAATGTTCACACAACATTTGGTTTTTCCTACTTCACCATAAAATCTGGTTTAAATACTGGATTTATCAAGGAATCTTATCAGGTCCTCTATATTGATTTATATACTACCAGAAGAGACTCATGAGACTTTTTAAACATTTCATAAAAATATCTGGTTTATATATTTAGTGTAAGGTTTTCCTAGTAGTGATAGTGGGCCAGTTAATAAACTATGAACTCCAAAGAATGGGAAGCAATTCCAAAAGAAGGGCTGCATATTCTAAGTCACATATATCATGAGAGATGGCAAGGCCCCAGAGCAGACCTAGCTTTGCCCCAAACAGCCAAATTCTGACCCTGACACTCCAAAGTTAGGTGACCTCACCCAAATGATCTTGCTTCTTGGTTTTTTTGGTGGTTTGGTTTTTTTTTTGGTTTTGGGGGGATTTTTGGTGAGGCAATTGGGGTTAAGTGACTTGCCCATGGTCACACAGCTGGTAAGTGTCAAGGGTCTGAGGTCGGATTTGAACTCAAGTTCCCCTAAATCCAGGGTTGGTGCTCTATCCACTGCACCACCAGCTGCCCCTGATCTTGCTCCTTGAAGACTCAATTTTCTCATCTGTAGGGAGGAAAAAAGGGAGGAAAGTACCTTATGTGACTATAAACTTACATTTAGAATACATTTTAAGCCAAGCTTTAAAGAAAATTTAATTTTCTGAGCACCATTACAAAGAAACCTTTTGGGGTTTATAATTTAAAGACACGGAGGCAGCTAGGGGATGCCATAGTGTACAGAGCACTGGGCCTGGCACCTGGAAGACCAAGTTCAAGTTCGGCTTCAGATACTTACTAGTTGTGTGACCCTGGGCAAGTGACAACCTCTGTTTGCCACTCCACTGTCTTTGGCAAAAAAACCCAAGGCCAGTAGGGTCCATGGGGTCCTGAAGAGTTGGAACACCAACAACTATGTCAGTAATGAAGGTACACAAAGATTATCAGCACAACAGCCAGGCAAATGGTTCATTCCATTGAAGACTGAATATGGCCAATTCAGAGAAAAAATAGAACCTTTGACCTGCCTGACAATCAAGATTATTTATTAATTTATTTGTTTGTTTGTTTGTTTGTTTATTTTTGCGGGGCAACAAGGGTTAAGTGACTTGCCCAGGGTCACACAGCTAGTAAGTGTCAAATGTCTGAGGCCAGATTTGAGCTCAGGTCCTCCTGGACCCATGGCTGATGCGTTATCCACTGCACCACCTAGCCACCCCAATCAGATTTCAACAGACTGGTGAGGTTGCTACATGGTTGTTGTGGTCACCCTGTGTCTGCAATGGCTACAGCAATTGGCCAACACTGACTTGGGTGCAGATGAGTTGATCTGCCCTCCATTTAGTCCCTGGGTGGGAAATCTCCAGGCCAGCCAGTGTTTGCAAGCTGGCCAAGAGAATGAGGAAGAAGGAGGGAGGGAAAAGGACAGGAAGCATTGCTCTCACCCAGGCATGTGTCTCCTTGCCAAGGTTTGCCACCAGACTGAGTAGCTGCCAATGTGGCTTCCTCTGTGACCTCGTGCTTTCTTCCATACACTGAGTCAATCACCAACACAGCAATGACAAGCCAGGGTGCTCTCCTTGGCTCACAGCAGTCCTAGCACTGGTATTCAGAAAAGCCACCCTGCCATTTCTAAAATCAACCCAAGAAATGGCGTCTGATTTGGAGACGACGGCTCCAGTGTCATGAGGCCTGGTGATCAATAACCACAGAGCCTCAGACACCACTTAAGACACAGAAAAGATACAATCACTGCCCATGAGAGATGCATGCATGAAAACAGACCTGACTGAATTGTGCCAATATGTAAGAGAAGAGAGCATGGAATATCCCGAATGCGTGCTCACATTCGGGATCGCCTGCAACGTGCACTTCATGGGCATCTCTGCCTCTTTCCCCATGTGACCCTCTGAAGCCATTCCACTGCATTCCCCTCAGTTTCCCAAATATACCGGGACAGAGTTGGGCGCCACTCTACAGAACACCAAACTCCCCAAGAGATCACTCACATTACCCAAGGATGCTTCAAGCAGAAGGATTTGCTATGGCTTTCCTTTAGACAGGAAACTTCTTAGATGCATCTATGCCAAGAGAGAGAGGACAAAACCTTGTCTCAGCACTGAGAGTGTAGAAATGCCCCTCTTGGGTGAAGTGAGCCATGCCGTGCCCATGACCTGAAATCCCTAGACAGTCAGCCCAAAGTCGCATGTTCCTTTGGCTCAGCCCCCGCCATAGGACTGGAGCAGAGGAACCAATCTCTTCCCCAAAAGAGCAAGCATCTTTTTCAGAGTGATCACATTTCTGCATCTGATAAGATTCCTTTATTGGTGAGTTATGTTCCTTTAAAAACAAGACAATGCAACCCCATGTTTATGCTACATCCATTTTCACTCTGTGGTCTGGGCCACTCTCATGTGGCTGGGACGTTGTTTGGGCCCTAGCTTGGAGGTTATTTTGAGTTGATTGACAAATATGGGCAGCATAAAAGGCCCTGCTTTTAAAAAATCTGGGCTCTGCTTAAACTTTCATGTTTAATTTCCATGCTACAGTGTAGCTGAATGAGATTTAAACAAATGTTTCTACCAAACACACACACAATCAGCATGGTTCAGCCAGTGAATAGTTAGACATGAGTCCTAGTCCGGGCCCTCCCCCCAAGTAGCCATGTGACTTTGGGCAAGGGGCCTCCCAAGGTGCCACTCCTCCTGGAGTTCTCCAAATGGAAGCCGGACTTGTAAGTCTAAAGTGAGTTTCCAGGGGGAGTAATGTGCATGTATGTCAGTAAAGGGAGCCAAAACACCGGTCTCATCAATCGAGTTGTTTGGGTCTCATCAGTCGAGTTGTTTGTCGCTGATCTCATTGGTTCCTTGATGGACAGATAGGCCCTATTTCCCCAGTCTCACTTTGTGTCCCTGTCTCAGGGTCCTCACATACACGCCTCGCTGCTCTCTTGGCCTGCTGATTGAATTGGCTCTCTCAGCCCCCCCTGGCATTTCATGGGGGACCTTCTGAGAAAGCTCCCGCATGCCTCGTCTCTACTCTCCCTTTACAAAGTATGGTTCATCTTCTGTTTGTCATGATTTTGGAACCATCTGAAATCATCTTAACAAGAAAGTGTGTCTGGTTGTCCAAGAAGCCCTTTGGGTCTGGGGGATGGATGGATTCAGGTCTCAGCCTCTTTGCCCACACCATATGGAGAATCACAAGTGAGGCATGTGTGTGCAGGATCAAAAGCACGTGAGATTCTGGGGAGGGGTAGAAAAGGACCCCAGAAGTCCTCTCCAGAGCTCACCCTATCTTTACAGAATTAGGTTGATAGACATTTAAAACAGTGCCCATAGTTTGTAGTTTCAAAAGAAGTATTTGACAAGTGGGCACCTCCTCCTCTTTGGTGACCAGATCTCAAGGGGCCTCCAAAGAACAGTCATCCTTTGAAACCTCTGGCCTTCATTGTTTGCCACCATGTTTATTATTGGTAGTATTAGCTGGGCTTTTGCCTGTTAGTTCTTGCTCAACATTAAGCCCCTTAAACAATTGAACAACAACAACAAAAAGATCATTGGAGTGAATGGCTCCTTATGCTTTTAAAGGTATTTTGGCTGAAAAAATGTATTTTCTGGAAACCATCATTTCAGTGGCCATGGACCATCTGAAGGCTCAGGTTGGAGCATCTGTGGCTTACATGAAGCCACGCCCATCCCTTAGAGCCACACCCTAGTAGATTTCTTCCTCCTAAAGGGAACACAACAGTAAATTGGAGGAGATACATTGTTCTCTGCTAACTGGATGGGTTGCAGTTGGTCCCATGTCGGAGTCCAGTTCCTGGGTTACCCTACACTAATAACAAGGTGGTACAGTGTAAAGAGGGCTGAATTGGAAGTCAGAGGACCTGGGTTCAAATCCAGTCTCTTCTACTTGCTAGCAGTGTGTGCTTAGGCAAATGACTTTCCCTCCTTGCCTTGGTTTCCTCATCGGCCACATAAGAAGGTCAAAATTAGAGACTCACACGCTCCGAGATCTAATGCTGGACAGGACCTTAGAATGTGTCCAACCTTCTCATGTTGTTGACACGAGGCCTCTAAGTTCTCTTCCAGCATAAGATCTGGGAGCCTGGGAGTATCCAAAGGCCAACATGAGGAAAAGCAGGCTCCCTGTCGTTGACTCTTCTCGCAAGGAGGGTGAAGTTGGAAGAAAGAAACAAAGGTCCAAGACTTTCTTGACCCACGGTGTGCTTCTCCACCCACCTCACCTCCCATAGACATTCACATATACCATTACAGCGCTGCTGTGCAAAAAAAGCAGAGAGAGCATCCTCTGTCCTGGTCACTGAACTGTGAGGACAGAAGCACCCAAGACATTGAGTGTTCAGTTTGACCAAGAATAGTCTGCCACTAAAGTGGCAGCTGTTTTACATTTAACCTTGTTAGGAACATGCACATCTCCTGACTCACTGTGTGAAAGAAAGGGAGAAATGCACAATATGCCCATACACACACACACACAAACACACACACACACCTCTGTGTATAAACACACGTCCATACAGAGGTCTATGCTCTTTCTATAGACATTCATTGAGTACCTATACGTGAGACCCTATACTAGATACTGGGGCAGACATGAGAGTTAATAAGACATATTCCCTGCCTGCAGGGAGCTTAGAGTCATGGAAGATTGCCGAGTAAGGTTGAAAGGTGACCTACAACAAACTAGCCCTTTAGACCCCAACTTTGCTCCCAAACCAGCTCTCTCCCACCTCTGCTCTTGTATTTGTCCTTGAGTCCTTACTCTCTCCATTGAGAACAAGCATGGACATCTCCACCCACAGAATGCCTGGAGAGAGGGATTCCTTATTTGGGAACAGATTAGATCTTGATTCTCCAGTAGAACTTGAGCTCCTTATGGGCATCGACTGTTTCGCTCATCCTGGTACACAGTAGGCACTTAATATATGACTACTGGAACAGAATTCTTGTTAGGGTCAGACTGAATTAGAAGCGATTCCAAACAATGGGGAACATGGTATTGTCACAGCAGAGTCCATTTAAGGTCTCACGCCCCAAACTCCTTCCAATGTGAAACAGGACCCTAAAAGCCCACCCCTCCACCTTTAGGCAAGATGTCCTTATATGCAGCAAATCAGACACTAAAACTGTACCTTCTTAGCTCTCTAAGGCACTTAACACTTTAGCAGGAGTGGCTCTTGAAATGAAGTACACAGTGGGAGAAGAAAGCCTCCTTCATAGGTCTACCCAAAGTCCTGGCCAAGTGCCTTGGACAACAACATTCCTGGCAGTCACTAGGGATTGGGGACAGTGGTGGCCACTCTCAGGGAGGAGGGCCCTAAGACTTCACAAACTAACAATGGCTTTCTCTCTTGCAGGCCTATACAATTCAGGGACAATACGCTATTCCACACCCGGATGTGAGTTTTTACCTCATTTTCTTATTCTCTGCCCCGCCTTGTTAACATGCCCCTGCCTGCATGCAGCTGTCCGTCACTACTAATATTAATATTACTCACTAATATTAATACCACTTACTAAATGTAACTGACCTGTGCAGTCTCTGTATGACTTTGAATAGCCTTTTAACCTGTTAGCACTAACTGGATTAATCTTGAGGACTTGGCCTGATGTTAAATTGTTTGGACTGTCCCGTGCTATCCCTCCATTATGATGTTGTTTCTCATACAATGGTCCCAAGAGTAGCTTCGCCCCTCTCTTCCCTCGTCCATCCAATATGGAGAACCTTTTCTCTATGAGTCTTGTTTAGAGGCATATTGAAGCAGGTCAAAATAACAGGGTCCCTCCTAAGCAGTCAGGTGCCAGCTTGGGTGCATCATCAAACACGTTCCCTAAACTTTCAGAAGGGAAGCTCAGATGGCCGGCAATGCTAAATTGGTTTCCTATTCATTCAGAGACACAGCTTGGATTTGTGTAGGTGAAAGGACACCAGACTCCTGGACTCAGTCCTTAGTGAAAGGAGAGACCCAACCTGCCAAGGTGGGGAGAGTTTTGGGAAGCTGTAGATCTCGTCCCCTACCTGTTCCCCCCTCACAGTTTACCCAGAGACCTCTTGGGTGACCATATATGATTATATTCCCTTCATTAGTCATTGAAAAGAGAAACAACTTCACAATGTAGAAAACTAATAGATGAGACAGTCCCTCCCATCCTCATATTGTGCCAACTTCTTGGGTGATGGTGGATATTTGATGTCCGGAATTTGTTCATTGAGGGTATGCAGAGATGGTGCAGGACTGTGGGTGAGTTCAAGGCACTTTGGAGGGTTTGTGGGTGGATTCTTGTTATCCTGTGAGCAAGGATTGTGTTGGTCGATGCTAGAACAAGAGTCAAATTATTTCACTTGTATTTAATAATTTCCCAGAAGAAAGGGAAGGGGAGAATTACAATGGTTACCATGTAGACAGTGAAATGCCAGCTCTGCTGGCCCTTTCTTGCCACCATGTTGATTACTGACCCATAGTCTATAAACTAGAGGAAATAGTGGTTTCTTGTTATGTGTGTGAGGGTGCCTCTGTGTGTCTATGTGTGCACAAGGCATTGTACAGGTGTGTGCGTGCAAACGCTTATGTGAGTGTAACTACATAAAGCAACAGAACAATTGTCTATGGTCAAGCAAAGCCACTTCTTTTATGAGTTAATGGTGGGGACGGTGATTTTCCTAGAGTGTCCTAAATGGAGCAGAGGAGGGGGTCAAGAAAAGCCATCAGTATAAGATGTAAATGTGGAGGGTGACACTAAAAGGGAGAAAGGAATAAAACAGGGAGGGGGTTGCTGAGTCCTGCAGAATTTGGGGGATCGGTACCAAACTTACCTTCTGAACATGCTGAAAGCTTTTAGTGGCAAATATTTTTAAAACCTGATATATTGTGTTTTATAGCATAGTTACTTGCAGATATACTTCTCTCCTTTCTCTCCCTTCCCCAAGTCATCTTTCCCTGTAGCCAAGCAAAAACAGTTCAACAAAACCAACCAGGAGAAACAGTGTATGTGTTGTCTGCTATCCATGGTCCTCCACCTCCCCACTGGCATGTTGTCTTCCTGTCCTTCTACCCAAATAGAGAAAGGCTTTGTTCTCCCCTCCTATATTTCGGGTAAAAACAAAAAATCTTGTTCTTTGTTGGGGTCCCTGATGCAGCCCAATAGCACTTCCTGAAATTCCTTAGACTCCACAGATACAAAGCTTTTGGGTTTGGGCAAACTTGCCAACTTGTGACCCTCAGTGACCCAGTTTATTGCTCCCAAATCATAATATTGACTATTGACTTTGAGTAAAAATCAGATGTGGAGATGTGGACCAAGAGGGAAGGTGAGGGGGACAAGGCTTCCATGTGAAGCACTGGGTCGTTGGGCAGCCTTTGGGGGTCTTGGTCTGGAGATGGGGGCAGGCAGCCCATGAGAAAAAGACCATGCAGGGAGCACTGAGCAATGTAGATGGCTGAGTGAGCCTTCTTGGGGGTGGTGAATGTGCATGAGCCGGCAGGTCACATAGTCTTCATTCTTTCACCTCCGATTCCAGATTTTTGGGGTTGGTGCAACTTAGAAAGAAAGTCAGGTGGCTTTGATTTCTCCCTATCCCAAATGCCAAAGTGAACATGCCAGCCATGTTAGAGAGCCCACTGTGACAGCACTGAAGTAAAACTCATAGACTCACTGGTGAACAGGAGACAGATGTCGTTAAAGTCATTCCAACAGCACCCCGTCCTTGGGTTCCCATTGAAGCCAATGGGAAGAAGGAACACCACAGGGCTTCCCCTATCTGCGGTTGGCAGAAGAACTGAATACTTCTCCCTCCTGGATCTTTTATCTTTCCTCCATGATCTGGTAAAGTGATACCAGTGACAGTCAGTGAGGAGGAAATCAGCTGACTGTCAGTCAGTCAGCTGAGCTCAGATTCCTCTAAGCCGCTTCTCCAGGGGAAGTTCCAGGATCCTCTGAGGATTCAGCTGAGGTCCCAGAAACACTCATTTGCTTATCATTGAACAGTTTGCTGCCAAGATCTGAGGGTTGACACTGAGCTCAGAGGGCCTGGGAGGACAGAGGAGGCTCACTTCCAAGAATGGGCAATATGAGGGAGTTGTAAAAGGAGGGGACATGAATATAGACACTTCCTCGGGAAAGCAAGTTCTGCTCTCGAAGGCTGTTCCCACAGAATGTGTGAGGATGGCCAAGTGCAGGGAGGGACCTGCCTATAGGTGCACATTGTCCTGCATTCTTTGGATCACTGGGTCAGTCAAGCAAGGATTAAGCCTGTGCGAGGTACCATGCCAGGCATTGCTGATGGAATCATCCCTGCCCTCAGGGAGATCCACTCCTAGCAAGGGAGATGTGTGCTGTCTGGTTTTTCTATTCGTATTCTTAGCACTTGGCTTGGCATAGTACGTGTTTAATAAGTGTTCATTCACTCATAGCACACATATGCACATATGTGAGTGTGTTTATACATGTAGACAGGCAGGCAGGCAGGCATGACCATGGGGAGGTGTGCTAGCTGCTGGGAGATGGGGCAGGGCCGGAATCAACAGTCTTCCCATAGGAGGCGGTCCTTGAGTGGAGCCTGTGAGGAAGGAGAGGGTTCTGAGAGGTGGAGATTAGGAGGGATGGTGTCCCAGGCAAAGGCCTGAGAATAGAACAGGAGAGCCTCTGCTGGGTACTTGTTTCTGGTCCTATGGTCTGGCAGACGCGTTCATCAGTATTGGATGTAAGTGTGCATTTCCCCCATTCATTGACTGCGCCTTTGGACGGTCCACCCAGTGTCTGAGCTCTTCATGTCACACTCTTCCCTGATCATGTGGGGGCTTGGGGTGGGTTCTAGAAGATGCCTGTCTTGGGTTCTGCCTTCCTTAAGCCAGGAGGGATGCCCGGTGTAAACTTGAACCAGGAGCTCCAGCACCTGGCTTGTCATCATCCGTCCTCTGCAAAGATCCCAGCAGAGCCGTCTTTTCGGGAGCCACTTTCTTCCCTCATCTCTGATTTTGTGCCCAGGTTGATATTGGATGAGTGGAGACTTTGGCAGTGGTGGTGGCTGTCACCATTTTTCTCTAACAGCATCTGAGACAGAGAGAGACACAAGGTGTGAGGTGACCCCTCCCCCAAACATGTCATTCATAACCCAAAGAGAAAAACAGAATAAGCTGATAAAAGGCTCATGGTCTTGATGCACAGACATCTGCACAAAATCTCTTGCCCCCTGAATAAGTGAAAGAAGAGGGAGGGAGTTCTCATTGGTCCAGGGGACTCTTCTGAAGGTAAATAACCAACTTAGCTTTTGAAAAGTTGTGGAATGAGCAGAAGCATAGCTCAGGATGGCCTGACCGCCCACCGTTCTGCCCAACAAAAGGCTCTCTTCTGATGCCCCTCTGAATCTTCCAGCTACTGGAATCAGAAAGTGCCCCCTAGGAAGCCAGATGGCTTTGTTACCTGAGCAGAAACTCGGTACAACACGCCCAGCTTCGGCCGCTCAGAGACATTGTCCCCAGCAGATCCTCCAAGCCTAGAAACCCAAAAGGAACATGGTCCTTTCTTGAGGCTGGTCTTCCTGTTGGCTTTCACTGCGAGCTCCTCCAAGAGGGAATCTCGAGCGTACACACACACACACACACACACACACACACACACACACACACACACACACACACACACACAAACACACACACACACATACACCCCCCCCCAAGTTATTGGTGTGGAACGGCAGAACCTACCTTCTGCTTACCAATAGCTGCATGAGTCCCCCATGTACAAACACAGCTACGTTGCGGTTGAGGAAGTGCAAATGAGTGTTCAGTAGGACGAGTCCCTGGTCAAGCTGGCCTAACCTCTGAATGTTGTAGAAGGAATGAAGACCTTGGCAGGGGGCATGTAAGGAACCCAGATGAGTGAAGGACATGGAGGGGGTGTTTCTTAGACACCGTCTTTGACCCAGGAGGTTCCACCCCAGTTGTTTTGTGGCCCCCTGTCTTCCCTGATGGACCTGCCCGATGAGCGCTAGACTGGGGCTGGGGGAAGGACTGAAGGTGTGAAGACCCCCCTGAGACAGAGCAGTGACTGCTGGGTGCACTGATCAGCGCTCAGAGGAAGCTTCTCCCCACCCTGCTCCCGTTCTGTCTCACTGGCAGCTTCGCTGGCTGAAGATTGAGGGCTGGCCCTGAGCGAATCCAACCAACCACCTCTCTTTCCTCTCTTCCGACTGTCTAATGACTGGTCTGTATTTGTGTATGCGAGAAGCCGGGAAAGCGGCAGAGCCAGAAGCAAACTGGCGGCAGGATGGGGGGGGGGGTTGGGGGAAGAGACAGAGACAGACAGACAGAGAGACAGAGGCAGAGAGGGACACTAGGCGTGAGGTGACCCCTCCCCCCATGCCCACAGAACAAGAGCGTTATCCCCCAGCTTTCCTTCACCGGGCCACATATCCAGGCTTAAAGTACCAGCCCCGCCGTGGCCAAGAAGGGTGTTGTCCTCATTGCTGTATCTTCCTGAAAGACTCAACAAGGGGAACCAGGAGGAAGACTCAGCCCAAAATCCGTCGGGGATTTAAGGCTTCAGATGCCCTACCCCCTCCCTAAGGCCACCCCCATATACATGCATCGTATATAATGGGAACATTGTTGTTGTGCCCTGACTTGCAGTGAATTGGACTGAAGTGAGGGAGGGCCGTGCAAGATCACCAGCCTCACTCTTTCCTCCACAGCAATCTGGGTCCAGTGACAAGATAGATAACAGGACAATGGGAGATGGCCCTGATGTTTAGAAAGTTGGGGTTAAGTGACTTGCCCAAGGTCACACAACTAATAAGTGTCTGAGGTCACATTTGAACTCAGATCCTCTGGAATATCAAGATCAATGAAAGAAAAGTGGTGTGTAACCAACGAAGAAAGAAGATTCAGGGAGAACTCGGCAGCGACTCCCCTTAATCTGGCCCCGAGAGCAGAGCCAGAAGCCGTGGGGAGAAATTGCAAGCCCAGATCTGGGATCTTATGGGGATGAAGGAAAGGAGGGGGGAGCAGCCTGAGAATGAGAAGAATGGGAGCTTTCTGGTAACGAAGGCGGCAGCTCTGACAAGAAAGCAGGACATCGAGGTGGAGGTCAGCTATATGACTTCTGGGGACACTGCCAGTCCCAAGATTCTGTCCAAAGCAAGGCTGCGGGTGAGGAGGGTGATCAGAAATGATCTGTGGGAGCTCACCTGTGATGTTAGTGGTCAGCCAGGTGACGTCCTGAGCCCGAGAGGTGACCAGCACACAGCCTGAGGGGCATCCCTAAGGCCTTAGTGAAGGGGAACAATGTGTGAGGCAGGGGACTAACGCAGAGTCACCCAGGACAGAGGGACCTTCAGGAGGTGGGAGAGGGGAGGAACACCAACACCAAGCGCTCCGGGCTCCTGGCCACGAGTGAGGAGGCCCCATCCTTGGCCAGTTGTCTCTGCCTGTTTTCAGAGCTGCAGCCGTCGACAAAGACAGCCGGGGGGGGGGGGGGGGGGAATGCAGGCAGCCCTGGGGGGGGGGGACCTTGCCTTTCTTTTTTTTTTTTTGATGAGGCATTTGGGGATTAAGTGACTTGCCCAGGGTCACACAGCTAGTAAGTGTCAAGTATCTGAGGCCGGATTTGAACTCAGGTCCTCCTGACTCCAGGGCCGGTGCTCTATCCACTGCACCACCTAGCTGCCCCTGGGACCTTGCCTTTTGAGGCGATTTTGAAGGGAACCACTAAAAGCTCCAGAGGAAGGCTTTCCTTTCTGCAGTAGCTTCTCCTTGTCGGAGGGAAGACCACCTCCCACTCACCGGCTGTCTCTCGTCCCATGGCTGCCAGGCTCAGCTGGCAGGAAGCTCATCTCTGCATCTACACACTTCCCCAAAGCGCCTCCTGGTAGAGGCGGCCTCTAGCCTTCCATGAGGCCCCCACGGGATTTCTGCAGGGCTCCGGGGAGGCCCGGCCCTCCACGGCTGCCCCTTGATGCGGCTGTGCCCATGGCTGTGCAGAAACTGTGCCCACTCCCTTTGGTGGCCTTTGAACATACCTGCCTGGTGTCTGCTCTGGAGCTGAGACTTGGCTGGAGACAGTTGAGGTAACCGGGGGAGCAGAATGCCTCAGATATGACGCAGCTTGAGCTCCTCCTTTTAGAGAGGGCACCCAGAGTGGGGAAAGGGCTTGCCCAAGGTCACTGGGCCTAGAACCCAGGCCTCCTAACTCCTAGCCCCCTTCTCTTCCCCTTAGGCCCATGTATGAAACCACATGTATTCGTGCTCATCATGTCTCTCTAGGGTTTGCAAAGCACTTTACACACATTTTCTTCTGTGGTCACCATGACAACCCTGTCAGGTTGAGACAGTTATTACCCCCATTTTACAGATAAGGAAACTGAGGTCCAGAGAGGCCAGGTGACTTGCAGGCCTCCCTGACTACAAGACCAACCATCTTTCCCCTCTACCACAGAGCTGCCCATGAGTCAAACCCCAGGGGAGTGGGCATGAGGGACTCAGAGTATTGGAAGGTGCAGGGAGTGCAAGAAGCCGAGAATCCCCCAGAGATCATCGCAGTCCATGTGGGTGTTCAGGCAGTGTTAACCTAATCCTGGACTCTGGAACAGGCCTGGGCAGCTTCTGAGTGAGCTACATTGTTCAGCTAGTTGTTTGCTTCTTTCAGTGCTCAGAATCCTCCAGCCTCCCCCCCCCCCCCAATGAGCCTCTCTCTTTGGCCGGTGTTTCTGGTGACTCTGGGCAGTCCACCGGACTCCGGGTCTATCTTCCCATTTCTGGGCCCATCAGCCTTTCTGGCCTTCCTTCGATGACCAGCTGCATTCCTACTCAATTCGAGACCAGTCTTGCCTTAGAAAACCCACCTTCTGCCCTGAGAAGCAGAGACCTTTCCCTCCCCAAAATGGTTTTCTTATTTTAAAAACTAAAAATGATCCGCAAATGCTATTTCTCAAAGGTTGACCTCAGGGTGTGAATACTGGCTGGAATTTACATATCGACTTGAGGTTTGCCAAGCTCCTGATGAGTATCATCTCATTGGATCCTCCCAACAGCCCTAAGAGATAGGTGACAGATGGTGAAACCGAGATCCACAGGTGAAGTGACCTTCTTGGGGCCACCCAACCAGGGAACTTCTAGGGCAGGCTCTGAACCCAGGTCTTCCTAATTCCAAGTCCACAACTGTGCCCATCTCCCCACCTCAGGTGCCCTAAGCTGCAGGAGCCTCCAGGAAAGGCCCATCCTGGACCCAGGTGGAGAAATGGAGACCTGGCCATCTGATGCGGGAAGCAGAGCTGACTCCCCATGGGGTTTTCCCCTCTTCCCCCTCAGTGTGAGCGCCTGCCTGGCCTGTGGGGCAGGGCTTTCACCTCTGCCTCTCTCTCCAGCCCCCGGCACTGTGCCCTGCACAGAGAAGGGACTTGACACGTACCTTTTTTTCTCGGATTGCTCTCCTGGGGCACTGAACGATGCCCCGTTGCAGAAGGAAATGGAACAACCTTGTCACCCTTATGCTGGATTCCTTCCTGAAAGATGCTGGGCACATGCTCCAGGCGCCGAGGCTCTGTTTGAATTGGCCCAGGGTCCTCCCGGGCGTGGGATTCGGCCACCCTGAGCCCTCTCGCTGGCTGGGTCACTGACTTGCTGAGATGCCTCTGGTGAGTTGTCTTTCTGTCCTTTCATTGCCTGAGGTGCAAACGTGAAGAAAACCACTTTTATTTTCACCCGCTCCTGGTGTGTTGTCGATAACTCTTCCTAGCCAGAGAGGCCTCCGAGAGTACACGGCTGGGCCCGGCTCAGCCCTGTGAGCCATGATGGGACCCAAGATGGCACCTGTGGCCCTAGCTCACGGCCAGGGTCCCAAATAGGAAGCAGAGACGTCGGGGCATCCCTGATCAGTAAAAGCCGTGGGGAAAGAGCGCGGTGTCCTCTGTAGCCTGGCTCCGACGCCCCTCCAGTATCGAATCCTGTCAGACTCTAAACCTGTTTAGAACTGTGAGGGTTGTTCAAAGGCAGCCCCGAGGAGCATTGGATAGAGCGCTAGCCATGCAGCCAGCCTCCGACCTCGATTAGATTAGCCGGGTAACTGAGAAAGTCTCTCTCTGTCTCGGTTTCCTCACCTGTAAAATGGGGGTCCTTGTGAGGCTGTGGTGAGAACGGGATGAGATCCTGTTTGTAGAGTATGATTATCCATGTGCAGATATGTATGTATATGTATATGCACATATACAAATATGCCGATCTACACAGATGTGCATGTATACACAGGCACAGAGAGGTCACCCAACCCCCTCGTTTTACACAGCAGGAAACCGAGTCTCAAGGTGCTCTTTTCTTTCTATTGTCTCCGATCCTCTCAAGCCACCCTGTGGGATTTCCGGTTAAATAGTGATTCCAACCTCATTGTCCTCTTCCCTTCTACAGAAAAGAGTGGGGAGGGGGTGAGACTCCCTCCCTGTCCCTTCTGTGCAGTCCTTACTGAGACTCTTGTCTTCCAGGCAGTGTTGCCTAGTGGTCCTATGGAACCAAGAAGGCTTCTGGCCTGAACTCATTCACCCTGGTTTGCCCTGAGCTCTTGCCCTGTGCTCTTGCCCTGTGCCCAGTCTCTTCCCCTGAAGACTCTCTGCCCATCTGGAATTCCTCTTGGGGGGGGCATTGTGCCTAGAGCATCTCAGAATCCAAGCTGGACTGATTTCCTTTGGGTGATTAGTAAGGAAGAGGGGGACCAAGGAGAGAGCCCACCCTGAGAGGAGGGACTGGAGATACCTGTGGGCTTCTGCTGTGAGTGTGTCCTGGTTTGGGCATCCTTCCGAGCCCTGGTGTAGTCTTGACTGAAGCAGAAAGGGCCCCAGGAGAGCCGGGTTAGAGGTTGTTAGGACAGAGCCTGTTCCTGGTATCTCTGGGGTAAGGAATTCCAGAGGAGGGGATTCCCTCTACCAATTCAGGTCAGTACTTCCTCTGCAGCTTCTGGTCTTAGAGAACCAGCTGCGGCGCTGAGAGTCAAGTGACATGCCTAGGGTCACACAGTCAGTATGCATCCAAGCAAGAACATATGTGAACCTCATCTCTGTTAACTTAACTAAAAAGGGGAGGGGAGAGCAGATCCCTTCTTCGACCTTCAGGATTGTGGGACAGAGCAAAGTCAGTGTCATAATTCTTCCATGTGGCCCTTTGACCCTGGAGGTTTCTGTCTAACCAGTGGGTCGCCAACATCACAAGTTTGGGATCAGGGTTAGAGAGCTATTGTCAAGTAGAAATTCTTGCTTTTGTCCTCTGGCCCCTCGTGGAATAAACAGGAAAGTGTGGGAGGACACAAGGCCTTAAAGCCTTGTCTTACTGTCCCCGGCAGCGGGAGAAACTGAGACAGCTCCCATGACTGGGGGGTCCATCTCCAGCATCCCCATTCCTGGGCCTTTTGCTCCCCAGGGCAAGGCGGTGCCTGTCCCCTTGTGCCTGTTCCCCACCTTCTGCCGAATCTCTGGCCTGGCAGCCACCACCTCCAAAGCTCTGTTCAAGTGACTCTTGGAAAAAAGGCTGCAGGGAGTGAGCCCCTAGCACCTTGTGTCTTTGGTGTCGATTCAGCTCAGCTCCCCCAGAATTTACAAAGCATTTGCTCAGTGCTAGGGACTGGAGATACACAGACAAAAGTGGAGCAGGCCTGCCCTCAGAGAGCTCACCTTCTATTAGGAGGGAGGTCGGAGGAGAAATGCAGTGTGTCGTCATATAATAAAATAAACCGTGCATACAAACAAATAACAAGAAAATGGAGAATCAGGAATGGCTTCTTGTAGCAGAATCAGAGTTGAGGAGGAAGGGCATGCCAGGCATGGGGGCAGCCTGGGAAAAGGCTCGGTGGCAAGAAATGGGATGCCATGCTTGGGGAATTGTCGTCAATTGGTCAGGTTGTCTGGCACATCAGCTGCATGAGGGGAGAATGATCCATCATCAGCATGCAGAGCAAGGCGGGCTGCTAAGGGCATTAATGCCAGACCAAAGAGGAGTCAGGGGTGAGGCTCTGGAGCAATGTCTGACTTTCGGCAATGTCCATTTCTCGTCTCTGGGATCGGTGGTTTGGGAAGGGGGAGGCCGTGGTAAGTGCTTGGGCAAGGAGGAAGGAGCGAGCGGTAAAAGTTGAGCCATGAATGGAAGGGGGTGAGCGATTTTAGAGACGCAGGGTCAAGACCGAGTTGACAACATCTGTGAATTGATCGATGTGGTGGGTGGTGGGAGGAGGGGGAAGGGAAGAAATGGGGATGACTCAGAGGACGTGAAGCTGCAAGTCTGGACGCAGTCCTGGGGACATCAAGGGAGCGCCGTGTGCTGCTGAGTGTCCTCAGTGGGTGAGTATCTGTGTACCTGTGTCCCAACTTTAATCCAAGGGCTTCATCACGACTGTCTGGGGAACCCCCTAGATCCCCTGCTGGTTTTGTCTTCTGGAGGCCAGACCAGAGAAACTCTGACCAAATTGGCTGAAGGTGTCACTGGTTTGGAGACCAAGAGCGCAGCCCTTCCCAAGGCCTCTCTGCCCCTTGCTCAGTGGTAGGTATGTGGCTTAAACCAGCAGACGGGCATTCCTCCCTGAACTCGGGGCTAATGCTTCTAGGCCAGAGCAAGGCATCCTCTGTCAGCCACCTGCTCCATAGAAGGATCAGTGCCAACTGGCCCAACTACAAAAGAACACTGAAATGTCTCTGTGACATTAGGGCCGCCCCATGAGGAAAACCGGGGAGAGGAGTAAAAGGAGAGGGAGAGGGCACCGAGGATGCAAAGCTTCCACCAGTGGAGACCCCTGGGCAAAGCTGTGTCTTCAGAATGTGCTCCCCAGGAACAGGGATTGCCACTGTCAAGCCTGCTCTTCTTGTCCTTCCTTTTCTAAGTGGCCTCTCAGCCTGCGCAGCCCTTTGGCGCTTGTCCTCCCATGGGACACTTTCTTGTTGCCTTGTCTTTGGCATCACCAGCGTGGAGATGCCAGCATCCCAAAGCCGGTGTCGTATGTGCTTCCACGAGGGCTCTGGGGACCTGGGGATGCCCATAAGCCCTGGCAAAGCCCTGGGGGGCCGAGCTGACCAAGGGTGGCATGCCTGGTGGGGCAATGACTTCAGCTCTTCCTTTTATTCTGAAAGGCTCCGTTCTGATGCCAGGAAGCTCCTTGCGTCGTGCAAACTGTTGCCTGCCGCCTGGGCACGGCGTTCCCAGCGTCTTGTAGAGCCGGAGTTAGGGTTGGTTGATACTTTGTTTCTATACGAGGAAGGTGAGGCTCATAGAGGAAGTGGCAGAGCAGGGATTTGAACTTGGGTCTTCTGATTCCAAATGTAGTGAAGAATGCCGACTGAACCATGAGCAAATAGGATGGAAAAAGGGGACCCAGAAGTGCCCGGGCACAGGAGTCCATGTCAGTTCAAGAGAGTCATCAAACATTTATCGAGCACCTGCTTTGTGCCAAGCTGTGTGGCCTTGGGCAAGTCACCTCACCTGAGTGCTGCAGGCAGGTCTCTAAGAATGAAAGTTGCAGAGCAGTTACTGATCTGGAGTTTAGAAGGTCCAGGTTCAAGGACCACCTCTCACACAAGCCAACTGGGTAACCCTGGACGGTGTCCCAGACGTCTCTCTGACTGTAAGCTGCAGGACAGGGAGGCTGGCGCCAGGTGTTCCAAGATAGCAGTGCGAGCGCCCACCCCTCGGGTGACTCAGACGTCTTGGGTCAGGGTGTTTCTATCGTCTCATTATCGTGTTTCTTCCTCCCCTCTCCAAGCCCTTCCCTGCCCTTCTCTTTCCCGTTTTCTTCAGCGCCCCGGGCTCCCAGTGCCAATGCTTTGCATCACCCTGTTGCTGCTGTCTGACTGTCCTGCCTTCCCTCCCCCTGGAGGCTACACCCTCCAGGGTTTGGTGTGGCCACCCTGAAGAGCCCCAGGGCTCAGGACAGCCACCACCTCGTCTCTCCTCAGTGTCTTTTCTTGGTGTCCCTGTGCCTCTGTGGGCACGAAGGCCTCCCAGAATGATGGGTGGGGGTGCAGGGGCTTCAGCTACCTCCTTCTGGCTCCCAACAGCTTTAAAGGCTGTTTTGTGAAAGAGGAACCAGGCGCCCCAGTAGATTTGCAAGTCTCGCCTTGACATATCTTTCTAAATGCTAGACATCCTCCAGGCACAAGGGAGAGATGGAGACGGGCCTGAAACAAGGCCCCGAGACCTAGGCAGAGCACGCTCAGAAAGGCTATGTGGGGCGGGCTTCCCAGCACAACAGCCGCTGCCCCCGCTCCCTTGGAAGCAGCAGAACTAGAGACTCATTCATGGCCAGGCACTCGCTCAGCACTTGCCCTACTAAGTGCTGGTCATGTAGACACAGGGCCTGCCCTCAGGGAGCTCATCCTCACTTGGGAGAGAGAGAGAGGCAGAGGGGAATGCTCAGGTTGGCCCAGCCTTTAGCCCAGCTGGCGCCAAGGGCACAGCAGCGCCAACAGTGAAATCGCCATCCTCGTGAAGTGGTCTGCATCGACCTGTGGTGCAGGCCACAGAGAGAGCTTCGGGACTGCCCTGGGCTGAAGGAGCAGTCACCCCTCAGGGTCCCCGGCCTCCCGGCCACCTTAGTGGGCTCCTGGTAAGGCAGGTGGGAGACCTGGAGGCTCACCAGGGGAGGTCCAAAGCGGCAGGCATAGGGTGTCCTCGGCCCCTGCGCATCACGGAAGCATGGCTGCTACGGATCTGGGCTTCCTGCATTTACCCAGGCCAAGTCCTTGTGTTCGTGTTGTGTGGGCCACGTGCTGACGTGGCGCCTTCCTTGTTTTTGTTTGAAGTATCATGTTGTTCTTGGGTTTCTCGCTTTGATTTTGCTTCAGTGTGACGTGTACTCTATGACAATAACCTTCTTAGTTCTAATGTCCCTCCTACCCCTCAGCAGTTGACCAAGCTCCACCAGCTGGCCATGCAGCAAACCCCCTTTCCTCCCCTCGGACAGACCACCCCCGCCTTCCCTGGTACGTACCCACACGCCCTTTACTGATCTCCTTCTCTTCTTTACCTGTAGAGTTTCTTTCTCTCTCTCTGTCTCTCTGTCTCTCTCTTCTCTGTCTCTGTCTCTCCCTCTCTCCCTCTCCCTCTCTCTTTCTCTCTCTGAGGTTTTATTTTTGATTATTTAATGAAATAATGCTGGGCCAAGGCAATTTTGTTGTGAATGTCGCTTTGGTGAAAAGTTAACAGACTTGTGGGGATGGAAAGCAGAGTTATATTGGGGAGGGGGTGCGGTCTGCTTTCTAATTTGTCTGTGTTCAGTCTGTTTTTGCTTATGGGAGGGGGGCCATGTCTGTCTCCTCCCAGGCTCAATAGATTCTCAAGCTGAGCTGAACCACCCTGTGTAGACTGGTAGGGCTTCCCTGCAGCTGAACAGATGAGATGCTTCTGACACTTTGGGGGGGGCGGGGCAGCTTTCTCAGCAACCCTTAGTTGGGTTCCTGAGAGTTATCTTCCCTTCCCAGGCCCCAGGAGCCAGAGTTCCTTCCATCTCTGCCCCACCCCCACCCCCCAGTCTCATCACCCAGGATTTTTCTTCCAGGTTCCTGAGTGGAACTCCCAGGAAGTCCCCTTCTCCACAATTCACAAGAAAGGGCAGAAAGAGAGGGGGTGGGGGGACAGAGTGTAGCGGAGCCAGGAAGGAACAGACTGAGGCCAAGGACCAATCAGAGCAGACCATCCATGGGTGTGTCTACTGTGGGCCAGGGAGCTGCCCTGGGAGGCGAGGGTTCGAGGGTTCGAAAGAGCGTTGCATTCAGTTTCTTGGGAGGATCACAAGGCCATCTTATCAATCATATTTTGAGCTTCCCTAGTTGGAATGACATTGCTGATCTCCTTGAGGGCAAAAACCTTAAATCTCTTTCTTCTTTGCTCTTCAGGAGAAAAGCTGCCTTTACACTCCTCCGAAGAAGCTCAAAATCTGATGGGCCAGTCACCAGGTAAAGCACAGGCATGCCCCCACGGGAGGAGCACTCCTTCAGAGCAGATGCTGCCCCGGGGAGAGAGGGCGGACGGCCTTCAGAGCGCCGTCTGCCCGCTGGGGCCGAGGCCTGGGACTGCTAGTGGGGGTGTGTGACTCTGAGGGCAGGGGCGAGGCCCCAGGCTCACGACAGCCTAGGGAGCCCTGCACCACTGGCATCTCTTGATTCTTAGGGTTCCTATCTTGTCACAGCCTCCTTCACACCTTTACCTTACGCAAGCTACAGAAGCAGCCCCATATTTTTCAGAGGATTTGGGTCTTAGTTTGTGGGGTTTGGGGTGAAACCCATGTTCAGGTGTCAGCATGAGCCCAAGCACAGCAGACGGTCGATGGCCAGAGCAGGCTCTGTGGAAATGCCACGGAGCAGCTAATGAAGGGTAGCGTGCTTATACTGAAGATGCCTTGGCTCACCGAGACCCAACCAATCCCTTCACCCCTTTCCATGTGCCTGTGACTCCAAGCATGTTGGGTGGCCTGGCCTCAGACTTCTGGGAGAAGAAGGATGAGAGTCATGTGTACACGCAGAGGGGCCAGAGGCTACCCCAGACCCCTTTCAAGGTCAATGTTTGCTCGCCAATGCCAAATAAGCACTAGGAAGGGCTGGTCTTATTTGGACAACTTAAACGAAATCATGAAAGGGAAAAAGAATGATCTCTTCTAAACTACAGTTACCCGAGAGACCCTTCAGTTCCTCAGATGGCACCGTTAGTGTGAAAGTCACTGGAAGGCACTTCCCCCCTGGCTCTTTGAGCCAGAGCCAGAGCCCCCTTTGTCCGGCTGTGGGCAGCCCCATCAGCTGTCAAAGGGGAAGGGAGATTTCCAACTTGGCTCTGTAAAAGCAGAGACGAGATGAAATGTGGGTAGGGGCAGCAGCAGCAGCAGGGTTTGGTGTGGAGGGAGTGGTAGGAAGGAGTGTCCTGTTAGTGTTTCAGTGATGGGGACTTAGCCAGGAAGGCCCAAGGGGTAGGGGGCAGAGGGAAGAGATGGCCAGTGCTCTGTGAAATCTCTTGGATGGCAGCAAAGGATGTTCCTTAACTGTTGTCAGAGTCCACATGTCCTCAGGGAATCCTGCAAAAGGCTTTGTTTTGTTTTCTTTTAAAGGCAGATTTATCCAAACATTCTAAATCTGAAAGGCAAAGTGAGGTTCCTAATCCATGACTGGAAGAGGGAGTACACAGTTCTTATTGGTCATAGAGTCTCTTTCTAGGTAATGATCCAGGGCTAGATGGAAAGCTATCTTTCCTGTGGAACATCTTTCCCTGCACTCCTGAGTGGGAGGCTCCCCAGAGCTACATGATAGAAGCAAGGTCTTTTCTCTTAAAGGCAGTAACTTCTGCCATTTCTTCACAATAATGACAGTAGCTCCTGTATTCTCTCTAGCACACCACCATTTGCAAAGTGCTTTCGACAGAACACAAATCTAGAGGTGGACAGGACCTCAGCGGTCATCTAGTCCAACCCGGTCATTTTACAGAGAGGGAAACTGAGTCCCATAAAGTTTAAGGGATTTGTTCAAGGTCACCAGGTCATAAGGGGCAGGCCTGAGATTCCAGGACTCTAACCACTGTACCACACTCCCCACATGACCTTGACATCAAAGTTATATGAATTTCATCATTCCCTTTGCTTATGCTCACACATAGCTAAGAGATGCTGAGCTGAAATGGGCACATGGCTCTCTGGAGCCTCCAAGGTCTCTCCACTTCTCCTTCTTAGCTCACTTTTGGGAACCATCCGCTCACTTCGTTGGTGCCTGCCAATGTGGCAGCCACAGTACCCTTGAACAAATGAGCATGACTGTGAGGAGACTTGAGAGCAGTCCAGGTCCCTGGGGTTGGAGGCAGCTGTCAGGCCTGGGGAAGATGTCCAGGCCCTGCCCTTAACTGGACCAGATGGCTCCCTGGGAAGCTAATTAAGATCTGCATCTCATTAATGTAAACTATTTCAATGAAAACATTTTTGAATGCTTGTTTGTGAAGAGTCATAATGGAGATGCACCCAAGGATAAGGGAGCCTTGGTTACCAATACAGACAAGTCAAAAACAGGCTCTGGTGCTGGTCTAAGAACACTGGCCTTGGGAACTCTGAAGCCCCCAGAGGCTGCATGCTTCCAGTAATCAGCCACAAATTCCTTGGACCATAATCACAGCCATCCTGGAGAGCCCAGCTTTGTTACCAGCACACTGATGCTGGGCAAATGGTAGAAGTGGCCTATTTAGTGCCCATCTTGGGCCCCCAGGAAAAATCCAGAAAGGCCTCAAGTACATTGGATTAGACTACCCGTGGTGCACTGATGGGAGAGCAGAGACAAGAGCTGCCCAGGATGGGCAGTCGAGGGTAGGTTATGATCTGCATGGAACATGCACACTGATGAAATCACAGACCAATCAAACGACCAAAAAGCATTTCTTAGACGCTTCTTTTGTCCCAAGTGCTAGAGAAACAAAAGCAAATGAGACTCTCCATGGTGCATGGAGTTGACATTTATAGGAGGGAGACTACCTGTGTGGGAAGGTAGGTTGAAAGAAAGATGGGTGGATAGATGGATGGATGAAGATAGACAGATAAATGATAGATGATACATGGACAGATGGATGGACAGATGATAGATAAATGGACAGACAGCTAGATGATAGACATGTTGGGTGGACAGATGGATGGATAGATTACAATGTATATTTATAGTAAATACAAGCTACTTTGAAGTATTTGAGCACAAGAATGATATGACCCCAAGCTCTCAATGTGTCTAGAATATGCTTCATGGGTAAGTCAAGTCCCTTTCTCTCCATGAGCATCCATTTCTTCATCTATAAAATGAGAGGGCTCTAAAAAAGCCATTCCAATTATGCCTCTATTGATCCTAAGATACCCCCCCACCCACACACACTTTAAAATTATCTTTTCTTCAGTTTTCTAAAGACCCTTGATTCCATCCCTGTGGGGAGTCCTCCTCTCACCCCTGAGAGCCACAAGGACCAAAGTGCTTAGGGCAATAAGGTGTCATGACTCTCCACCATGGGCACAGCTCAGCTGGTCCCTGGATGTTGGTGGTCCAGACTGTGTGCCTGAGGCCCCTCCATCTTCCTGGCCCTGCTCAACCGCCAGCTCTCCTGAGATTGAAACAGAGCTGGAGTCAAGGGCATGAATAATGATCCTCTTGTTCTTCTCTGGATCAGGAAAAAGGACATTGGAGTCAGAATTCCAGGGTTCTGCCACTTATGGCTTGGGTGACCTTGATCAAGCCCCTTCCTTCTGCGGGCCTCAGTTTATAAACGAGGAGGCTTGAGCTGGATGCCCCTTGAGGTCCCTTACACTCTTCACTCAGTGGCCATTAGGTCCCTTCCAGAGAGCTTCCCTGGTAGGTCAGCCCCCGCCCCTGCCCCTGCCCCTGTGCCAAATGAATCATTCAGGCAGAAGAAAGAGTCCGTTGTTTGAGGGGCATCTTTATGGCTGCCTCCAACTCTGCCAGCATCCTGCTTCTAGAATGTCCAATTCAACAGTCTGTCAAGCACTCTACTGGGCTCTGAGCATATAAAGACCAAACCAAATGACCCCTTCCCTGAAGAAGCTTCCTCTTAATGAGGAAGAAACAACACCTGGGCAGACATCAGCGACAGAGCAATGAGCTGGGGGGATCAGGACAGACTTCCTGTAGGCGACGGCTTGAAGGTGAGCCTTGAGGAGAGCTTGTCTTGGAATTTCTTTCTTTCTCTTGTACTGAGTTTTCTTGACAGGGATTAGCTATTGAAACCAATGGTGCTAAGGAGTGGATGGGGCAGGTCAGTTTCTGCATTTAGTTCTGCGTGCTGCTGCCACAATGGCTTCTGAATGGAGGAAATCCCGACATTTGCCTTCCCACCTCTTCTCCTCTTTGCCTCCTGGCCCATCCCCTCAGCCCAAGGTCTGTGAGAAATGACTCGTTGCTTGATGGATTCAATGCGTGGTCAATAGCCCCTACATTTTGATGGTCAGCAACTCCCACCACCAGGAAAAGGAAAGACGGCTTAACTTTGTCATTTCTAGAAATAGTTGTGGTTGCTGGGCAAGATTCCATAAAAAACTGGCAGAGCTTCCTTAGGTCAGATACCCCAATAGGGCATTTAGGGAGAGGAGGTGAAGCCCTCCCGGGAGGAAGTGATCAGCATGGATGTTCTCAGTTCTTCTGTATGAACTTAGGAGCCAGAAGAACATCTGGCCTTTTAGAAGCTAGTAAAGCCTACCCACCTAAATAGAATGATGTTGAACCCTTCCTCCTGCCATTTTTACCGTGGACCCCAATCTTCTTCCCCTATAGATGCCAGGTTCAACCATCCCCCACTATTATGGCTAAGCCCCAAATCATGGCCAAGCAAACCGCTTCCTTGTGCTGCGTCAGTGGCAGGAGTTTGGTTAGCCCATTTCAGCCATAGGAGCAAATCGAAAGCTTTACCCAGGAGGAAATGCCTTCTCAGAGAAGCTATTGGATAACTCCCAATTTGGGCCTTAGGTCCCATTTCAGCCAGTCTTCATCCTTGACTTTGGCTTTGACTTCGAAAGGCAGTACGTAGACTAACATGTTGCTCTCTCTATTAGAGAAGTTTCCACATGTTTACTGACCAGGTCATTAAGACAGGATGAGAAGGGGTAGGCTTGGTTTTCATAGAGAAGGAGAGATGGCATGGGTCCAGAATTCCTCCAGCTGGTTAGGGTGCATTCTGCCCCTTGGTCATGGCCACTGTATAATGACCCAAGGACACTGGACTTTCTAGGCTTTCAGTACAAAAGTGAATGAAATCCTTCCTTCTTTCCTTCCCTCCTTCCTTTCTTCTTTCCCTCCTTCCTTTTTTCTCTCTCTCTTTGTTTCCTTCCTTCCTTGCTTGATTCCTCACTTCCTTCCTTCTCTCCTTCCATCCTTCCTTGTTTCTTTCATTCTTTCCTTCCTTCTTCCTTCTTCTTTCCCTCCTTCCTTCTTTCCTTCAGTCCTTGAATCCTTGCTTCCTTTCTCCCTTCCTTCCCTGTTTGCTTGCTTCCTTCTTTCCTACTTTGTTTCTCTTCTTCCCCGCTTGATTCCTTCCTTCCTCCCTTCCTTCTTTCCACTCTTCCTTTTTTCCTTCCTTTCCTCCCTCCCTTCCCTTCTTCCTTCTTTCCTTCCTTGCTTGCTTCATTCTTTCTTTCCTTCCTTGTTTTCCTTCTTCCTTGATTCCTCACTTACTCACTTCCCTTCTTCCTTCCTTCTCTCTTTGCATCCTTGCTTCATTTCTCCCTTCATCCTTTGTTTCCTTTCTTCCTTGTTTCCTTCTTTCTCTGCTTGATTCCTCCCTCCCTTGCTTCCCTCTTTCCATCCTTCCCCCTCTCTTTCTTTTCTCTTTTCTTCCTTGCTTCCTTAATTTCCTTTATTCCTTCCTTCCTTTCTTGCTTCCTTCCTTCCCTGCTTTCTCTATATATTTCAGAGCCCGTAGTGGGGCAAGCTTGTAGGCCAGTAGCATCTGCATTTCACAAGAGCAAGCTTAAGTGCCTCTGTGTATCTACCTTGGCCAGTAGAGGGCACCTAATCAATGGACTCCCTTTGGAGCTAATGGCTTCCTCTCCTACCTGGTCTGTTCTTGTGGTCAGCATGCCCTTTGCTGGTGCACCCCTCAGCCACAGACAGGCACTGCTGGAGCCTCTCAGTGCAGGAGGGTGAATACCTTCCACTGACACAGGAGGGAGGGTCTCCATGTGCCTATGATGCTGCCTACTCCATGACTCCCAAATGGGTTTTGGAAGTTTTCTCAATAGCTTAGACTAATCTGATATTGTCTGATGGAGACTGAAGGAAGGCAGAAGGCACCAATGTCAAAGGAAAGGAGATGGTCCCTGACGAGCTTTGGTGCCTTCATTAACTTTATAAAACCAAACTTTTTAGAGAGTGGAGAGGGACAGAAGACTCCCGGATCCCCCAGACATTGAGCGTCCTTCGATCAGGCTCCCTCTCCTTGGAATCTCCACAGTGCCAAACCAACCTCCCACCCTTAGGCGCCTTCCTTACCACTGTGAGCCTTTGCCCTCACCCTGTTAACAAGCAGCTCCGCGTGTGATCGGTGTGTGCCTCTGTTCCTCCCCAATGTCAAACAAGGTACGGTTTCCTTCATGCTGTAACCATGTTCCCTTACCTGTGCCCAGGTCTGGATGCCAGTCCCCCGGCCAGTACTCATGAACTCACCATTCCCAATGATGTGAGTATCGCCTCTCTGACTCCTCCATGTGTGAGGGAGGGTTACATGTGATTGGGAGCTCCATTGGGCACTTGATATGAGGCAGAGAGGTCAGCCCTGGCTAGCTGGCTGGAGATCTGCCTAATTGAACATCACCTTGTAGCTAAGCACTGGCCTGCCATGAAACAAGCATGTGTGGCAAGCAGGATAAACCCATTGGCTTATGACCATGTCCGCTGGTTTAGATGGACTTTGTTTTGCTTTGAAATCTCAACTATCTTTTCTTCTTCCTCTCTCTGCATTTAAAGTGAATTTAGTGCTCATGAAAGAGGTGAGATTGAAAGTCCTCAGTACTGAAGGAGACCAGATCTATTAAAGAAATAAGGGGTCCAAATGCACCTCAGCAGTCCTCACTCAGAGTCTGCAGGGAGGCGCACAGACCTTTAGGGTTGGAAGGGTCCTGGGGGGCCACCTAGTCCAATACACACACAGAGCAAAGCAAGAATCCCCCTTCTCCCATCTCTGGCGGTCACTCATCCAGCCTTTGCATTAATACCTCTGGGGCAAGCCCCCCACATCCCAAGGCATCCCCTTCTGCTTTGGGCCAGTTCTTGTTACTAGGAAGGTTTTCATGACATCAAGTTATATTTACATCTTCACAACTTCCACTTTTTACTCTTGGTTCTCAATCCATAATGCCACTTCCAAGGAATAGACTTTTAGCTACGGGAAGAGAGTGATTGCATCTCACCCAAGTCTTTTCCTCTCTGGGCTAAACATACTTTCAACTGCCCTTTATCTGACATGAGCTGGAGGTCCACCATCTTCATGGTTGCCTTCTTCTGAAAGGCACTGACACAAACTGAGTCCTTTCCCTCTACATGTTTCAAATCTTCACTTACAAGTGTTAATGTCCTGAGACTTCTTCTTGGTCATGAGCCTGCATAATCGTGAATGCCCCATCTCTTCTCCTTGTGGGGAATGAATTATTTAGAAGCCAACATTTTCTAAGTCTCAGTCACTAGGAGTTCCCTGGCAGTCAGAAAATGCACCCACATCAATCTGAAGGTTTTCCTTTCACTATGGCAAAAACTCATAATGGGGGATAAACAGAGACAGAGACAAAGAGATAAGAGACAAGGAGACAAGAAATATATAGGATGGTCCAAAAACAGCAAGGGATAGGAATATGGCTTTGCTTACATCTGGTAAAAAAAACAGGACAGTGGAATGGGAAGGGGGGAGGGCAGTGATGGTCAAGGCACCAAGGGCCAAATCTCCCCAAAGAGGCTGGACCTTTGAAAGACAGTGAAAGCATCCTCAGCTTTTGGGTTCTTTCCCAACTGAAGAATTCTGCCTCTATTGTCATTGACATCAGCCCCGATGACCAAAGTTTGCTTTTGTGAATGTTCATGGCTGTTCCCAGAAGCAGCCCCATCTCCATCTCCAAAGCATCCACACACCCCCCACCCTGCCCTGCCCTGGTATGCTAGGCAGGACTTTTGGGTTGGGAAGAGGAAGCTAAAGCCTCCTTTTCCCACTCGGAGATGTCGGTGTGCTGGGCTGCCTTTGTAATGGCTCATATGAATCTTGGCATAAATTATCTAGTGTAGCTACCTATGGATTTCCCAAAAGTTGAAAGCTCAGTGAAGAAGGACTATTTCTACCCCAGGATAATTACTGTGGTTGATGGCATCACTGGTGGGCATGGGCAGTTAGCAAACCTCACAGGCTGTTTCACTGGATGCCACACCTACCAAGGAGGAGGAGATAACTAGAGAGGTGCAGCTTCCCTCCTGCCATGGAGATGAAGGTCCCAAAGGAGGAAGCCCAGAGAGCACGTGGGGTAAGTAATTCATCTTTTCCTTCTCATCAGTGACAAGCCTTTCTAAACATCCCTGCATCTTTGGAGAGCAGCCATCCTCTCAGAAGTCCAGTGCTTGGAACTGGAAAGAAGCAGAATTGGATTGTTCAACAAAAGCAAAAGAAATTCAACAGCTCTTGCAGACCAAAAAGAAATTTGCTAAATAAATTAGGGATGGTGGAGACATAGGCAAGGCTATAGAGACAACGTGACAGAATAGAAATCCCACCTTTCCTGGTATCAGGAAGACCTGGAGTCTCACCCTGGGCCCAACACATACAGGTGGCAAGGGCCTGAGTGAGTCCTGTAACCTCTAAGTGCCCCAGGCCACCGGGGGGGAGTCACATCTGCACTGTTCTGCATTCACTGGTAGAAGGAATTCCCTTACCAGGACTGACCATTTGCTAATCTTTGACCTTGTTTTTTGCTTTGTTCCAATTGTTGTTGGCCTTCTCTTCCCTTCTTTCCCTCTCCCCTTCTCTCCCCTTTTCCCTTCTCCCCTCCCCACCTCTCCCTTCCGCTCCCCAGCCCTTCCCTCTTCTTCTCTCTTTTCCTCTCTTTTCCTTTCTTCTCCCCTCCCCTCTCCTCCCCTTCCCTTCTCCCTTCTCCCTTCTCCCCTCCTCTCCCCTCTTCTCCCCTGACCGCCCTTCCTCTTCCCCTCCTCCTCTCCCCTCCTCTCCCCTCCTCCCCTGCTTTCTTTTTCTACTGACCCTCTGATTTCATTGGCACAAGGAATTCCCGGATGAGGACGCTCCCTCTCCTAATGTGCATTCCTACCTTCTTTTCCACTTCTAGTCTTGCTCACTGAGAGGTTGTCACTTCCTTGCAAGGTTTGCACAGCCAGTGGGTATCAGAAACAGGGCTTGAACCCAGGTTTTTTTTACTTAAAGGCAGCTCCACCCACTGCAGCACACTGCTCTTTGGCCTGGCCTAAGACAGCCGGCCTCTCGAGAGCTAAATTGGAAGGAGCGGGGCACCTGCTGCTGCTCGGGTTATCTCCGAAGAGCAAAGGGCTAAAGCTGCAGGCACTCAGGAGGAAGGGCGCTGGCAGGGCAAAGGACCGACCCTGGAGCAGAAAGGCGAGGAGGCGAGGAGGCTTGGAGAGGCTATAGCCCCTGGAAAGAGAGAAAAGCCCCAGAGAAAAAAGCAGTCTGGAGATTTACCAATCAAATGGACCAGACTTCAAAAGGAGGAAATAAGGGGCTAAATGAAAAAGCTACTTGGAAAAAAGCAAACCTCCCCTTTTAATGGATCGTTTTAAACGTGTTTCAAAGGCGGCTTATTGGTGAAGAACCATGAAGCCATCAGCTTCTGCAGCTGCTCCATCAATGGTGACCAAGGACATCGAGGAAAGGACTCTTGCAAAGGTTCTGCACGAACGGAAAGGTCTTTACTCGTCCAAAGAAAGAGTTGTAGGGACAACCAAGAGCCGACAGCAGCAGAAAAGAGAAGCTTCCGCCACATAAATGCCTAGACCCTGGTGCCTGGGGTGACGGGCACTTCATTGTCCTTGTTGGGGCTTCTTCCTCAGGAGCGAGGCCTTGCCCCAGACCCCTGGGTGCCCAGCTCCAACTGCATTCTGTGGTTCTCAGAGGGGCCCTGGCTAGGGCCCAGGGCAGCCGCAGGCATGGGCCGAGCTCTGGTCTTGCACACTCTCATCTCCTTTGGGTCTCTTGCAGAGACATTGCTAAGGCTTCCAGTGTGAACAGAATACAAACCTCTAGAGGGAGGCCAAGGTCAGTGGCTATGGGACCCCTGGTTCTCCCCTCTGCTGCAAGATCCAGTATCAGCTGTGCAATCTCCCCTTGATTCAAGGTCACTGATCAGACTCTCACTAGAACTTGTAAATGTCCTTGCACTTTGTCCTTAAATTGGTTCTCTCCAGACAGAGTGGCGATCTTGTCCCCATTATAGAGATGGGAAAATGGAGTCAGAGGCAAAGCTGAAAACAAGACAGTTTCCTTTGTCTTTGGTAATAAGCTAAGGGCTCTTCTCTTCCTCCTGCACTGTTGGTCCTCATAATGGCCTGGAGGCCCCCTGGTTCTTTTTTATTTCTCTTTGCATGGTGCCCATTTCTTCCTTGCCCCTGTCAGATTTAAGGGGCCACTTCTTGGATGCTAAGGGACAGATGACAGGTGCTTACCTCACAGGAAGTACTGGGAGGGCACCTGTCTTGGGGAGGCAGCTCCAGGACTTAACAACCTGCTTTCTTTTCCCTGAGGATCACCTCTATGGGCAGGGTCAGAGCCTGAGAGGAGGGTAGGATGGCAGGCTTCTCTTTTGATGGTACAGGACTTTCATGTCCATGCCATCAGCCCAGTGTCCTTTCCTGGGGACTCTTCTCCCACCAGCTTCCACTTCCTTCTTGCCAGGTTCTCCTCTTTCTTGCTACTCCCTAAGCTTCTGGGAAGAGTAATTCTTCCCTTTGCTTCCCTTCTGATCATCAGGATAATTGGAGGCTGGAGCATAGCAATTAATGCCTGGCAGATATGAAGAATCATTTGAGAAATCTCCCCAAGCTTTGTCTGATCTTTTGTTAGAAATAAGAGAAAGCTAGGAGGAAAAAACAAAGGTCAGGGATCCACAAGCCAAAGGGCAAGGGTTTTCTGTGACACAGTTCCCCCTAAGCTAACTTTCCTCAGAAGCAAGGCATCTATCTGCCCACTACTCTTCCAATTCTGGAGCCCCAGGGTCAGTTCTGATCCAGTTCCCACATGAGGGTGAGTTTTAAGTGACTTGAGCTGAATGTCACCCTAGGAATTCTGATCACAGCACAAGGCTTCACCCTCTGGCAGGAGCTCTCCAGCTTGCTGGGTCCTAACCACAGGGGATGGCCGTGAGGAGAAAGAGCTAGAGAGTGCACCTGCTGGATTGTGGGTCGAGCAGTCTCAGGTCCAGTGGAATCCCAGGCAGGGTCTCTTCCTTTCAGGAGCACTAAATTCTCCCACTGGGGCAAAGAATAAAGTCGCTTTGCTAGCAAATGCAGCCACCTGTGGCCATGTGTTCCTGCTTGCTTGCAAGGAGAGGACTTCCTCAGACTCTTCCCTAAGAAATCCCCTCCGTCCTTTTTTCCAGCTAATAGGCTGCATAATCGGACGCCAAGGGACCAAAATCAATGAAATTCGGCAGATGTCTGGAGCACAGATCAAAATCGCCAACGCCACAGAAGGGTCCTCAGAGCGCCAAATTACCATCACAGGAACCCCAGCTAACATCAGCCTTGCCCAGTACCTCATCAATGCCAGGTGAGCAGTGGGAACTGGAGCTGCGAGTGTCACCCCTTTGCCAACCCAGTCCTCTGGGCTGGCTTCTGCTAAAGGAAGGACAGCCAAGCAATAAGATATGATAGCACCCAGCATCCCATGGCTAAGATCCAGATTCAGATGAGGCCCCCGCACTGTAGGCAGGAAGAGAAGGCATCTTGAGACTTGAAACCTGACCAAGTTCAAAGTAAGTGGAATGTTGGATCAACCTTCTTGTCAATCAGTAGCTTCTCTGCCATCATGAATGGCCACGAACTGATAGGCCATGACTGAGAGATACCTGGTGCCATTTTTCAAATGGTAGTCACCACATCCAACTTGTTTCCCTTTCCAGTCTTGAAATATTTCTTTCCCTGAAACTTGATGTGGAAAGTTGTCTAGGCTAGGGGGAAGTCCCATTGCCTGGCTGGCATGCAATATGCATTATTCAAATCAGCTTCCTGGAAGCTCGATACTCATTGGATCACTGGGAGCCAATCTAATGGGTAGGTCCTCTGATGTCCCTCCATCCTCCCACATTGCCTTCTCACTTCTAGACCTTGTTCTTCCTCTTCGCCTGAACAATCTCCTACAGCCAGTCCTGCAGTCCCAAGTCCTTTCAGCTCGCTGGTTAGGGCAGGGAAATGTTGCCAGATGAGGTTTCAGTCCTCTCCTCCCCCAGCCACATTTCCACAACAATCAGTCCTTTGCTTAAGCAGAACACTTCTAACACCTTGATTTCCCTCCATGTCTCGGTTGGGATTTGACATTCTCACACACATGCACACATATCAGTTTCATGAAGCCAGAGATTCCCGAGTCACTCTAAACCCGGGACATATTTTGAGGACAAGGCTGACCTCTTCATCCCAGTGAGTGTATCACAGGCTGTTATTATCTAGGAGGAATATCCCAGTGTGCATGGCATAGCTCACTTACTTGGCAGTTGCTTCCCCCGACAGAGCTTCCATTTCTTTGAGTCATTCTACTAAACATATTTTTCCAGGAAAAGTCTTAGTTCCTTTATGTGCAGTGTTTTGATTTTCTATAAAAAAATTGTCCACTAAAAAAGTTGAGTTAAAGACTAGTAGAATGGATGTCCGCCATGGAAAGCACATGTCTGTCTCCCCTTTCTCTGATGTGAGAATGGCATGGCCTTCTACCGGGACATATGTAAAATGCAAACAGCCCTGAGTGAGGTGCTGGGGTGCTCATGGCAGTGGGGAGGAATGAGGCAGACTGAAAACAAAAAGCAAGAGGAGTATTTGCCCCATGCTCCATCCCCCAGCATCACCATTTTCTGAAAAACTCAAAGGATTTTTACAGCTATATCCTGATGAAGCTCTAAGTGAGTCCCATATACTTGATATGGCTGAGGAATGGAGTGTTCTGGGCAACTGGGCATGGCCTAGATGCATTGCTCATATTGAGGGAACTGGAATCCAAACTGATTAAAGTAAAAAATGGATATGTTAGATGACTCAGCAGGCATTAGGGATTGTTGAAGGATACAATTACTTTGTGGGCAAAAATTCTGGAAGTCTGAGCTGCCTGTAGTATCATCCTTACTTTAAGTCTAGAGCTCACGATTAAATAGAACCTTCCTCGACTGACAGTCAATGAGTGAATCATAAACAAGACCCAAGGTCCTTTGGCAGGACAGGTGTGACCAAGTCTGTCCATGTGAGCACTGAAACAGGATAAGACAGCCATGAGTGGAGTCTGGGGGTTGGATTGACTCAACAACTCCAAATGACCTCAAGTCACCTTCTGCCACCAGAAGCCAGGCGTCTTAAACTTCCAGTATTTTAGAGCAGAAAAAATGTAAGTGACCATATAGTGCCACCCATGCTTTTTACAGAGGCTCTACATTTTTAAAAAAGAATTTCATTCCAGGTCATACAGTGGCAGAGCCAAGATTAAGCCTAGATTCCCTGATTCCTGAGACTGTCTGGCTTCTTGGACAAAATTGCCCTTGATGTCACTCTATCTATTATAGGATTGTTGTGTGGCACTGTCGAGAAGACAATAAGAGATGGAGGGGGAGGGACACTGAGGAATGTAGATCACGGACCTCTCCACTAACAGGTGGATCTGCTTCCGTTTTTCTTTGTTTACCCACATCTTTGTATGACAGCCAGCTTGGGTCTTCCTCCCAAGACCACAAGTGTCTTTGACCTTGGAGTATGTATCTCTTGTCCGTGGTCCTGGGAAACTCAAAAGGATCAGGCTTTGTTTTGGTCGCTGCTAGAAAAGCCCTTCTTCCCTCAATATCTAGGAATCCCCTGTCCTGCTGTGCCTTTCCCTCAGTTATTCCCTCTGGGACCTCTCGCTGAACACCCCTCTGCCATCGTGCTAGTCTGATAGAGCTAATGGGAGACCCAAATTAGGAGGTGGGGACCATACTAAGGCAGGCAGAGTCCTTGGGAGATGCTTTGTAGTCTCAGCCAGGCTACAGGCCATGTGCCCCACTGGTCTTTCTGGAGCTCCCTTGGAATTTGAGTTTCCCATCAGATCTCCCTGAGAGTTTACTGAAGCCTCCTGTTGTCACTATTCCGTTGTAGTGAATGCACTTCCTGTCTATCCTTGTGTGTGCAAGACACACAGAGGAGCCAGTCTGGAAGACAGTAGAAGATCCACTGCTCCAGTGGCCTCATCTTTGTCTTTGTTCCCAGTCGAATAGTGGAGAGATGAATGGCCATGTCAGCAGGGCAGAGGATGGCTCAAGGGTCCTGCCCGTGTCCCCAGAAGCAATGTGGGTTTCCATTTCTAATCTCTTTCCTCTCCCTTTTCTCTTTGCCTTTGTCTATTCTAGGCTGACGTCTGAGGTCACTGGAATGGGCGCCCTCTAATTGCTACCCATCATCCTTCATTCTGCATCACCCGACCCGCTCCAGCCAGTGGCGCTCCACCCAGCTTGTATTGTCATTGTATTGACTGTCCTCCCTTCCCCTCAACCTGTATAGAGGGTTTTCTTTACTAACAGAAGTATATATTACATATATCTATATCTCTCTATATATATATAATGACCACACACACACACACACACACACACACACATTTCTTTACTAGCTCTCGCCTCTGTCCCTGGTGTTTCCTGAGCTCTTTATTTATGCTCCAGGTCTATCCATGCTTTTGGTGCACGTGTGGTATTGATTATTTTAAAAACCTTCTGGGGTGGTCCCATTTGTGCCGTTTCTAAGGAAAGCTTGTCCCTTAAGTGTCAGCCTAGCTTAGATGTTCTAATGTTTGATTTGACATTTGGATGCCATATCCACTAGATTATAATCTAATCCATCCTCTAGAACTATGGTTGCTTTGCAATATGTCTTCACTCTCCAATATCCCATTATGACTTCCCCTCCCCCACCTCCCTGTCACCCCCACCCCCACCCCCACCTTTGCTTGTCTGGGCTCACCTTCTACCCTCCAACCCATGTCCTGAAGCCATGGCATGGCTTTTCCCTTGTTATTTTGGAAGTAGAATGTGTGGGGACCAATGGAGACCTCCAGACATCTCCACTGGCGCCCACACAGGAAGGGTCTTTTCCCAATATGGCAGGGTACAGACAAGCCATTGTAGTATTAATGAGAGCAAGGGGAGAAAGTCAGGTTTATTTTTTAACTGGGAAATTATTTGCTGGGGCTGGGGTGGGGGGAATGAAATGATATTAGGATCTACAGGGACCGCTGGGATCTTCCTCAAGACAATAGCTTCTCAAGAACCTTTTCTTTGGATCCAGCTCAGGACGCTCCAGTCTCTGTGAGCCTGCTGTGTTTGCTGTTGTTTGTACTCAATAAATGTCTGTGCAGCTCTGCGACCAATGAACCCTGACTTCTGTCTCTCTGTTCTCCTCTTCCCCTTCTCCCTCCCTCCTGGGGCTCCCTAGGTGAATTTGTCCTGCCACCCTTCCATGCCCTGCCCCTTGTCACTATCATTGGCCTGGAGGGGCTAAGGTTTGGGAACAGAAACTGTACAGATTTACTTTTGATTCCATTTGAGGCAGAAACTACTCACCAAGACATTGTTTAACTTTTTATTAAATTTCTCCAAATGTCCCAAATGGAATCCCACACATTCTCCATCTTTTCACCTCACCCAATATGGCCCCTGGGAGAATCTTCTTATGGAGGTTCTCCATTTCATTGGGTCTGACAAGATACACTGGTTTTAAGGAACATGATTTGATCATTTTTTTTCAAGTCCACATTCTTTCTTATTCCCCCTATTTACAGGATTTAGCCCAACATTGATTTTTCCCTTTGGAAAATGGTGTTTTTTCAAAAACAATTTATATAAAACATGTTACCATATACTGAACTAAGGTGCTACAATGTAATGAAAGTATGGCATTAGCTCAGTCTGACAAAGCTTTGCCTGATGCCAATGAGTGCATGCCCTGTATTGGTGGACGTGTCAAAGGAGATATTGAGCCCTTTACTTGAGAGTTGGCCAAAGTGAGTCAGCTTCCCCCATTTCTTTTCATCTCCTTCTCACCACTGTCCCCCCTTCCACCTTTTCCCATTTGCCTCTCCCTTTTTTCCTCCATCCCACCCCACCCCACGTATTTCTTGTCCTTTTCTTTCTTTAGAATCTTTATGGTTTCCTGTGTTCATCACACTTCTCCCTGACTCTTTGCAGTGTCTACCCAAGCCATCTCACCATTCTACAAATAGCTGTTTCCCTTTGCTTCCCACCAGCCCCTAGACTAGGGTCTCTCACTCTAATTGCTCATTTCAGCATACCCCCAAGCACCTTTTGGAGACTGAGGTGGATCTGGGGGGTTGGAGGGGAACCTTTCCACATCCCTGTATCCCTAGACAGCGCCAGAGTAGGGATTAGGGCTTGCTCCAGGAGATTTGCCTGCCAACAGAAATGACGCATGATCTGGCAATACTCCTACAACGCCTTCCTTTCCTTCAACCAACATTTGTTCAGTACCTTCAAAGGCCTTTTTGTACTAGGGCTGGGAACAGGAGGGGGATGCAGTCTAGAAAGAAAGGTAAAGCCTGAATCCAGGAGCAGTAAGGAAAAGTACTGATTGTGATTTGGGTTCAACTACTCAATTCATCAAGCACCTCTGGGCGCCAGCCTCCATAGGAGATACAATGGCGAAAACCTCCTGCCCTCAGGGGGCTTATTCTAGGACAGGGGGCCAAGGAGGAGTCCTTATGTATTTACAAGATAAACAGAAAAAGGATTAACAGGAACAAAAACCTAAGATCAGTGTTTGGGGAGAAAGGGAAATAGCAGTATAGAGAGGGTCTGGAGGGCTTTATTGAGAAGGTGATGCCTGAACTGCATCTTGGAAGATCATGGACAGTGAGAAAGGTCCCAAAGAGTTGGAGATGAGCAGCATGAGCCCATTGACATTAAAGGGAAGAGCTCAAGGATCCTCCAAGTAACAGGCCAGTGATGTTGGCTGCATTCATCCAATGTGGTTCCACAAACATCTAGAACTCCTCTATGGTAGGCACTGGGCCAACTGACACAGAACAGCCACAACTCTCCCACTCTCCATTATCAAGACACAGGGCAGCTCTACTTGCTCCTAAGGGAAGAGGATGGCGATAGGCACTGGACCCGTGACTTCATTGGGATAGGGAACTCCCTGGTAAGGAAACTCCTCCACCAATTTAGGTCAACACCTTCTCTGCAACTTTCAGTCTAAGTCGTTTGGGACATCCAACCAGTAGGGGTCAAAGGCAGGACTAGAGCCCACATCTTCCTGGCTCCACACCATCTCTCTAGGCACCATGCCCTGGTAACTTTCATGCCAAAGGGATACAATATAGAAATCCAGAAGAGCTTATACAGAGACACAGAGGACTCGCGAGTCCACACCACACCAACCATGGTTGCCATATAGGTTGAGTTTAACCCATGTTTTAAGGAATCATTTGACAATCAGAAAGAGATGAGCTAGAGGGCAGTAGGCTGAGACAGACTCAGAAGGGGTTGGATAGACTCTTGACCCAAAGCATCATCACTGATGGAACGTGCTCATCAGTGGTCAGCTTGACTGGTTGTCTCCCGTGGAGTGCCCCAGGCGTCTGTGCTTGGTCCTCTCACTGTGACCTTTTCCTCTCCGTCTTTGATACAGGGATGGATGGCATGCTTCTATTTGCTAATGGAAAAAATCTGGGGGGTGAGAACTGACACATTGGGTGACAGAATTAGGATTCAGCTGAAAAGTTAGGCTAGACTCAATAAAATGCACGTTGATGAGGATAAATGATGAGTTTTATACTGGGATCAAAAATGTAACACAACCTGGAAGGGCTTGCCTCAGCAGGGGGTTTTCTGGAAAAGATTGGGGCAGAAAGAACTGTGCTTTGCAAGCTCGACACAGACCAACAGTGGGATGGGAGCCAAGGAGGCTAAGATATTGGTGACAGGAAGAGAGGCATAGTATTCAGGACTGGGGAGGTGAAAGGGCATGATAGATCTCTGAAGGGCTGATATGGCAAGAAGAAGGGCTGAGCTTGGCCCCTGAAAGTAGAGGCAGGACCAAGGGGCAGATTGTAGCTTGATGCCATCCTAACAGTGAAGTTGTCCTGGCATGGAACAGGCTTCCCTGGGAGAGTGTGGACTCTCCACCCACCCGGTCAAAGTCTTCTGGCAAAAGACAGATCAAGCTTGTGTGCTCTGTTATAGAGCGGATTCTTACTCAGGTAGGCTTGGGCTGTGAACCTCAGAGGTCCTTCTGTCTCCAAGGCTCTGGAATTCTCATACTCTTCTCTTTTCAAAGTCCTCCTCCTCTTCCTCAGTGATCTCATCATGACAGAAAGGGGACACTGGGCTCTTTCCACTGCCTCATTGGAGCGTCTTCTTTGGTGGTACTCTGAAGCTGGCCAGGCTTTATCAGGGGCCAGAGGTGGGTTGTGTCTTTGCCATCTGCAGCCCACCCAGCAGCTCATCACTAGGGTTGCTGCAATCCCATGAGTTCTTGGTCAGAGCCTTTTCAAACATCCTGTGCCAAGGGGCTCAAGGGGCTGCAATCTGCACCATTGGAAGTTAGGTAACTTGAACTGGCTCGGGGCTAAAGGCAGCAATGTAATCATTTTCAGCTTGGAGCCTGAGTCAAACGTGATGGCTGCTCAGTGCCATTGAACATCAAAATAATTGACCGGTAAATGATTTCATTGTGGGAATGGCCACTGGTCATCTCACCCTCTCCTCCCCATCATTTTCCAGAGGAGGAAATGGAGGCTCAGAGAGATCCTAGGACCATCGCTAGAGCTTGGAGAGGTCTCAAAGACATAGCCCTCTCATTTTACAGATAAGGAAAGTGAGGTTCATGGAGGGAAGGGGTTTGCACATGGCCACATAGACAGTAAACGGCAGAGATGAGATTTGGCCCCTGGTCTCCTAACTAAATATGGCACTTCTGCTGTACTAAGCTTCCTTCCTGTAGCCTGAGGCAGGAAAAGACCCCAGAGGCCCTCTGACCAGCCTCTGATCCAGGACAACCAGAACACTTCCCTGTGCCTCAGTTTCCTCACCTGGAAAATTAAAAACAGACTGGGCCGTCTCCACGATCCTTTGGAGCAGCTCATCTGTGGTTTTGTGATCTCTGGACACACACTGCCAGGCAGGGAGCCCAAAGAAGGCGCAAAGCAACGTCTCTTCCTTTCACATACTCACAGCATCTCAGAGGCAGACAGAAAACCACTTTGACTGGAGCCCAAAGGAAAAGCACCTCTGTAGAATCTCCAAGGGGCGGCCCAGTCTCCTTGTTCAGGATTCCAGTGATAGGACCCTCCCTCCCTGCAGAGCTTGGGGAAGCCATTCCACTTATGAGAACCTGAGCATAGGAAACTTCTTCACAATGGGACTAAATGCATCTCTTCAGAGTCATTGCCCACCCCCACTGCCTCGGTCCTGCCCCCAGCTCATCATCTTCCGCCCACACTCCTTCTTAGCTGTCTTTTCTCTGGGTTAAGCATCCTTAGCTCCCTGGCATGGTCTACACTACTGGCGCTTCACTGTCCCAGTCCTTCTGTGCCAGGTGCCTGCGCTTTGTCCATGAGGAAAACTGATGGTGCCCAGAAGGGAACTCAACTGCAGAGTGTGGCAGCCACCATCACTGCCCTTAGTCCTCATTCTCGACTCCATACCCCCCACCCATCCACCTCTCAATGCCGCCGTGGACACTGTTGAGGCCCATCAAGCTTGTGGTCCACTAACCCCACCCCCCAGATTCTTTTTCATGTAAACTCTTATCTAAAAGTGGCTGCCCAGTCTCATCTCGCCAAGCCCATGAAACAAGATGAACCGAGTCTTTTAGCCCCTGGGAGTCCTGAAGGACATAGTTTGTTGGTGAATGATGATGTGTAAGAAAGTGGCCAGCTCCAGCACCAAGGACAGGTTCTGCTACTCCCTCACGTCTCCTGCCAACATAATGCCCCACTTGCCTTTTTGGTCTCCATGGCGCTTGGCCAAGGCCCTCTTACTTAGAGGATGGCACAGCTCTGCACTGAGCCCAGAGGGTCCAGCCTGGCCTTGTAAGGCCCGGGAAGCTTCGCCCTGCCCTTCACTGCCTACCTGAGGAGAAAACACTGCCAGAATTAGCCAAGCCTTCTGGGGTCGAAATGCCTGAAGATGCCTAGAAGCTCAGGAAGTACTGAGAGTCACACCACCACCCCATTATAGAATCAGATCTAGGCTGGAGGACACCATCTAGTCCCCTTTCCTCACATTACACATGAGGAAACTGAGGTCCAAGAACATGGTACACCTCACCTGGGTTCCCACCAGCAGTGAGAGGGAGAGCTGGGATTCTAATGCAGATCTGCTCACTCCTGGTTCAATGCTTTCTTCTCCCAGGGCTGTCACCCCTGAAGGTCCAGTACAATTCAAATGATCCCTCCCAAAAAGGCCTCTGCTCAGATGTACAAAGGACAAGTTCGGGAAAGGCTTCTAGAGGAGGCAGACAGCCCTGATAACGACCGAATGGGTGTTAGAGAGGGAGGGATTCCGTGGTCACGGTGGAAGGCAACAAGCCTCCAGACTGGCCCATCTGGAAGGGGAGTGACACAATAATTGAGGCATTGGTTAGATTCCCTTGGCCTCCAGGGCAGCAGAGACTCTGGGGCTAAACACGCAGCCCTGTGTGCTCTTAGAGCTGGAAGGGACATCTCAGACATCACATCTTTATCCCTCTCTGTAAGGGTTACAGTGTTCCAGTCTGCATCCCACGTTGGAAGGTCTTTCCTTTTTGTATTTGAAGGGAAGGGGTGAGGCTGTCCTAAAATCCCTCCTGCTTGTTCATGCCCTTGTCTTACCAAATGGGCAAATGACCCAAGTGAGGAGGGAAAGCAAACTCTTCCAAAAAACTCCTCCCTCCCTCCCTTCCTTCCTTCCTGCTTTTCTCCTTCCCTTCCCTTCCCCTCCTTCCCTCCCTTCCTTCCTTCCATGCTAGTGTGTTGGGTTAAATTCAGTAAGATGGAATTTAACCAAGATAAACAAAAAGTCTTGTGCTGGGGTTGAGAGAGGCATCTTCACAGGGACAAGATGGGAAAAGGGGCTTGACAGCACCTTATCTGAAAAAGACCTGAGGATTCTGGTGACCTACAAGCCTAACCTGAGAAACCCGTGTAAGGAAGCAGTTCAGGAAGCTTGGGGGATCACAGCCTCCCATTGTCTTCCGCCACCTTGGACACTTGTTCTCAGTTCTGGGCATTGATAAGCTTGGGGAATGTCCAGGAAGGACAACTATCAGTGAAGAGCCTTGAGCCCATGAGAGGGAGCACTGGGGAGGGTTAGCCCAGAGAAGAGAAGTCTGGGGCAGAGGCAGGAGAGGGATGGCCCGAGGACTGCATTCTATAGCGAGATCTCACGAGTGGAGGCCCCATCAAAATCAAGTGTAGGAAGCCGAGGCAGCCCTTGGCTGCTCTGTGAATGGGGATGAGCATGGCTGGAGGCAGAGTTGGGCTTGTTCTGCTCCCCGCAAGGGGGTGGAACCAGAAGCAAGGTGGTGGGGATCACACAGAGGCTCCAAGTCCTAGCAGAGCCCAGAGGCCCTTTGGGGATGTCACAAAAGGTCCCCTTGTTTGGAGACAGGTTGGAACAGAAGCCTCGGAGCTCCCTCCCAGGTTGAGAGCTGTGGCTCCCCAGAACCCACACATTGTCAGCAACTGGTGCCTGCTATTGGAGCTGCTGGAGGTGCTGAGGATGGCTGTTGACATTTAGGGCAGTGGTGCAGTCAATCCAGGTTCAATGCACGTGGCGTAGGGGACCTCTGGCTTTCCTAAAATAGCCTGGGAAGGAGTTCCTCATGGGCCGCCCAGCCCCTGAACCTTCCTGCCGCTCAGTGGTGTGAGTCCTTGCTTGGAGGGTCAGTCCCCAGGAGCCCTGTGGTCAGAGCCTCCTTGAGTGAGCGCTTGCTTCTTGAGGGGAGGAGGAGGATTACCATGAGGTCTGCCCGGGCACTTTTCTGCAGAGCTTCTTTGGAAGCCCACTTTCCCCAGAGGGGCCGGCTCCCTCCTCCAAACTGGCCGGCACATCCTCCCGGAGGACTCAGTTTTGTCTGGCAGGGCCATCAGCCTCTCTGCATCTCCAGTTGTCCCCTCTGCGTGCCGGAGCTCGTGACATGCAGTGGAATCCGACGTGAATCTGGAGGTCTGGGTTTGCCTTTGTTCCTTTTGAGGACCGCAGGGGCAGAGAGGGGGCTGGCAGGGGCAGAGGGGTCATCTAGCCCAAACACCTTGCTTTACAAAGGAGGAAACTGAGGCCCAGAGGGGCACACAGCTAGGAAGTGATAGAGGTGGGATTCGAACCCAGGCTCTCTAGAGTCGTGGTCAGAACGTAGTCTTCTTTCCTGGGGTTAGACCTGGTAACCAGTGACTCCTCACCAAGCTTCCCTGCACATGGTCATGGCCCCATTCAGATCTGCTAGCCCCAAACCTCTGAGGACTTCTACCCATTCTTTTCATCCTCCTTTATTGAATGCTGCAAGGATGGTCTTTTCGTTTCCATGACATCACTCTCACTTCGTAGCAACTCACTCTCCGTGGCAGGACTCTTGTTCATGAGAAATAGGGGGTCTAGCAGCACTAAGGAACTGGCCTGCACCTGAATGTAGCCTCCGCCAGCACTTGCGTCCATGTGGCTCCGCTGGCCACACTGGGGTGGGACTCTCACTGTCGCCCTGGGCTTGTCCAGAGTTCGTTTATCTCCACCTCTCAGGAATATCAGATCTGCTCCCTCTGAGGGCAGATGTGGGGCCGTGGCAGGGCAATGCCAGCTGCATCTGGTGATGGGATGCCCAGGGGTCCTGCCCTCCAGTATTCTGTCCCCTGGTGCAGCAGCAGGCCTTCTGTCAGGGCAGATGGGGCAGGGGCCCAGGGCCTGTTATTTAGACATGAAATTTGGCTGTATTTCCACACCCCAGTGCCTGTGGGTACCAGGCTGAGAGCCCCCGCTGAATGTGTCCCCACCCTACTCCCAGGGCTTTCTAGCTACTTGCATATGATGTGCATCAGAAAGAGGAGGGCTTAGGCATCAGGTCACTTGGTCAGTTTGGGAGAAAGGATGTCAGTGGAAATGAGGTTGGAAGTACTTCGCTTACTGGTGTAACAGGCTATGCAGGACATTCAAGGTTCTTGTGGACTCTTTATGACCTCGAGGAAGGAGAAATGTGAGCTGAAGACCCTTTGGAAATGACTACGCAACAACTCTCTGTTCTCAGCCAGTGTAGACACATGGGGCCGGGTGGCAGCAAGACTGGTGGTCTGGAGGCAGTGATCTTCATGGGACTTGGGTAGTGCAACATCACCCCCTTTTACATGCAAAGGAAGCAGAAGGGCAGACAGGCCGACTCTGCCAGGTCATATAGACAGTGGCAAAGCTCAGACTTGCTAACTATTTCATCTGGTGTGTTCCCACCAATGAACAGGCAGGGAAACTGAGGCTGTGTGGGAACGGCCAGCTCTGGAGTAGCATGGGAATTGGGGTCGGGGTTTATGTGACGCCAGAAGAAAGGATACCCCCAGCCCAAACCAAACCCCACCAAATAGGGCAGGGGTGCAGAGGCTTGGGGGAGAGGTTTCAGAGGGAAGGCCTCATTGCTATGGCAAAAATAAAACAAAACCCTGAAAGTGTTCCACACTCCGGCCCACCTCCCCACACTCTGCAAGCGCGGGGCATAATGAGCTTTTGTTGGCACTGAGAGCCAAGAGGAGGCCCAGACCACCGCGAGCGGGAGCTCTGGCCAGATTTTCTCTACCTCACCCTCTCTGAGGCTCCCTGTGTTCTTATGTCACAGTCTCTCATTAATCAGGTATCGGCAGCAGGGAGGAGCCCCACGTAGGAAAGGCACCCCCAGCAGGAACGCCTCCCCTGAGGGTGACGCATTGCAGGCCTCGCCCTCTTTCCAGGGGGGGTCACTGCTGGATTCCAGAGCCTGAGAGGGGCTGGTACCGTCCACTCAACTTGACCCTGAGCCCCCCAAGTGGACACAAGTGGTCTAGGATTCAGGAAGGCAAATGGTCCCTCCAGCAGTGGCAGCCATCCATGGAATGGAAGTTCTGGGTCAACAGATGTTGGCCAAGCACTGGAGCAAGGTCCAATGCAGGAAGGAGGCACGGAGGCTGAGCCCAATAGTCCAGGTCCACCCTCCATCTGGGAGGCCCAACTGGGACCTCTGGGGTCTTTGGCCACGGGAGAAAGAGCAGCCTCTGCCTGGAAGTCATTCACTGGAGCAGACGGGGCATGCAGATGGCCACATCGCTTCCCTCTTCTTTCCTCTCTCAGAGCCTGGAGGCCAAAGACGGCCCTTCATTGACAGATGAGAAGATGGAGGCTCGGGGACATGAGGAGGCTTGCTGGTGGTCGCACCGGCAGTCTAGAGGCAGGATTTGAATCCAGGGTACCGGTGATGGCATATCGTCTCCAGGCCTTCGCCAGGGAGAAAGGAGAAAGTCAGCCCTTCGAATGCCTGAGGTCAGGGGCACTTCCTGCTGCTAACGCTTGCTGCCCACACGGCCGCAAGCCAAACACATTAACCTCTTTGAGCCTCTTTTCCTCATCTGTAAAATGGAGAGGTTGGACCAGATGCCCCCGAGGTCCCTTCTGGATCCAGAGTAAAGATCCTTTGAGGCTAAGCTTAGTGTTATTTCAGTAGGCGGCTCTCATGTGCCACAGTAGGGCAGGTAGGGGACCGAGTGGACAGAATGCTGGGCCTGGGCCTGGGCCTGAGTTCAAATCCAGCCTCAGACACCTACTGGCTGTGTGACCCTGGGCAAGTCACTTCCCCCTGCTGGCCTCAGTTTGTTCATCTGTCAAATGAGCTGGAGAAGGAGATAGCCAAACCCTCCAGTGACTCTGCCCAGAAAACCCCAAATGGGGTCATGGAGAGTGGGTCACAACTGAACAAGTAATACTCCTATAAGTCACAGCTGAGAGTCGGCCTGTGTCACACTGAATTTCATCTGACTGGCGTCTCCTGCCTCGTCCTCGCCTCTCCCTTATCCCAGGTGTCTGGCCAGCATGAGCATCTCCTGGCTGCCCACAAGCATCCCTAGCCCCTCTGTGGTCACTGTGGGATCTGTCCACTAGGTGTCACTATCTCCCTGCATTTTCATTTGCTCTGTCCTGGAGTCCAGACAAATTCCAGAGCCTTGACATAGCTGAAGTGTGAATGTGTGAGTGTCTGTGTGGGTGTGTGAGTGTGAGTGTGTGAGTGTGTGGGTGTGTGAGTGTGTGCATGCACACACACACACACCCCCTCCGGCTTTGAAACCCCCCCACTCTCATTCTTCCTCCTCCCAGTGCAAGAGAAAGGAGATGGTCCCCTTCCTCTGCACGCTTTAAAAGCGCTTTCAGAATTTCTGAAAAGACAACACCCAGCCTCCCTTGGCCCAGGGGATAAGCAGGGTATGGATTTCCAGAAAGTCACCTTCTTTGTTGTGCCCAGCTGGGTCTCCACCCTGGCAGTTGGCACCTCAGCTGTCTGCGTGGTCCAGGGCAAGGTATAGGGGGCCTCCAAGGGCTGGTCAGCAATAGAGTAGGCAGACCATAAGCTGGGGTGGGGCTGAGAGAGGGGCCAGCCTGAACTCCAGTACTAAAGGTTTTCCTAAGAATCATAAAAAGTGGGGCTGGAAGGGACCCCAAGTTCACTGTTTGTTGGAGTAATTCTAGAGTGAGCCTTAAATATGATATTATGGCTGCTTCTTTTAAACATTTGTTGAGGAAGAGAAATCAAGAATTAAGTTTGTGATGATCTGAGTGCTGAAGTTGTTGTCCAAAGACTGATAGACCCCCAAAGGTTCTTGTCCTCCACTGAGGAGAAAGCCTGATGAGAAACTGGTGGGGACTGAACTTTCAGTCAGGAAGATAGGGACTGAGCCCCAGTTCTGCCCCTCACTGGCTTTCGGACCTTGGGTGAGTCACTGCCCATCTCTGAAATTCAGGGTCCCCATCTATCGACCCTATAGAACTGATTGTTGGGAGGAAATCAGGTTTGTACATTATAAAGCAGTCAGTAAATGTCACCTTCTATTCATGTGTGTATATGGACAAGAAAGCAGATAGGAGAGGATTGTTATTATATGAAAAGTAGGACCAATTCTAAGTAGAATGAATGAAGTATTTATCAGAACTTACCATATGCCAATTACTTTGCTAAATTCTGGCGATACACATATGCCCTCAGGGGACTTATTTTCATTTTAAATCCTTTTTTTAATCCTGAACTTAGTAAGCACCAAATAAAATTGGCATTTAACATATACAGAGTTGAACAGGAAAACAGAGTTCTGCATGTGACACTGCAAATCTCTATTCTAGAGCCAGCTTTTCTTTTAAAGCACAGAGTAAATTCAACATGTAGCTTTCAGAGCTTTTCTGTTCTTCATGACTCCCTCGGTACAACCTTCAGTCTGTGACTATGCATCTTTGAGATGCTTCAAGGACCTTCCTTTCCTTCTTTTCTTTTCTTCTTTTTTGCAACACTACTCCTACCTCCTCTTCCGCTCCCCCTCAGCCCCTCACAAATTAAAGGAAGACAAGCAAAACCCTTACAACACATGTACAAAAGCAAACCAAATTCCTACCATGACTAAGTCCAAAATGTATGTCTTCTATGCATCTCTATCAGCAGGTGGGTAATCAATAGTTCTCTGGAAATGTGACTGGCCAATGTATTCGTTAGAGTTCCTAAGTGTCTCCGAGTTGTTGATCCTTTCAGTCAGCTTATACAAGTCATCTAAGGTTTCTCTGAAACTGTCCCTTTCTTTTGTTATTCCTTATGGCGCAAGCCAAACAGGGGGTGTCTGATCCCGGAGGTAGAGCGAGCCAATGGGGTTTATTGAGTGGTGAGGGAGGGGAGGTGGGGTGACATGGTCAGACCGATGCTTTGAGAGCATCACTTTGGCAGCTAAGTGGAGGGTGGGCTGGAGGGAAGAGAGGCTTGAGGCAGGGAGAGGAGCAAGCAGGTCATTGCAGGGGTTAAGGACAGAATTGTTAAGGACCCGTGTGGTGGCAGTGGGAGAGTCAGAGGCGAGGAGGAAGTTGTGGGAAATGGTGTGAAGGGGAATTGGCAGGACTTGGAAATAGATTTGATGTGAGGCTAGGAGAGAAGGAGCTGAGGATGATACTTGTGCTGGGAACCCCGGGTGATGGGGAGGGGCGTGGTGCCCTGGAAGGTCGTAGGGAAATCCAGAAGACAGAAGTATTTGGGTGGAAAGATGATACTCCTCTGGACAGGTTGAGTTTAGCATGTCTCTCGAGATGTCCCATCGGCAGTTAGAGATGCAAGACTGCACATCGTCAGAGAGGTTCAGGCTGGAGAAGTAGATCTGAGAATCATTGGCATAGAGATGGTAACTGAATCCACGAGAGATGATGGGATCATCATCACTATGAAAGAGTCTCTACTCTTCAGAAAGAAGAGAAGAAAGCCCAGGACAGAACCTTGGCGGACGCCCTTGGTTAATGGGCATGGCCTAGAAGACCCATCAACAGAGGCTGAAAAGGGGTGGTCAGACAGGTTGAAGGAGAATCAGGAGAGAAGAATGTCACAAAAATCTAGAGAAGGAAGGAGAGCAATGATCTGTGCCAAAGGCTGCAGAGAGCCCATGGAGGAGAACTGAGAAAAGGCCATTGGACTGGGCAGCTGCAAGACCCTTGGTAACATTGGACAGAGCAGCCTCACTTCAATGATGTTGCTGGAAACCAAGCAATGGGGAGTTTAGAAGAGAGTGAGAGGAGAGGGAGGTGGGGGCTTTGGGTGTAAGTGGCTTTCTCAAGGAGTTTAGCCTCAAAAGGGAGGAGAGATTGGTGATGATGGCAAGAGAGGATGTTTGAATGAAATGAGGGATTTTGTGGCTGTTGATAGCTTCTATTTCTTCCTTCGAAAATTATCTTGCCTGGCACATAGTAGGTGCTTAATATATGCTCACTGACTGACTGCCTGTCCATATACTGGCTGTCCCAAAACTTGAAGCTATGAAAGCTTATATCTTGGATCAGAGAAATTCAGTGGGAAGATTTTCCCCCTTACTTATTTCCCTTCTAATTTTAGCAGTGTTTGTTTTGCCTGTGCACAACTTTTTAAAAAATTTATCTAATAAAAATTATCCACTTTATCTTCTATGATCTTCATTCCTTGTCTGATCAGGAGCTCCCCTCCCCATAGTTATGAAAGGCATTTTCTTCTTGGTCCCTCCAATGGGCTGATGACCTTTCCCTTGATCTCTAAGTCCTCAATCCGCATGGAACTTCCATTGGTATATGGTATGAGATGTTGGTCCTCACCCAATTTCTTCCAGACTTCCAGTTTTTCCAGAAGTTTTTTTTTCAAAGAGTGATAAAAACACATGGGGGTCTTTGGGCTAATCAAATACCGTGCTCCTGGGTTCTTTGGTCTCTGTGTGTGGAGGATCTGATCTGTTCCACTAATTGGCCTCTCTAATTTTTACCAACTCCATACAGTTTTAATAATGACTACTTTGAAGTCTAGTTTAAGAGCTGGCCCTGCTGGGTGCCTTCCTGCCCATTGTGTTGGCACAATTTCCCTTGAGATTCTTGACCATTTCTCTCTCCAGATGATTCTGTTCTATTTTTTTCTGGCTCTACCAGTAACTTTGGTAGTTTTATCGTCCTGGCAAGGAAGTTCACATTCTAGCAGGGAAGACAAAACACGCAGGGGAGTAAAGACCAGGGCAGGGTGTCTTGGCCGGGCAATTCACAGGGATAGTAAGTTGGAGCCATGTCCTTCCCAGGAATGGGAGTGTAGATTCGATGACTGAGCCCAGAACTAGAGGTGGAAAGGGATGAGACACAGAGGGCTCTCCCCAAGACTAGAGTGCAGGATGGGAGGTGGATGTGGGGCAATGAATGAGGCATGCCTGCCAAGCAGATGAGAAATGTCTGTATGTGTGTGTGTGTGTGTATGTATATATATATATATATATATATATATGCATGTATGTGTGTACATGTGTATGTGTGTGTGTGATATCCAGGTACTTTCCATATCTGCACCTCTATATATACATGCCCTGTGTAAATTTGTTCTTTTCATAATACCTGTTTTGTTATTGCTGTTTCTTGTTCAGTCCTTTTTCAGTCCTGTCTGACTATCTGTGACTCCATTTGGGGTTTTCCTGGCAGAGATGCTGGAGTCGTTGGCCATTTCCTTCTCCAGCTCATTTGACAGATGAGGAAATGGAGGCAGGAAGGGTTAAGTGACTTGTCCAGGGTCTCACAGCTAGTAAGTGTCCGAGACCAGATTTTACCTTGGAAAGATGAGTCCTCCTGACTCCAGGCCTGGCACTCTACCCACTGCAACATCACCTAGCTGTCCCACATTGTTCTTATCCCATAATAGAACTTTCATTTGCAGGGTTTAGGTTAGCTAAAAAGTAGAACTTCCAGATAAGGATAGCTGCTAAACCCTGAGATTGATTTATGAGTGATTATGTTCACAGCTCATTCCAGGGGATTCAAAATCAGGGCCAGTCCTTTGTCCAAGGTGGTGTAAAGCAGAATGCTTACTGGACGAGATGACTCAATGGCATCAGAGTCAGGAGACCCTGAATTCAAATTCTGGTTCTGCCCCTCATCAGCCGTGTGACCTTGGATAAGTTTCTTCCCTTTCCCTAAGCTGACTTATTGGGTCATAGATTTAGTGGTGAAAAGGTCATTGGAGGTCATCTATCTCATTCCCTTGTTTGTGTATGACAGTGATAATACTAAGGCCAGAAAGGGGAAGTCACCTGCCTGATGTCATGTAAGCAGGAAACAGATCTTGTATTACAATGCAGGTGTTTTGTTCTCTCCAGTCCATAATCTGCTGCAACTAACTGATCGATTCATTGAAAAAAAAAAGTTTTGATGGAATTGGGCACTTGTTGGCCTAAGAAAGAGGCAAGGGAGGGGGCAGCTAGGTGGTGCAGTGGATAAAGCACCGGCCCTGGATTCAGGAGGACCTGAGTTCAAATCCAGCATCAGACACTTGACATTTACTAGCTGTGTGACCCTGGGCAAGTCACTTAACCCTCATTGCCCCGCAAAAAAAAAAAGAAAGAAAGAAAAAGAAAAGAAAGAGGCAACAGGAGCTTGATAAAACATCCCAGATGACCAGAGATTCAGTAGGGATCACATGCTGCCAATGACCTGAGTATGGGGTCCCAGTTAGATGGGCCCACCTTCTTATTGAAGCACCATCCAAGCTGGTATTCAAGGAGACTCCGCTTCAGTCTCCAGGGAATCGGCTCCATCTGCCAATCTCTCAGCTATCAGGGGCATCACAAGCACCTCCTCTTCTGAACAAGCAGGACTTCTCAGGATGCTGAGTTGTTGTAAGGCTTATCTTGTGAATCACTTGGTAACGTGAGATAAATGCTTCTATACACATGATTGGAGACCTGCCTACAAATGCACCCCATACATGGAAATAAGTATATGAGGTTGTAAATGGAGGACATTTCCCATAAACCTGCTCGCCCGGTACTAACCAGCCCCTGGCTGCTGGAATTGCCCTAGTTTCACAATACTTCATGGGAGCTATGGTTCTCTTTTCATGGGAAAGGGGTCGTGGACATGGGCCCTTGAAGAACTGAGAATTAAAGAGTCACAGATTTTAGAGCCAGAAGCTCTCAATTTAACGTTAAGAAACTAAAGCCCAGAGAGGGAACCGAGTTGCCCTAGGTCACACAGCTGATTGGGGGTGGAGCCAGGACAAGAAACCTCACACCCCCAATTCCCAGTTGTTCTGGGGAAAAGCTGCTGGGCTTGGAAAGGTTTGCATTTGAGTGAAATGAGAGCTTCTGGAGAAGTGAAGATTCCCAGCAAATGTGCAAGAGAAACTAACTCCCACTGAGGAATTAAACTCTTTCCTCAAAAACTCCCTGAGTCAAGCCTGGGACTGGAACATCAAATTTCAATTGTATTTTGACTCGGAGCCCAGAAGGGAACAGCATATGGGAACCAATAAAACACCAACAATAAATAATGGAGTTCATTTTCCCACCAGAAATTGTTTTATGAGTATTATTATTATGCTGGCCACGTGTCCCACCTAGGTCTGGGGGAAAGATGCAGCTCCGAACCAGAAAAATAGATAAAGGCTGACCCGTCCTTTACAGAGTATTCACTAATTGTCTACTATTCATCGATTAAGCCCCCTGCTTGGTGTCAGGCAATGGGCTAAGCACAGGGGATACAGAAGGAAAAGGGAAAGACGCCTGCCCCCAAGATGCTTACATGGCATCAGAAGAATCAAGATGCTTGAAGAAAAAAAGAAGAAAAAGTATTAAAAAGATGCTTGGCTATAAGAAACACACTCGGCCAACAAGCATTTATTCAGTACCTGCAGGCATCAAGCACCGGTGTTACAAAGACAAAGGTGAAATCAACCCATCCCTCAAGGAGCTTACACTCCTTTGGTCCTCTCACAGTCATTGTCAGCAAGGGGTAACGTTACCCTCAGAATCAGAGCAGACCCTTCTCAATATCCTTCCAGCTTCATTCCTTTGATCCCAACCATACTTGTGCCCTCTCATGTCTATCACCACCACCATCTTTTGGGGGCTGAACCTGCTCTTTCACTGGTACAGAGGATTCCTTCCTACCACCAATACAGATTGCACCTCCTTTGTAACTTCTTGCCTGCCTGGGCATTGAGATGTTAAATGGCACAGCCAGTGTTTGTCAGAGGTTGGGACTTGAACCCAAGACTTCCTGACTCTCAGACTGGTTTAGCTAATATTATTATATTCATCTCATTCTCAACTTTTTCAATAGAATTTGTATAGGAAAAAGTTCTGCCACATGTCACTCTTTCATATTGAAAACCGTGTGTATTATTGCACAGATGGATAAATCAACTCTTTCCTTAGAATTGAATAAAGGCATTAGGGTATAAAATCATCCTCCTTGGGCTCACTGACAGTCTCTTTGGAATAAGTCCAGCGGGAAACACAGATGTGATGTACTTCAATGCTATGCACCTCTTGCTCACATAGCCTCTATTATTCCCACTAGATCTCTATATTTCAAAAGTGTTTCTTTCCATGTAGCTTGGAGATTGAGTATTTAGGATAGCAACAACTATTTAAAACATCTTTTAAAATGTTTATGCATCCATGTTATGTCTGGGCATGGGCAACAGTTTTCTGTATAGCGTCCAGTTCCAGGAGCGTTTCTTGGGTTCTCCAGGAAATTTGGGGGTTGTATGGAAATTTGTCATCCATTTGTTTGTGAAAGATGGCAAATCCAACCAGCCATGTCTTATTAGATATTCAATAGAGGCTAAGGTTTTCCAGCCTGCACTGTCTCTAATTCCTTTGCATAATCTGTGTTAATCAATAAATCTGAGTTCCTCAAGGATAACCCTTCTCTAATTTCTGGTGGCAAATGGTGATGAATCACCCCCTAAACTCTCCGTTTCTAGAAACGAATACTCATCACTCAGCCATTTGTTAGCTGCTTCAAGGTGACGTCATCCATGCAGGGGCTTTGGACTCTACTCTTGGAAAGTCTCTACTTTATAGGTGCCGTCTGGATATGTTACATTCAGTAAATGTAATGAACTATGAGGTGCTTCTTTGTCAGCCATAATTATTGCTCTATGCCGTGTCATATGTTTGTTCTAGAAGCATTTATATCCGTTTCCAAATGGCTTCCAACATGCTGTAAGAGATCTCTCATTTCCTTTTCTACATTTAGTCAACGAAGTATTCATTTTTCTATAGCTGCCATAGGGTATTGGGCAGTAGGTTTTGTTAATATTGAAGAGAATTTTAAAACTATAATTTCCTAATCTTTTATGGTGATGAGGTTACACTGTCACATACATTATTTCCTAACCCTGTGTGATACAAGAATGGTTCTCCTTCTTTTATAATGAATTTGTTCTCATATTGAAAGTCTGAGTAAGCTGTTGTCAATCTCCTTTGTTTATGGGGTTCTCTGAGGACAGAGGAGAAAGAATGTGTTGTAGCATGTGCCTGACCTAGTTGGAGTGCTGTGTTCAGTTATGGGAACCATATTTTAAGAGAGACAGTGTTGATTAGGGACATAACTAGTTTGGTGAATGGTCATGAAACTAGGTGTTTTAAGAAATGACTGAAAAAAATGGTGATATTTAACCTGGATATCTGAGTGAGAGTTAAGGATGGAGGGGTAAGGTGTGGAGCTGTCTTAAAACAGCAGAAGGGCTTTCATGTGGAATAGAAGGAAGGCTTTTTCTGGAAAGATCTGGGACCAGAACTAGGGTCACGTAGTGTGGAAGCTACGGAAAGGAAGATTTCAAATCACTTTCAGGACATAATTATGAACAATTAGCTGTCCAGAAATGAACAGGCTTGATTATTACAAGACAATGCACCTCCCACCATGGGAAATAAGTGGATGTAAGCTGCCAGAGGTGTTGCAGGGGACTTCTGCACTGGGGGAAGCCAAACTGACTTCTAAAGGCCCCTGCAAGTCTAACATCGTATGGGACATTTTAGCCACTTTGATTTCTCTCTTTTGAGTTCTGTCACCCTGAGAAAGCCTCACCTTCTAAGGGCATTCTAAGAGGAAAGAACTCATGCTTGGATGCATGTGTATTATGTAGACATGCATGACGTGTGCATGGATTATGGAAGTATGTTTTCTCTCCCCTCACGTCCCATCCTATCCCCCTCATCTCAACTAGATAAACAATGTCCCACAAGGCATTTCTTCTCCCAAACCGAGGAGATGTTCAAAAGCCAACTCAAGCTTTCCCAGCCTAGTAAAAACAGAAGGTCAGAGGAGTCGGGTTGACTTTTAGGAGGCCATGATAAGAACTGGTTCCCTAGTTTGATTTAAATCATTTGGTCTGGTATTTTAAACCAGATTTGGATCTTTACTTTCTTCCCTCTTTTCTAACATTGGAACACTGTTGGCCTCAGATTTGGGAACGTGCCCTTCAATTCCTTCCTTATCCTTCAGTCTCCTGAGTAGACAAGGAGAGTACGCTGAGGCCACCAAAAGAATGTCCACACTTTGTCCAGTCCCAACTTAATGGTCCAGGGGGTAGAAGAGGAAGAACAAAAGACATTCTTGCTATCGAGGGCCTTCCATTGTATGAGAAAAGTGAGGGAATGGTGATGTCTGCCACGGCTTCATCATCCGTGGGCATTGCTCTGCCTTCTGATTCCGTTCTGTGATGAGCTCGTGTGCAGTGGAAGTGCATTCCCAAGTCACAGAGTCCAAGTTTGAATCTTGGCTCTGTCACTTCTGTGGGATCTTGGGCAAATCACTTAACTTCTCTGGGTCCCACTTCCTTATCCATAACATGAGAGGGCTGGACTAGACGTGGACCGGGTGGTGCCTCTTAGCTCTGTAGCTATGATTCTGTGAACTTGAGCATGCTCATATTCAGTGAATCCCAATGGACTCTGGAGAGCTGGGCATGCCCCTTAACTTCCAGGAAGCCCAAGGCGTACTACCACCAGTGCTCCTTGCCACCTCACTTTATCCACTTCTAACACAGATCTGCTATGCATGGTGGATTCAAAGCCATTTGGAGCAGCTCCAGCGTCCGCTCCTGGAGACCAAGCACTTGGGGGCCAGTGAGGGCATGGAAGCCAGGTAAACACAGCTCTCCTTACCAGGGGCTGGTTCTCCCTTCTTTCTTTCAGTTCTGTGGCTCCAGAGCCCTATGTGAGAAGTACGTTCACGGCATGACAGGAGTGGTCCGGCAGGCCAATGTCACCGGCTCACTGAACATGAATTATTTCTGAAGCAAAGGAAGATAGTCCCTGGGAAGGAGGCAACCTGAACTCTGGGAGGGACCTGGCTGTGAAGACTCCCTGGTGGAGATAGAGAGCGACCCTTGGGAAACGTTCTACCATGCAGTTAAAGAAGGGGAGACCCCAGGACCCAGAGTGGGGAGAGGTGTGTGGTCCCTTGGCCCCATCTGACCTTGCTCCTGGGGTCTCCATAGTGATCTATGTCATGGTTCTGGGCACTGTTGGTTTCCTTCTTAGCAGTCATGAAGTAATGCCAGGTTCTGGTTTTTTCTTCTTCTTCTCATTATTTTGAATTTCAGCCCTGCCCCTGGGTTTCCTTGTTTTGCCTGCCAATAGAACCAAGGCACCTGCTCCTCCCCCTCCTCTCCATAGAATCAGAGAGCCCCTGGTGACCCCACGTGGTTCTGTGTGAGTCAATGTGATGTTGCCTCCCCGTGCCGTGATCTGCATTGTGTTACTCCAGCTGGGGCTTGCTCTTCTGTGGTGTATTTTACTAAATGCCTGCATTAACTTAATTGTGGAAATGCATTAAAAAGTTAGCTATTCAAGTTCACAACGTGCAAAATAAAGAAAATAGCAAAGATCAGCAGAGTCTTTGTCTTCAATACTGCCTCCAATTCTTGGGTTTACCTTTACTTTCAAAATGAAGCCCTCATCATTAACTTGTCAAATGAGTGAGATGTACAACAAAGTCACAAAATCATCAGAATTCCTCTACAAAGCTAAAAAAAAGAAATTGTCATGAAATTATGCTTAAAATAAGTACAAAGTTAATCAAATAGCTGGAAGTTAATCTCCTAAAATACATGTAAACTTCACAAAAATGCAGTTTCAAAGCACCATTTAAGCACCAATTACCATGATAGGAAGTAATTATAGGGATAAGCACTGTTTGTGGTTAGGTTATGCCAATATAGGACAAATGAAAATTCCACCAAAATCAACTTAGAGAACTTTGTTCTATATCAGTCAAATTTCACAGAACCATACAAAATTATGGCAAAATTTATTTGGAAGAAAAAGTTCAGAATCATAAGGGAAAATACTGAGAAAGAATATAAATGAAGAGGTAAGAGGATTACCACAACTCAAACTACATTATAAAGTAATAGTTATCCAAACTATGTTTAACTTGTTTTAAAAAATAGATCAATGGAATAGATTACACAAGCAGAAAGTAAAGCGACTAAAAATAATCCATCCTGCATTCAGTTACTAAAGTGATTTTCCTTAAGGTCCAATCATCTCTCTCTCTCTCTCTCTCTCTCTCTCTCTCTCTCTCTCTCTCTCTCTCTCTCTCTCTCACACACACACACACACACACACACACACACACACACACACACTCAGTAAACCTCAGTAGCTCCCTATTGCCTCCAGGATCAAATAAAAAATACTCTGCTTGACATTCAAAGCCCTTCATCACCTGTCCCCTCTTCCTTTCCAATCTCTGTACACCTTGCTCTTCAACACATATTCCTCAATCCAGTGAGCCTGGCCTCTTGGCTACTTCTCTCTATATTACCTTTGAAAGGCACTCACCATCCTGTCTAACTTGGCAATCAATCCAATCTCTTTAAAGTGACCTCAGCTAATTTCTGGAAAACTCATATTCATTTTAGCGAATTCCTGGAACCAAATTAAAGCCTTCCCAGATCACATGACACTAAAATGGTCTTCAAGGCCCCAGGGCCAACGTTCTATCCTAATGAGAAACAGGAGGAGGGCTTTGGTCAAGGAGAGAACATTCACAAAAAGGTGAAATTCCAAGAATTTGTGCTGAATTTGATGAGAGGGCAGCGGAGGAGTGATCTATGCACAGCGGACAGAGCCACAGGACAGTCAGGGTAGGTGATGTCCAATTCCTCTGAAATCTTCCTTGTTGGTTCTTAGTTGGGCTCAGCAACTTCCATTGTTCTACTAGAGAGAAGCTGACTCCTTTTTTCTAGAGTGGTGAATTCTGGCAGACTCATCGACTTTCAGAGTCAGGAGGGACCCTGAGACCTTCTCATCCAACTCACACCCCAAAGGAAAGCCCACTAATGACAGCCCCAAGTGGTTGTCCAGCTGCTGGAGACAGACCCCCATAGTAGGTCAACCCACTGCCCTCTGAGGCAGCCCGTTTCCTGTTGGGACCCAGTCATTGTTAGTAATTCCATTTAGATCGGATCATCTAAATTTGCTTCAGCGTCCCTAGTTCTGCCCTCTGGGGCCATTCGGAACAAGTCTTGCACACGACAGTCTTTCAAAGTATCAGAAGTCTGCCCCATCCTTAAGCTAGTTCTCAGAGGGAAGGGACTTCAGGCCCTTCCCCATTCAGATTTCTATCCTCTGGACACTCCAGCTCATCAGTGCTGTAGAGCATCCAGAGGTGAAGCTGATGCTCCAGATGTGGCCTGACCAGGGCAAGGCTGGCAAAACTTCCCTCTGAGATTCCCTGCAGTCTACACCATCTATACCTCCTACGGACATTGTGAAGGTCCCAGTAAAGTGTATTCATGAAGATCCCATGATCTGCCACTTTAGTAAAAATATCTTTAATGCCAGCTATTTAAAAATAAATTAGAGCAAATTAATCTATCGTAATGAGGCCCCATCATGTTTGAAGCTTCACAAACTAAGTCCCATTTCCCTTCAGGAGAACAAATTTTCATGTGACTTTGCTTTATCATGGAGCTTTTTAAAAAGCAATTTGATATTTAATTCAAATTTCCAGTTAAATAAGGCAGAGGTCTTTTGCCAAACATTATGATCCAAGCATAGAGACATATAGTGTCTCTTGCCTATCGCTTGGGTGCTCACTCACAGGGCGTTCTAAATAATGAGGCGGTGACCTCACAGCCATGCTTACATCCTTGAACAGGCAGACCAGTAGAAACTCCTTCTGCCCTTCTGTCTGCTGCATCATCACAGAGACCCTTCCAGGGAGCAGATGGTAATTCAGAGCTTATACCTTATGGGCCCTCTCCCTCCCACTAACTTTGCCAGCAGGAAATTAGGCCTTTTGTCAGAGGTCTCATCGTCCCTACAGAGGTCATGTCCACATGATAAAAATCTCTTGATTCTCTTCACTCGCTCCACGGTGACAGTTCTGTCCCTGTGAACAACCAGCAGCCAAACTAGATTGACTTCCAGGACCACGCAATCAATTGGGAAGAAATTAGTCATTGAGGCAGTTGGGAAAAGACCCAAGAGAAAGAATTGATTCAGTGGCCACGTATGGAATTCACGTCTCTAGTGGTTTACGTGGTGTGGCCACCATCCAGGGCTGTAACTTCGGGATCTAGAGAAAATATGAGCCTTGAGCCATCCCTTCTTGCTGAGAATCCAATTCTATGGTAAAGTAAGAGGAAAAAATGGGTTTGACCCAAGTTTGGGGAACAACTCATGGGTCTAGCATTTGGACCCAAACTCAGTTACTTGGAAGATGTCTAAGGAAAACACGCTCATCAGCTTTCTTGGACACTGGCTAGCCTTTACTGAGGACTCCATCAATAAATCTGAGAAGTGACTGATTTTCAGATTATTCGACTTCCCTGGAAAAGTGGAGGAGAGCACATGGGACAAGGTGGTTGGCTTGCTGAGCTATCCAGGATTCCATCTCCTTGAGCCATTTGGCTCAGGCTAAGCACCTCCACTGCCCTGCACAGAATGAACCCCACTTCCCGGGGGCCCTGACCAAGGTCACACCATTCACAGGGCAAGAGAACAGAATGGTAGCATTCATGGTGGACCTCTTTGATAGGAAACTGAGCCTATGAGAATTTAGGTGACTTTGTCAAGGTCAGCATAGGGAGCAGCATCTATCTGCAACTGAACTTGAAACAGGGCCTCTTGCCTCCAAGGCCAGCACCATCCTGCACTCTGCCATGCTGGCCCAGAGCGGGAAGCTTTCAGTGAGTCTGAAGCCAGACTTTGAGGTAGGGCCAGCCCCTATGAGGCTTCCTGTGAGGGGACAGATGGCGATGGCTGGATCCCTCACTTCTGGACAAACCTGGGCCTGGAATTGAGAGTCACGGGAACTCTGCTGGAGAAATGAATGGCCTGAAGCCTGATTGAGTGGAGAGGGCAGGGATCAACAAAGGGGACAGACCTAGAGGTTTCCTTCATTCCTGGCTTTGGACTTAGAGGACATGGATCCAAATCCTGCCTGTGTCACTTACTCCCTGTGTGTCCTTGGTGAAATCATCAAACCCCTCTGAACCCCAGTTCCCTCATTTGTAAAATCACAGGATTAGGCTGACTGTCCTCTGAGGTCCCTATGACCCTCTGGTGAAACTGAGTCTGGCGGGCACACTGCTGTCTCTGTTGTATGAGTAACACAACTGTCTAGTTGGTACACAAGTGCCAGAAAAGGAGCACAAAGCAAAGAAGGTGAGTGCCCCAAGAGGGCTGACAGGGGTGGCAGTCCTTTAGAACAGAACACTTAGGGCCCCCATTTAAAAGGACTCCCGGGATTCTCCTGGCATGCTAACAAGGGGAGTCAATTTCTTCTTCTCTGCAAGAGGTCAATGTCATTCAGGAGTCCATACCCGATACCCAAGCTGATTTTGCTTTTCTTCCAGTCCTGTGGGACACAGTGAGAAGGACACTCCCTTGGCTTTCTAGGAAAGGCCAACATCTGGATTCACACTCACACCACCCCCTTATAGCTCACTCTGGGAAGGGGTGATGGAGTCCACCCTCTTCCTATTAAACTTACAGCTCAGACTTCCGATTTCTCCTTGGCACTGCAATCTGCCCAGTGGATTCTTTCACCCTTGATCAGAGCCTTGAGAGCTCACCCTGGTATGGGAGGTGCCACCCATGGGATGATGCCCTTTCTGCCCCATGGAGTCACTGCCACAAGCATCTCCCGATCCTACCTCCTGTCCCCTCTGAAGTTCATTCTCACAGTCACAGAGAAGTTTCCCCTTTGCCCCCCCCATCCTAAGGTAAGGAGGGGCTCTGGACAGTGGGGCTTGGCCGAGTTTCTACATTAAAACTAGTTTTTACTCAAGTAAATCTCCTGATCAGCAGGAGACAGATCCTGGGGCTCCTACGGGGTTAATGCTGAACCTTGGCCCTGCTCCTTCCCAAAACCCATGACTTGTCTGTTGGAAAAAGGGCCTCAGATGCCTGGATCCCTGTCAGGATCAGAGAAGCAACAAACCCTGCCCAGAAGTCTGCCAAGATGCCAAAAGGGGGGAAAGAGAAAAAGGGATGAAAGGGATTAAAAGAAGAGAGGAAGTGAGAGAGGAGAGGGAAAGTGAGAATAACAGGCATCCAGAAACACAAAGGGAGGAGAGGAGAGAAATGGAGGAAGGAAGGAAGGAAGGAAGGAAGGAAGGAAGGAAGGAAGGAAGGAAGGAAGGAAGGAAGGAAGGAAGGAAGGAAGGAAGGAAGGAAGGAAGGAAGGAAGGAAGGAAGGAAAGAGAAAAAAAGGGGAGGCCAAGAGGTCACTCTGCAGGAGCCAGATGTATTGGTCATAAAAACAGTAGAAACTATGCAGTACAAATGCAAACATTTAGTCCCTACTGAATACCTAGAAAGGCACAATCAGGTGTCCAGAATGAAAGGGAAAGCTCCAGTGCCAAATGCCAGCTCTGCCCATACACACCCCAAGGAATCCTTAGGAATTTAGCCAAGATTGCCCTAAAACTGGACCAGGATCACAGACAAAACAGCTGCCCATGACATCTATCCATAAAGACTGAGCAATGTTTCCAATAAAGCCTCCTCAACGGGAGCTATATGGAATCCAGAGAACTCTGGTGTGGTGGGAGAGGGAGAGAGACCGCAGAGAGAGCAGAAGCTCAGGGGCTGCAAACTTTGAATGGCGAAGGGAGACACCCCCCCCCCCCGCCCCGGAGCTACATAGTCTGGAGAGATCGAAAACCAAATGTTTCTTGACTTCTGCCTCTCCCACCGCAGAGATGTGGCTGATGGTAGAGCTGATGTCCCAGATGGACCCCCAGCCAAAGAGCCCTTGCAGTCTTATGCGTTGTGTCCTTAACCCTTCAGAGATTTCCATTTCATTCTTTGCTTGAGGAAGATAAAAAAGGGGTGAGGGAACCTAGAGGCAGAGACCCAGGCATGAGGGGAGAGCTGAGGGGAGACCATCCACACTGGCCATCTGTCTGCTGCTGGAGTTCAGCCGAAGAGCCCCCAAGGGTTGGCTTCCTTTGGGAGATTGGAACCCCAGAGCCAAGCACGTGGTAGGTGCTTGTTCTAGATGACTTTTGGACTGATGGAGACTGAGCCTCTGCCCCAAAACGTTGACTCGATTCCAAAGCCCAGGCTGGCTTCACAGAAGTCTGTAAACAACAAAGAACACGACTCTCAAGTGGCCCCTCGGCCAGCCCCACACTTGGGAGCTTCGCTGGAAGGAGGAAGAGGAGAGGCTGTGATCAGTCACTACAGTGGCCCATTGCCGGGGGTTGGGATGGGTTTGGAGGAGGCCAGGATGACGGGAGCCAGGCCCTCCCAGTGTGGGGACAGCCCAGCGTGGGGGCGACCCAGCTCAGAGGCAGCGATCAGCAAAGGGCAGGTGGGAGGGCGCCAGCTCCACCCCAGGACCCCAGGACCCGTAGCCAGAAAAAAAAAAGAAGAAATGAACGTTCTTTCTTCTAACTATTGTCTCTGCTCCAGCACTCGCCCCCCCCCTCCCCTGCCCAGCCTTGGAAAACCTGCGAAGCAGACTCCTGAGGAAAGCCGCCAGCTCCCCCATCAGACGCGTGGAAACCCACGCCTTCTTCTCGGCAGCCACCCCTGAGCATCGGGCGAGGCCCAAAGGGTGACTCCCCCAGGACCACGGAGCCACTTTCCTCCTTCTGCCCTCTGCGGCCTCTAGACTGTCCCAAAGCGCAGACGAAGTGCCCGGACATCCCGCCCACTCTGCTTGCATCCCTGGGTCTCCGGGAGGCAGCCTCGATCCAAAGGCATCCTTGCCCCCTGCGGTCTGCCCACCTGGGCCTCTGTGATGTCGGGCAATGCGCCTTCCATCCTGCGAGGTTAGATGTAACACACAGGAAGCATCAGTGACCAGTTTGTGTCTTCTCCGAAGCTCCCAGAAACAGACAAGCCGCGTTGTCCCAGGGACCCCACGAGCTAGATCTAGAGTCTGGGAAGCCCTTGCTTTGGATCCTGCTTCCAGCACTCGGACCAGGCACTGAAGCTTGTGGGTCCTCACTGTCCTCATCTGTAAAGTGGGGATAATAATGCTGACAACACTACCTCACCGGGGCTTGTAGGAAAAGATCTTTGGCTCTTCAGCTGCTCTGTAATTGTGGGTGACGTGGCTGGTCACTGAAGGTCAGGGACAGGACTTGAATTCGGCTCCCCTGACACCAGGTCTCCTCCTACTCCAAGACCAGCACTCTATACACTAGGGGGCCCCCACCCCATCCCCCAAAAGCCTCTAGAACAAGACAAAGACACCTAAAATATGTTAGTGGACTGCCCAGTGTATCTTTGCCTGGGCTAAGAAATCAGTGAGAGGCTACCGTTCTCAGAGCCGCAGAATCCCAGAAGGTCTGAGGTCAGGGTTCAGCTCCCCCAGAGTCTACCCAGCTGACCTGTGCCTCAGTAGGAGGCCCCTTGTCCCCAGGAGGACTCTGCAGGGTCTCTGATTTGGTCTATGTAGACACCCCCTCCAAGGGCCCCCTGCAGCTTCAGTCAGCCCATCATCCAGGTGACCCCAGGAGTTTCTGAAGCCCAAAGATTGCCCTCCCAGGCCAAATTGACCTTGGCTGTGGGAGGGGCGGGAATGGGAGCAGATTCTGGGTAGAACAGAAATAGATCTTTGCTTCCTCCTCCCCCACAATCCCCTGGGATTGTTAGGCTTCCCCTTCTCTTCTCCGGACCCAGGGGCAACACAGGCCCCCTAAATGCCAACAAGCTATACTTCAGTCAGAACCACTGGGGCCTTAATGGTTAGGTATATGGAGCTCCCATGTGGTCTGGTAGACAACTCAGGGACTATGGAGACTGAGAAGCCAGAAGAGCCCCCAGAGCCCAGTCCCCTTAGAGCGTGGATGAGAAAGCTGAGGGGAGAAGAAGGGGAGGTGCTTGCTCAAGGTCACAGAGCCAGGCTTCCAAAACTGGGACCTTCGACCTCCAATCCAGCTCATTCCCCTGCACCCCACTGTGTCCCAGAGTCCTCTCTGGCCACTGGACCCCAGCTCTCCCAAACGCTAAGGCCAGAGCCAGAGGCCCAGGATTTGGCTGTCACTGCTTACAATGATAAGAGCTGCCAGCCTGGCATGGGCTCAAATCCTGAAATGGACACAGGGGCTGAGCTGGAGGCTCCATCCCCTTCAGACACCGGGTGCTTTGCAGGAGGCCCAGATGGGAGAGTCCAGCAGCCAGCCTGGGGGCTGGAGAAAGGCATAGAGTAATGCCATGCCCCTCACTTAGGAAGAAAACCATGCCCAGCCCCTGCATGTGCTGGGCCAGGGGTGGTGTCTGCCAGCATGGTGCAGCCTCATTCTGTTCCTAACAGCCAGTGGGGAGGACTGCTCCCTCTCTCTGGCTCTCTCTGGCTCTCTGGCTCTGTCTTTCTCTCTCTGTGTGTCTCTGTCTCTGTCTCTGTGTGTGTGTGTCTCTGTCTCTCTTTGTCTCTATCTCTCTATCTCTCTCTCTTCCTCCTCATCTCTCTGTGTCTGCCTCTGTCTCTCTCTCTGTCTCTGTCTCTCTCTTCTTCCTTGTCTCTCTGCCTGTGTCTGCCTCTGTCTCTCTTCTCTTTTCCCTCTTCCATTTGCCTGCATGTCACCTGGGGCCATAGGCCACTGCCTGTTTTCCTTCCATGGTACCCTTCCCTTTTAGCGTCCTTCAAATGTTGACTCTGGGGCACCAAGGCACAAACAAACTTTGTGGGACTGTTTGTTATTTTCTGTTTGCCTGTGGTAAAAGGGTTGGACCCAAGAGACAAGGAATTGGCCCAAAATGGGAATGGGAGCAGGGGACAAAAAGGCCAGTGAGCAGCATGGGCTGCTGGGAGCTGGCCACAGGTGGGAGGGAGGGCAGGGCAGGTAAAGGAGGCTGGGTGTGACAAGTAAAACTATATGTGTGGTCCCAAGTTTGGGGAAAATTAGCTGGGGTTTCTAATATATTTGTTACTAATCAGTTAGAAGCTTCAGCACCAATTTGGGGCATTAAGCATTTATTAAAGTATATTAAATATTAGTAAAGAGAGAACCCTTGGCTCAGAAAGTTAAGAAAAGGCCAATTTAACCTAGAGGAGAGGATAGAGCTCAGCCTGGCCTGCTTCTTTCTCCAAGTCCTCCACCACAAGCCTGTTCAAGAGAAAAACTGAGAGTGGAAGATTCCTCGGAGTCCAGAGCAGAGGCGAGCCTTCAAGCTGATTGGCTAGCATCACCCAAATCCACTGGTTCACTGGACTTGAGGGTAATGCGGTGTTGAGGTCAGAGTTCACACCCTCTGAAAACACACCCTCTTGAGGGCCAGGCAGGTGTTGTTTTAATTGAATTAACTTTAAGTGAGTTAACCCTCTAAATCAGTCAGTCCGGTCTATCCCCTCAAGCCGGGGCCCTTGGGCCCCGGGGATCTGCAGTCAGTCTTCTCACAGGGACGCTGCTGCTTGTGAGTGGTCCTAGGCTGATCCATCTGCAGTCAGGTGGTACCTTGGGCTCCAAGGTCACAGACCAACATTTCTGAGACGCTCTGCCACCACAGGCCAGAGAAAGCAATGGCACCAGGCAGGCGCTTCACCCCTTGCCCAGTTCCTGTGTCCTGTCCAGCCCTGCTTACGGAGCCTCAGGGCCCAGGCTCTGCAGAATGGCTAGACAGGACTTGGTGCGGGTGCAGTGTTCTTAATGCTCTGATGCGGCCACCCTGTGTCTACACCAAGCCTGCAGAGCGGGGCAGGGCCAGGGCCTCTGGGGAAGGAGCCAAGCTGCCACTTCGGCTGTTGCTGAGCGGGTGCCTGGGAAACAGCAGCTGGGACAGAGCATCTCCAAGGTCCTTGACACTCTCAGAGCCTCTGATTCTAAGGATGGACAAGTTAATTCAAAGCACACACTGAAATTTCCCAGCTGCCAAGACTGTGCCAAGCAGTAATGAGGTTCCAATCCAATCGTTGGTTTGCTAACTTGGCATTTATGAAGACGATTGACCTTGAGATCCAGAGGACTGGTTTTTCCTTTGCTTTTCCCCCTAATTCAACTAGCTGTTCTGGGATTCTCCATCATGGGCCTCCTGTGACCCATGACCCCATCTGAGTAGCCAGCCTCCAACAAGCCCCCACACAGACCATTCAGTTCAGGCTTCTTCCACAAGCTTGCATCTCCCGGACAAGAGCTGTCCCATTTCTGATTGAACACTTCCAAGAACCTCACAGGGACCCCACCATTGGGTCACTTTCACTAGGAGAGGAGTTCTCACCCATTTGCCCCCCCGCCCCCGCCACTGCTGCACCATTGGCATTAGCTCTGTCACTCTTCCACATGGTCATTCTTTCTCGTGCCCAACAGAAGGAGTGGGGAGTGCTAGAGGAGATGACGGCCTTGGGTCCCATCGGTCAGCAAATGTTTCTTAAGTGCTGACAATGTGCAGGCACTTTGCTAAGCATGGAACTACAGTTAGAAGCAAAAAGAAAGACAGCCCCTGCCCCAGAGCTTACACTCCAACAGGGGAAGACAACATAAGAAAGAGAGCTAAAAAGTGGAGGCTAAAGGTGGACAGTGGGAGGGAGGGAAAGTGCCAGGGCCCAGAGAGAGGAGCCCAGTCAGAGAGCTGGGAGAGCGAGTGGTCCTGACTGATGTGGACACTTTCATAAAAGCGTAGCTTCTGGGAGGAAGGGACCGCAGGTGAGAAGGTTGCTGGTCATGCTGCCCAACTGTGGGCGATGGAAGCGTCAGGATGCCTTGGACACCACTGGCTTCCTCCCGGGGGCCAGCGGCACAATTGGGAGAGCTTCCAATAATGATCCCATTGCCCCATGAAAAAGATGTGCCCTAGTGCCTGGCAGGGGCTGAGCTCAGGCCCACCCGTCTGCTGGCAAGGAGCCCCGGATTCTCCCAGTTCTCCTGGTTGATTGTGCCTGGTCCATTCATCAGCTCAGAGTCCGCTGCAAGAAATGGTCTTTGAGATGCTACAAATCTCTGCTCTGACACAGGAGAGCTTCCGGGCTCTGTCTTCTTGGACTCACTTTGCTTATGGGCATCTGCCCAGGACAGCCCCCATGCCTGAAGAGCTGTGGGTAAAGAGGCTTTCCTCACTGATGGATGGCTTGAATCCAAACCCCTTTTTTTGAAAAGGAGGAGCTGAGGCCCCAGGAGGGAACATGACTTACCCAAGGTCACACAGGTACTAAACAACAGAGCCCAGATTGAAACTGAGGCCCTCCACCTCTCCAGCCAGAGGAAAGCCAGGCAGTTCTGGCTGTGGCCCCAGGGGCCCTGCAGCCTTCTCACCCTGAAAGATCCCCCTACCCAGGTGAGCCCTTGGCTCATGTGGACCAGCCAGCCTGGGCCGTGCTGCCCTCCAGGAGTCAGGAACCCCCCATTCCATCCCAGACAATCGCCCCGAATCCAGGGAGACGAGGGGACTTTGAGCAGAGATCAGAAAGGGGCCTTGGGCTTCTTCAGGCCAACCCTATCATTCTACAGAGAAAGGCGAGGAATTTGCTCGAGACACCACAGGGAGCACACGGCAGAGACTCGGCTCAGACCTCGGTCTTTTAGGCCCAGGCTGAGCCCTCTCTCCACTAGCCCATCCCTCAGTCCCATCCTCCCCTTGGTTTATCTGGCCTCCCAATTCCTGTCAGCTTCCACCCCCCAGAAGCCCAGGCTGAGGGCAGCGGCCCTTCCTCCCTTGACCTTTCATATGAGGGTAAAGTCTGGAGGGTTATCTCCACTAATCAAGAGGACTGAATCAGACTTGTACCAAATTCCAGGCCCCAACTTCCTGCCTGGGACCAGACTGAGCCAAACTCCGCAACCAGAGCCAGCCTTGACTTCATACAACGTGACAGGACGGGCCAGAGAGCAGATGGGAGCATGGAGGAGGGAAACCAGAGCTGGGCCGGGGGAGGAGGGGGGCCCTGGAGTCCTGGCCGGGGGAGGAGGGGGGCCCAGGAGTCCTGGCCGGGGGAGGAGGGGGGCCCAGGAGTCCTGGCCGGGGGAGGAGGGGGGCCCAGGAGTCCTGGCTGGGGGAGGAGGGGGGCCCAGGAGTCCTGGCCGGGGGAGGAGGGGGGCCCAGGAGTCCTGGCTGGGGGAAGAGGGGGGCCCTGGAATCCCCAGATTAATTGGGAAGCACGGCTGCTGAGTCCATGCAGTCACTGAAGGATGTACAACTCAGGAGAGGGAGAATGACCCCTGGGAGGCCCTGCCCATTGGGATCCCCCTGCACCAGGCCGCAGGGAGAGAGGCCTGGTGGGGCAGAACGGACCTGGCAGACAGGCCATCAGGCTGACTCAGTACCCTCCAAGCACTGAGAGATCCGAGGAGAACTTTGTGCCCACCTGCTTTCCAAGTCCAAGAGGAGGAAATACCAGGGAAGGCTCTGAGGCATTGGCTGGGAACCCAGCGATGCTGCTGATTTTGTGGTTTCCTTCATTGAGCAGAGTTCATCCTGGAAGGGTGAGGAGCAGGTGGACATTGAGATCTCGTTAGAAATTGCTTTGTGCTCAGACACTGGAAACATACTAGCTGTGTGACCCTGGGCAAGTCACTAAACCCTCATTGCCCCACAAAAAAAGAAAAGAAATTGCTTTATGCCCATCCATTCTCTGCACTCATTGGGCGGATGTTTGTTTCTTCTGGCTCACTCAAAGCCCACTATTCTGGCCCGAGGCAATCAATCAATCGATGGATCAATCAATAATTGATGAGCATTTATTAAGCACCTACTGCTGCCAGGCTCTGTTAGGTACTGAGGAAACAGACAAAAGTGAAAACAGCCCATGCAGGCAAAGAGCTTATGCTTGAATGGGGGACCCCATACATCATGGGGGGCAGGTGGCCACGCCCAGGCAGGAGGAGGGTGAGTGGAGTCAGAGAACAGCCGATGATCCAATCCCTTCCAGTAGCAATGAGGGTATTAATGTGATGACTATTCATGAGCAAGAGGGGAAAAGAGGGGATCTGTGTGCAGCAAGGGCAGTGGCAGGGTTCCCTCTGTGGGCTCTGAATCTCAGCTGGGGTTCTCAATCTAAGAGCCCAGTTTAATGGATTGGTGGGAAGGTTTCCAAGGCGGGTCCCGGGGCTCTGCTCTTGCATATGTGTTGGTCTTCACAGCATCAGAGACTTAAAACTGAGAAGGATCTTAGAGGCCCTCTTGCCTTAAACCCCTCATTTGATAGGTGTGGGTTTGGGTCCCAGAGAGATGAAGGGACTTTCACACATGGAGCACTGAGACAGGGTGATATCTGATCCCCATCATCATCTTACTATGGTGCCACAAGGCCTTGGATCATTCATTTGAACAAAGACTGGCTAGGCTAGCTTCTCAAATTTGGGAGCGACACCCAGCTGGGAGGACGCCCAGTCTGTTTATTGGAGAACAAAAGTAAGAGTTAAGAAATCATGAGAATCCAGAATGGGAGAGACCTCCATAGCCTTTGCATGGGGAGCTGGGTGAGGAGGTCCTTAAGGTGATTTGGCTTCAAGCTTAATAAGATCCAGCAGGGAGGGGAATAAGGCAGCGCCCAATGCAGTCGGCTCAGTCACAGGGTTCACCAACAAAAGCATCCAAATCAAGAGAAACTATACGGCCACTGTGGTCAGTGCTAGTCAGGCCCTGGCAGGAGGACTGGGTTCAATTCCAGGTGCCAGGTTCTTAGAGGAATGTGGACCAATCAGAACAAATGCTGCAGAGGGGGACCAAGCTGTGAGGGGTCTGGAGACCACGGAGCATGAGAAATAATTGAAGCAGTTGGAGATGCTCAGCCTAGAGAAGTCCAGGGAAAAGGAGCACCATTTTACCTGTCTTCAAATATCCAAAAGGGGTCGTGTGGAAAGTTTGCCATCCAGAGGATAAATCTAGGACTGAGATCAAGTCCTCTCTGTTACCTGGAAGAAGTTGTGAGGTTTGTTTTTTTGTTCTTGTTGCTGTTGGTTTTGACCATAAGTTGGGGGAGGGGGGAGGCCGGCCTGCCTTCTCAGGGGGTGAGGGAGGGAGGGAAAGAATTTGAAACTTAAAGTTTAAAAAATTAGAATATTAAAAATAAATGATAAACAAATTTAAAGGGAAACAAATTGAGCCTGACTCTCCATGGGTCAGTTGAGTGTCAGGAGCTCCTGACTGTACATCGTTTTTGTCTATCTAATACTTATTACCAGCATTATCTGTAATGGAGACAAGCTAGATGCTCTTTTAATAAAGTCAGGGGTAAAGCAAGCATGTCCATTACTACCAGAGAGGTTTGGTGAAAAATTAACCTATCAAGAATCAATCCATCAACATTTATTGGGGCCTACTATGTCCCAGGCACCATGGCAAGCACTGAAAACAACTCTGAAGCAGCTTGAAGATGAGTCCTCTGCCATCTTCCCAATCACGTCACTCGGAGTCTGTCAAGCTCTGAACTTCTCCAGTGCCCACGGCTTTGGTTCTCCCATTGGGTATTTAGTACACATGTCAAAGAGAGAACTCACTCCTTCCTCAGAGGCATCAGGACCTTCCATTGCCAGATGATTCCATGCTGGGGGCTCAGAAACCTGAAGAACCCATGAGGGAGTGTTTCCTGAGTGCCCACGACCGGGGCATCAAAGAGACATGAGCCACTCTTCCCAAACTCCCTGGAGAGACAAGAGACACACAGAGGAGGGAACTAATTAAAAATCAAGGCAAAACCTCAGAGCCTCATGCCTCATTGGGACCTTTAAAGACGTGAGGTCTGCGGAACTGGTTTTGTAATCTCTCACTCAGTGTGTTTCAATATTCTTGGCTTTCTTGGCCATGGATTTTATGGATTTTAGCTCATGATTCCAGAGGCTTCACCAACTTGACTGCCCAGGGAATCCAGGATAGAAAAAGGTCAAAAAGTCCGGGCCGGTCCTAACCCAGACCTGAATCAGAACCAACCACATGCCACCCCAAACAGTGGCCATCCAGCCTTTACATGGAATGTGGATGGGTAGGAAAAACAATGGGTCTCAAGAAAGAGGGTGTAGGGTCTCCCACATACTACATGCATGATGCTGGATGGATAAATAGGCCTCAGTTTCCTCATATGTAAATTGAACCTGATGACCTCTAAAGTCTCATGCAATTCTAAGTCTATGACCCCAAGAAGTCCTGTGGTGAGGCACCCACTACCTCCCTAGGAAGCCCATAATACATGGGACATCTTTACTAGGAAATGGATTTTGAGGCTTCAATCTGTGAACCCTACCAGGAGGCCTTCTTCTTTGGGGGAAGGGAGCCCCACCTTGCTCATAATTCTGCCTCCTACAGGCCAAGCCGAACAAAGCTAGTCCCTCAGCTTGTGACAGCTGGCCAAATACCCAAAGACAACGATTCCCAGCTAACTGGTTCAGCATGACTATGAAGGACCAGAATGCTCATCTCCACCCTTGATTTCCTCCTCTGACTTCTCTCATCTAGGGTTGATGCAGACGGGGCAGCCCAGCAATCCTGTGCTTGTATATCTAAGCGGGTCAAGGCACCCTGTATGTGCAAGCAAACAGCTTGCTTTTGTTTATTGAGAAATTTAGGAGCAGCCCTGGAAAACTACATAGAGGACAGATTTGTTTCAAGCCAGGATGATGAAACTACCAAGTCCTTCAGCCCCCTTGGCATCTGTGCCTCAGGGGTTGTGTTCAATTGCCCTGTCCTATAGCTCAATTGTTAATACTCTGGGTATTGGCCTCTTGCTGGGCTCCTTAGATCAAATGCTGGAGCAGTCCAGCACTGTCCCTTTTCTCCTCATCTCTAATCCTCCTTGGCACATCACTGGGGAATGGATGTAAACTTTACTTCTTGACATGTCTTCCAGCAGAGCACAAGGTGAGGAACTTGAGCCTAGAGGACTGGTCAAAATCCAAATTCTCAAGAGGCTAACCCCACCCCCACCAATGAATCCAACACCTCATGAAACCATTTCTGGGGGCATAGTGGGGCTATGATCTGCACAGGGAGGGGGCCCCAGCCTCATCAGGATGCTGGCTCTTGTGAAGTGCACACATGTCCCTTGCCTGTACTTTTAGAATTGGAGAAAGATGAATTCCTATGTATATTTTATTTATTAAACCATATTCCAAATTGGGAACAATTTCTGATCACATAAGACATGCTTATAATAACCCTAATTATAGTTTATGACAGCCCCAGGAAGAAAATAGCAATAATCAAAATCATCTGGTATTGGTTTAAAAAATAGAGAGGTAGGTCAATGGAACAGACGAGACAAAAGAAAATCTGAGACAATGAAACTCAATAACCTAATGGTCAATAAAATGGAAACCAAAATTTGCTTAAAAAAGAATTCCCTATTTGGTTAAAAAAAAACTGCTGGAAAAACTGGAAAGCAGTCTGGCAGAAATTTGGCTTAAATTAACATGTTACACCACACTCCACAATGTATTCTAAATGCATATGTGACCGAAATATCAAAGATCATAGTATAAAAAAGTAGAAAAATAGGTCATATACCTTACTTCCATGGGTAGGAGGTGTATTCTTAACCAAAAGATAGAAATAATTATAAAAGAAAAAATAGATAACTTTGATTACATGAAACTTCAGTTTCTGCACAAACAAAATACATCTAGAATAAGAAAAGAAACAGACGAATAGGGAGAGCAATCTTTCTATCAAATCAATCTGATAATTTGGTTCATACCAAATTCTTACCATATATATATAAAATTAACAAATATGCTTAAGACCAATTGCCATTCCCCAAAAGAAGTGGTCAAAGAACATGAACAAACAGTTCTTAAAAAAATAATTGTAAAGAATTAATAGCCACATTAAAGATGCTCCAAATCACTAATAACAAGAAAAATTCACATCAAAATAATCCTGAGGTTTCACCTCACACCCTGAAAATTGACAAAGTTGAGAGAAAATGGTGATAGTAAATGTTGGAAGAGTTGTAGGAAAATAGGCAAACTGATGCATTGTTGGTGGAGCTGTGGGCTGGTACAAACATTTAGGTTCAGGTAGACCAGGTAGAGTCTAACTTCTGTTGAAGGACATTACAGACATTATAGGTACAGCCATTGGGGACCACTGGAATCTTCTTTTCTCTAAGCTAACCCTCCAAATTCCCTTGACCCAACCTTTGCCACCCTGGTCACCCTTCTCTGCATCCAATCATTGTCCTTTATAGTCTGTGACCCAAGAATAGAACCCAAAGCTCCGAATGTGATCTGGCCAGGGAAGAGAACAGGGAAACAACACCTATGTAGTCTGGGACACAGAACCTCCCTAAGGGCAGCTCAAGAACTGATGACTTTTTTTGGCTGACTTCTTGATCTTAGAGTCCACTAGGAACCCAGACCCTTTTCAGGCAAACATCCATTTAATCTCATGCTAAGTAAGGGAAAGGAGTTCTTTTCTAACTTGAGCAGAAGACATTCCTAACTATTACATTTCATCCCATTGAGGAAAGCCTTCCACCAGGTTATAATCATACCTCATCTGCAACTTCTGGTCATAAAAAGTCAACAGAGGAAAATTGATCATTGGGAGCCAATTGGGAGCCACTGAACAAAGTCCTCCCTCATTACATACTTCAAAGAATCCTGCATCATGTTGACATGCGCATTGGACACACCCTGTTGGAGAAACATCTTTAAGGCAGCATTTTTCTCAGCGGGATCTATTTTTTTAAAAAATCAACCGCAAGCAATAAGCCCAATGGAATCGGGATTTCCTTTTCCCATCTGTTTCTCCAGTACTAAGTACAGTTCCTGGTGTGGGCTTTGGACTAACTGGCTTTTATTCTCTGCCTTCTTCTGTCAATTGTGTGAATGTAAATGGAGAGTCTGCTATAGAATATCGCTTTCAAAAGCCTATCCCCGCCATCTTCCAGGATGCATTGTAGACTCTTCCCATTGAGATTTTGTAGAGAAAAGGAACTCATGGGGTTTGGGGCTTAGCTTTTTGGGTAGTGATGATGCCATGATTTTGTCCAGTGGTTTGGTATCTTCCCCTCTTTCAGACATCTTGAAAACGGAATCATCATTGCCCTTAAGACTGTCTTGCCCGCATGTAGCTCAGACCTTCTTGGGGTCAACAAGAAGCCCCAGAGAATCTTGCTTTCTTCACATTTGTGTCCCCAGATTTTTATCTGGCCATAGGGCTTTTCCCATTTTTGTTTTCTTTAGGGCCAACTCCACCTCTTTAGTCAAGACATTGTAAGCTGGGATGCTATGGCCTCTTTGCTGTGGCTTCCCTGTCACTGATGCATGAGAAATCTTGAAGTCCCTTTTCCCATTTATCTCTCCAGGTGATTGGACTTTTCACATAATGGGCACTTAATTAATCCATGTTAGTTTGAGTTGAACTTCACCCATATGAGTGCTTCATCCACTGTGGCAGTTCACAACCCACCCATGGATTTTTATCCTGTGACATTCTTGCCTGGTTCTTCCATGAAGACAGAGATCACACATTTAGTGGATCAGCAATTAAATGAATGTTTAGTGGGGGTCCAAAATCTTTGTGAGTCTCCTCTTCCTCCATCTCTTGTGCCTCTGCCACTATAGAAGGGGATGGAGATTGTTTCGTATTTGTATGTTTTCTTTGTTTCATGAGTGCCCAGCCAAAGAGCCCATCCCCTCGTGGTCAAAAGCAACCAGAGGCTGAGCCAAGAAGTCAACAGCTTTGGCTGAAAGAGATTTTCCAAGAGAAGCATGGCTGCCACAGGGCCCTCATGGCCTTCCTAGCATTTGGACACAGAAGCTGATCACACCCACCAAGAAACTGTCTCCCAGCCTGTGAGGGCTCCTCCTCAGTGCTCTGTCTACAGGGAAGGAGCAGTGAGATGTGGGCGAGACAAAAACAGCCCCAGGGTCTTTGCTTTTCGTCCCCAAATTCCAAACTTCCCCATATTTTGTAAACTCATAAACACTATTAAGGTCATCAGCCTGGGCACCCACATGGGGCTTAAGGAAATGAATCCACAGCCTCCCAATAAATGGTCAATAATCTTATCTTTTTCCTAAACTGTGTGACTTCTGTTCAGTGTCTACAATTTGCTAGGTTCTTTTTTTAGGGGTAGTTAAGCCCACTTTGTTTCTCTTCATGCCCTAAGCCCTGTTATAAATGTAAGATGAACAAAGATTCAAGTTTGGCCATGACTTTAGAGGCTTCAGAGTCTGAATAGCATCAAAAATAGGCTGCACCCCACCCTCATGCTCAAGATGAGACCTCCCGATGAAGGGGAAGATGAGGGCAAAGTCTCCCTAGCTGCAGGGTCTCTGGAAACTGTGGCTTCAAGCAAATCTCCACCCTGCCAACGTCTGAAGCGGGCATGGTGTCAATGGGATGCTGCTATTTCCTCCAGCTAAGAGAAGCCTGTCCTCAAATACCACCACCCCTCCAGATCATCATTACTGAATGGCAAGGAAGGGATGAGGCAGAGGAATGGGAACGCCTGTCTTTGTCCCTGGAAACAGCAGGGCAGTCTCCAAAGATGGCGGGTAAGCAAGCTGTAGATGGGTGGGGTTTTCTCCTCAATGGGATCTGGGAAGAAAGAAGGGGACCACCCCAAATCTGGGAAAAGGACCAGCTGGGAGGGCATCACAAGCCACACTCCCCTTCAGTCCTGGCCCGTTGTCTCAGCTGGCTCCCCCCAGGCAGCTCCAGTCTCCAAGGGGCCCTTGGATGCCCATATGAAGGAGAGGAAGGGCTCCCTCCCTGCCAAGAAACAGAAGAGAAAATAGATCTTTTCATCATGTCCCGTTTTCTCTCCATCCCAGGACAAATAGGCCGGGCAACAGAGAGGAGGCATTTGCTCGATGCTGAAAAGGGAAGGCCTTCCTCCTCACCCCTGATGCAAGGCAGGAAACAGTTCCATCCTAACTAGATAAGCATGATCAGGGGCAAAGAACTCTGGCCCTGGACCCAGAGATGAAGTGGATTGCCCTGAATTAAAACTTCACATGGAAGAACTCCAGGGTTGTGCCTCGAAGCCCAGTCTCCCTCCCACCCACCCACTTTCAGTAGCAGCAACACCACCACCCTTCTGGCCCCCAGACTCGGAGCCTCTGAGGTGTCCTTCCCATACACCCTCACCTCACCCACAAACACACTACAAAATTCATTTGCATTTTGGTCTAATATCTCCCTTTACTCAGTAGAATTCAAACCTGTGTACGGCTTCCTTTTTGTCTTTGCATTCTCAGCACTTAACATGGATTTCTATTTTGTTTGTTGATTTGTTTGTTTTGCGGGGCAATGAGGATTAAATGACTTGCCCAAGGCCACACAGCTAGTAAGTGTCTGAGGTAAGATTTGAACTCAGGTCCTCCCAACTTCAAGGCCAACGCTCTAGCCACTGCACTGCCTAGATGATCCTCAAACTGAACTGAAACGGTGCCCGATTTGCAGGTCCTCATCACCGTGGATCAGATCAAGGGTGACCTAACACAGATGGCTTTTTGAGGATTTGCAATGAACAAATGATTGCCAGCATGGCCCAGTCTGCCCACTCATCCATTCACCAATCTAACAATATTTATTAAACACTTAGCATGTGCAGGCACTTCTTAAGTGGTGTCCAAAGACAAGAGCAACACAGCCTGGCCCTCAAAGTACTTGTATGACCCGAGTGGGGCTGGATGCAGATGAGAAAATACACAACATTTTTAGGAGCAGCCCAGGTGAGATACGTTAAGCACCTGCTATCGCACTGCCCTAGGCACTGAAGGGGGAATCCAAAGAAAAGACACAATCCCTTCCCTTATAATTTTCCAGGAGAGATGAATTAGCTATAATACAAGAGAGAATGGGGTGAGTGGATGAGTACTAGAAGAAAGAGAGTAAGTAGCCAATTCAGGGCCTGGAGAAGAAATATTGTCTGGGAGGCTTGAAAGCCCAATGGAGTCAGGAATGGGAGTCTAAATGAGCTGGATGAGAACCCTGAGTCTTAACACCCTCTTGCCCCTCCTCCCCCTTTCCTCCCCCACCAGCTTTGTCCTCGGCAGGATGTTCAAAGAGCACTCTGCTTCTCATTGGAAGGTGGCCCCAGGCCAAGCCGACCTTCTACTTGATTGCAAGCCCTTGCTCCCTCATGCTCGCTCTCTCTCTCTCTCTCTCTCTCTCTCTCTCTCTCTCTCTCTCTCTCTCTCTCTCTCTCTCAGCTACCCTGAAGGAGGATGGGTGAAGGAGGCTCATCAGAGAACATCTGTTAGCATTTTGCTCCATCCTGGTTCCAGTGCGTAGGCCTACCCACCACATCCAGTGAACACGCTGTCCTATTTTCAGAGTTCCCTGGGCCTGCTCCAGCAGGCCAAGACGGGGCTCAGCTACAGGGACGAATTTGTGTGCCTCTCCACCCCTCCAGGGAACAGAAAGGGCAGGAAGAGAAGAGGGGGCCGGGAGTTCCAGCAGAAACCCCTGGCCCGTGAAATGTCTGATTTCCATCAGGGCTCTGCACTGAACCAATCCCCGCTTCGTTAATGAGGGAACTTGTAAAGAAACTATTAATAGAGTCGGTCAGAGGACTCATGAATAATAGCTTTCAGTCTCCTTATAAAAATACACTCTAAAAATGCTTCCTTCACACACTGAGTCACAGAAATTCAGAGGTGGGAGGGACCCAACCAAGAATCTCTGCTAGGACATTCTGGACAAGTGGGCCTCCTGCCTCTGCTCAAAGACCTCCGGGGAACAGGAGCCCACTAACTGCTTTCTATATATCAGGCCACAGTCTGACTCTGTTAACTCCACTGACTTCTTGGAGTTCTGGTCTGGAGGGCCCCAAATAATCCATTTAGTGTGCTTTTCCCTAAAGACAACTGTGATGTCCCCCTTAGTCCTGGGCTTTCCTGCTTTCTTCTACCAAATCTCACTGGGCTTGGACTCAGCATCCTTCAACATCTGGGTCACCATCCTCTGGAAGCTCACAACCATCGTTCCTGAAATGTAAAGCCCAGAAATGTGTTTCTTCTTATATATCATGTTGTTGTCCCAGTCGTGGCTGTTGTCAACAGTGGCTGGATAATCTTGACAGGACCCACAGAGGGTGCTTGCTACAAAACCTAGAGAAGAGTTGCTCCGGAGGTTTAGAGAAGTATCACTCACATACATAGATAATGGTCACCGTCCTTTGATAGACAACATTTCATGATGCTATCACTGGAAATCTCTCTTTTCAGCTGCAAAGCCTCATCTTCATCACTAATTTAGCGATAGATTTAGTGACACTGCCCATCCCCGCATCTCGGATTGTAATTGGCTGCACCTGAACACATGGGATCTTTTCTGCTCAGAGAATACTCCAGGATTTTTCATTGTCAGGGCCTAGCTGGGGAAGGGGGTCTTGGCCAGAAATATTTGTCTATGATGATAAGGGAGAGGAAAGTGAGGGAGAAGTGCCGAGAAAGGAGCAGACCAATAGGACTCAAGCACAAGTAAGTTAGAGCTCTCATCCAAAGCTAAATCCTTTGCAGTACAGAACCAAACACAACGCTTGCCACCTAACCATCACTCCAAAAATTCGTGGGGCTGCCCTGGTTGCCTGGCATCAGAGACAAAGGTCAGAGAAGCCAAGTCCCAGGATGAGATGGGTCTTATGAAAAAGAAATGTCGCCACAACCTTGTAAATGAGATCCCAGAAAGATAATAATGGTAGCAATGGCAAGATGGATGGATGATGAAGGAATGAAAATCATCCATTCAATGCTAAGCCAAGCACTCTGCTTAGCATGAGATAGAAATAATCTGTAACAATAATAGGAAATTTAGATTTTACAGTCATTTGGAACTCCTGTTCTTTTTTCTACACTGAAATGTTTGTATTTGTTTATAATTAAATTTACCATAAAATTATTTTAAACTAATTCTTTTTTAAAAGTCAGTAAGAATATGAAGCTAACTGAAGAAATCCTAAACTTCAGCAATATCATTTGTTTTCAAATTATTTCAAATAAATTCCAAAGGAATGGACGAGTGGCTCACTGGTAGTGTTTGTGTGAAAGTCAGAGAACACACCTGCTGTCTCATCCCCATCAAGCCCCTCTGGTACTGACCTAAGTGGGCACTGGAGCCACTTTCCACAAAAAGCCCGAAAGGGAACAAGGCGGTCTTTGGGAAGGGGCTACCTCCAGCTGATCGCGGATCAGCCAAAAAACAGATGGAAACTCGCACAGCACCACGGGTCCAGCCAAGCAAAGAAAATGAGCTCATCAGTGAGACTGCAGAGGAAGTAGATTACCAACATGTAAATCCCACACTGTGACACACAGCTGGAGAGGCAGCCCGTCCGTGCTTGCATCTCTCACAGGTGCTGCAGATGGGAAGAAGTCGGTCCAGGACTGAGTAGGAGGAGGAGTGGGAGCCAGATCAGATCTGAGGACAAGCAGAGCTCTTCCCATTATCCCCAAATGCTTGTTGCCACAGAACAAAAACAAACAAATGTTCGCCTTGATGCCAATATTCTCATGGTGATTCAGTATGACTGCGATGGAACGTGATGATTCCAGAATTCATCGCATGATTTTGAGCTGGAAGGAGGCTTAGGGATGACCTGGCTTCATCCCTCATTGGAGAGATGAGGAAATGGGATCCAGAGAGGGGAAGAAACTTGTCCAAGCCACCCAGGTAGCCAGTCACCCTGATGGTAGACCCTGGGCCCTTGCCCCAGACCACAAAGACCAACACCCAAAGTGCCAGGGACCAAAAGGGCAATGAGGAAGTTCACAATGGGTCCCAGTAGCAGGCTGAAGCATTTTACAAATGGTGGCCTGTGGACTAGATGGCACCATCCAGAACATAGGTGCTAGAAAAGAAGGCAGGTGGCCATGGAGTGAGACACGAGGGCAATAGATGGATGGTCCAGATGGTTTGTTGGAAATCTTGGTGCCCAAAGAAGCAGAGTGTGGCCTTGTACTCTGCCACTTCCTCACAGAGCGATTTAGGCTTGGTGAGCTCAAAGAAAGTTCCCACTGTGTGCCCTCATGTCCCTAGTGCCAAGTTCAATGGTGACAATGCCCGGTTCTCATTCCATGGAGAGAGAAGACGAGTCAAAGAGTGACTCAAGGAAGAAAGAAGTAGAGAAAGGTGCACAGTCTGGCTGCTCTGAGGAAGAGGTTTGTAAAGACAAGGATGAGAGTTACAAAGGACAAGTTGGGGAGTGGAGGGCAGTGGCAACGTGCACCCAGGAAGGTCACATTTCCGTCAAGGTATCCAACTATCAATGCTTGTGGGTGTCATCTGGAATGAGGGAAGCACAACCCTGCTGAATGCATTCCTCTGCTCATGACCTGTATGCATTTCTGCGGAGCACATTTTAAGTCGCTCTCTAGCCAACCAGAGCATGCCAGGGGAGCTTTCTGACTTGCAGAACTGTCCAACAATGGAATGTTGTCTGTTTAGGTAATGAGTCTCCCTTCCAAGGAAGTATTCAAGCAGAGCTCGTGACCAAACCATACCGATGCCTTGTGAGAATTGCTCAAGAGTGGAGAGGTAAGGGGGCAGCTAGATGGCGCAGTGGTTAAAGCGCTGGCCCTGGATTCAGGAGTACCTGAGTTCAAATCCAGCCTCAGACACTTAACACTTACTAGCTGTGTGACCCCGGGCAAGTCACTTAACCCCCCATAGCCCCGCAAAAAAAAAAAAAAAAAAGAGTGGAGAGGTAATCTGGTCCAGCAGGCCGCTGATGTCAGCATCAATCAAGGCATAAAACAAGGAGGCATTCTCTTGCCAATTATGTTTGCCATATTGTGGGCTCTCTGGGCTGGCAGGGACTCGGAGATCGGCCAGACCACCTCACGCCTAAGAACTCCCTTCCCAACCTACCTGTCTTTCACCAGCATCATGGAAGACATGCTACGTGCTGACACACGTTCAAAACGTTCAATAAAAGATCGCTCCTGTTCTCCAGGGGAGTGCCATGTTGTAAGGGTGAGAACCAGAAACAGGGTGACCCAATGGGCCAGCTGGAAGGGAACCTGGGGACCCCACCATCCCACACCCTGCATATGGTTGTCCAGTCTCTGCCTGAAGACCCCCAGGCACGGAGGGCTCTCTAGCTCCAAGCCTCAGTGGACTCTGAAATTTCTCCCAGGGCTCCTGGCTCTGCTCTGGGGCCAGATAGAACAAATCTGTTGTTTGTCCTTCGTTTCAAAGAGGACAGTGACGTCATGGCTGATGTCCTGACTCCGCTGGACTTAAGTGAGGCAGAGGCGCGCAAACTTGTCGGCCTCATTCTCACTTCCAGAGTCATCAGAGTCCAGTGGCAGGACAGAAGTCAGGGCTGGCGATGGCCAGGGATGCAGTGGGTGGCCTTGGCACCTTCTAGGTCTGCCCAAGCTCTAGGCGCTCCACAGAGTCTGCTTCAGCCACCTTTGTAGCTGTTGGAACAGATTGTTCTCATCCATCATTCTGCCCAGGGATGTCTTCACATGCTTGGGGCAGACACCCCCGCCCCGACTCACCTCTGGGTTAGAGTCCCCTCAGCCACCTCACCCTGGCTCAGCAGCCCTCCCAGCAGAACATGCCTTCCACCCCCTTGTACGTCACAGGACACAAACAGAATCTGTGGAATTTCATATTTGAAGACTTTGGGTAAATCCTCCTCCCCCACCCCACTTGCCTTGCTTGCTAGGGCAGACTGGAGCTGGGGGGGATGGCTTGGGGGAGAGGGGAGGGGTAAGGGAACATCCCTCCTTAGATCCTTTGCTATCTTCATGCCCAGAGAGTGCCGGCCTTTGTGGGGTTTTCATGAAGGAAGCAGTCGTGCCTAATGAGCACTTGGCCAAGCCTTGAAAGCCTTTCCCCCTCACTGTATAGCCCACATCTGCTGATTCCCTGTTACCGACACACACACAAGCCCTCACAGGCACGAGCATCTCTTCACTCAGGGCAGCTTGCTGGCTCCTTATCCAGTCTTTCCAAATATGTCCGGGACCAACCAGCAGGGCCCATGAGCTGCCCTGGAGATGCCCTGCCATCAGGATGGAAGCTCAGGGCTGCCTCCACTCCAGATCAAGTCCGGCTGAGCCTGGAACCCAGGGGTCTGCAATGTTTTTGACTCTTGGGGGAAAATGTAAAAAAGAAAAATCACCCTTGATTTCCAGCTCTGTCAGGGGTGAGGCCCTTCCCTCCTGGCCTGGCTCCCTGAGGAGGAGAGAGTGCCTTAGCAAGCCCGAAGAGAAATCCCAGGCGGGGTGTCTGTCTGCTTCCCCTATCCTCTGCGCTCGCCGGCCTCCTCCCCTCTTGCCTGGCTGCCGCCCTCCCCACCAGCCTCTCTTCCTTCCCTGCTGCTGAGCCTGGGGGAGGGGGGGCAGGGGGTTCTGGATGCAGAGTCTCCTCCATTGTTGCAAAGGGGCCCAGTCTGGGCTGATTTGCTCTGCCCTTGCCCTTGTCCTTTGCTGAGCTTCCCCGGGCACCCACCCAGGCATGAAGGAGCCCGAGTCTCCCTTCTGCACGTGAGAGGCACCGTTCACTCTCCTTCCTGGCCCTTGCTGTTTGCCTTGCTCTCCTCTGTCTTTCTTTCTTCCTTGAGTCAGTCTTTGACCCGTCTTCTCTCTCCATGGAGTGAGAACCGGGCAGTGTCACCATTGAACTTGGCACTGGGGACATGTGGGCGCACAGTGGGAACTTCCTTTGAGCTCGCCAAGCCTAAATCGCTCTGTGATGATAACAAAGTTATTAAGCTCCTGCTGCATGCAAAACATCGAGTCAGGGCCTGAGGATACAAGGTAGCCCCTGCCCTCCAGGAGCATCTACTCTTCTGTGGGTGGCCACGTGACACAGATTGGAGCGATGGACCAAAGTGCTCTGGCTAGAGAAACACTTTCAGCTGAGTGGATCTGGGGAGGCTTCATGGAGGAGGCAATCAGCCTGATCAGGGCGCAGCCTGAAAGGCGGAGGCTTGTGAAGGCAGAGGTGAGGAGGGATTCTCTCCCAAGCCCAGGGCTCACCGCTCTCAAGCACATGGGACCAAGGGGATGGCCAGAAGGAAGCCTCCTCCTCATCCTCCTCAGAGGCCATGTCCTCCAACCCCCCAAAGGGCAAGGAGGCAAAGTGACTTATCCAGGGTCACGGTGAGGATCATAGCTCTAGAATGAGAAGTCCAGAGAAGGAAACTGAGACCGAGAGAGGTTGAGTCAGGAGTCCAGTTTGCCTGGACCATGGGGTAAGTGAAGGAGAATCGAGCAAAATAAGTCTGGAAAGAAAAGGCTGAAGCCAGGTTGGGGTGGGGGGTGCCTTGGGAGCTCAGAAGACAGAGCCACAAAAGGCTTTTATTTTATTGGGAGGGGGTGTGACAGAGGCAGATTGGAGGAAGATCAGCCGGCAAAATGCTTGTCATGCCCCAATCTTAGTGACGGTGAAGATGCACCAACCCTGGGGGGGGATCTTGCAGGTCCCTGAGGGATGGAAGGGGGATGCCCAGCCCGGGGTCCCATTCCCCAGGCCAGAGAGCCTGGAGAGCCTTGGCCAGGAAGGGGGCTCAGACCCCCTGGAGCTTCTTCCAAGAACGCTCAGCCTCAGGGGAGGGTGGAGGATGAAGGGAAGGTCTGATTCACATTCCTTCTCTTAAATGTGTTGCAGAGATAAGAACAACAACCAGGGATCACTTTTCATCTGGAATAATTCACATGTCAAAATCCCATCCATCGTCAGTGTGTGCTTCCCTACCCAGATGTGTAGCATCTTAGAGGCCAAACATCTGGATGGTGGCCTGAGGTTTCCATCCCCTTCTCAGGCTTCCGGGGATAGAACCTAAGACTGGGCCTGTCCTGGCTTGTTTCCTGGCTACTTCAGTTTAGAGTGGAGAAAGTAGGCAAAGGCCTGGTCTGGAGACTCCAGCAGCCCTCCCCGCCCCCCCCCCATGCCCTTCCTATCCTGCCTCCTTGATAGGCACGTGGACAAGGTTATGGGGGCAGCTCTTTGTTGAAGTGCAGGTGGGAGCCCTCTTCTCCACCGCCATTAAACACATTCCTTTTCACCGATGACCACGCTGGGGGCTAAATCATCTGCCTCGATCCACACGTAAGCTCTGAGGGCAGCATGATCGCTGTCAAGTTACACACCCAGAGAATCCTGATCAGAGCTAGCTGCCATCCTCATTTCCCTCCGTGTTGGGGCTCCCAGGCCTGCACGAGGGCACGGACGGGGTGGGAGAACAACTGACTTTGTCCCTTGTCCCCCCATGGAAGGCCCCTGCTTCACAGAGAGGAAGAGTTCATTCCACCCTCTGGTCCTCTGTACCTTGCCCCCGTGCCATAATGAGGTGGAGCAAGCTGGGCTCCATCCAGAGGGCCTCTGACAGCTCATCTCACCGGCCAGGGGCAAAGGCTGGGGGGATTACTCGGCAGAAGCAGAGTCTAGGCTAGACCAGAACCCAGCTGTGCTGGGTTCCACCATGATCACAGACTTGTTCCCCTGACCCTTTCCGGCTCTCTCCCGGGTCCCTGGGGACTGTGGGACCGTGGACTGTGGAGAGACTTGCAGGACTCAGGTGAATACAGCTTCTCCTCTGGAGAACCTTCCTCAGTGGGCATGGAAGAGTCTTGGCAAAGATGAGGGACGTTCCTCCACAAGCAGACGGCAGGTGGCGCTCTAAACCCACATTAGCTCCAGGGCTGTCTAGAAGGGGAAAGGAGGGTGGTGGTCCTACAGAAGAGGCCTTGGAGTCCGGCTGCCCCAGGCCCTCTGCTGCCTGCAGGCTCTGGGCTGGAGAAAGCCAGGGGACAGAAAAGGGCAGGGAGGCACTGGGCTGAGTGACACCTGTCCCAGATGTGTGAGTGCAGCCCTGAGCCGCTCACGTTCACACTCGCACTCACACGCACGCTTATGCTCACACTTACACTCATACTCACGCTCACACACTCACATTCAGACTCATGCTCACTCATACACAATCATGGGCCACACGTGTCCCCACGCGGACACAGACACAACACACAGGATTGTTGGACTGCCTTCCTCAGAGGGACAGCAGCCAAAGCTTCCTCTAAAGACGGAGCTGGGACCCCAGAGCTGAGCTGCCGCTGGCTTCTCCTTGGCCACTTGCTCCCACACTCCCACGCTCCCACGCTCCCACGTTCCTGGGACCACACACAGAATGGAAGGATGAGGCACCAGCAGGGAACTCACTTTGAAGATGGCTTGAATTGTAGCTCTTCCCCAGGCCCGGCGTAGGCATCACCCCAGCTCTGTCGCTCAGTGTCTGTCCTTCCACCCACTGCTCACAATGGAGACAGCACCAGTTCTCACAGAGGGTCCCCCGCACCCAGTAACTCTGAGGGCAGCCCCATCTGCAGGCTCCTGGGCTGGGGCCCCCTCAGCCCTCACGGTGGCTGCTTCATTGGCCTCGTGAGCGTCCCAACAGCACAGCAAGATCCCGACAGCCCCGAAGAGCTGACAGAAGGGCTGCACATGGCTCCATGATCCCTCCCCGGCCTCTCTCCCCTCGGGTTCTCACTAGCTTCAGTGTGGCGAATTGTGCCACTACTGTTTAAAATGTGGCCCAGGGTCAGGATCCCCAGAGCCTGAACTTTACACAATGGATGAGCAGCCATCACATCGCTGCCAGGATTTGGGATGCATCTTGGCTGGTTTAGACCCAGCCATCAGAGAGGAGCAAGTGGGGAGTTAGCTGCTGGGGGCTTGATTAATGGGGAAGAGGGACTCAAAGGGAGTGGAAAAAAAAGAGGGAGTGGGAGGGAAAGGAAGGAGAGACCTCAAAGAAAGGAGAGTTAGCTCATGTTTGGTCAATGGCATTAGTTTGGCTTGCTCAGCCCCAGGACGTCCAGCTCCGGGCTGTGTTGCTTAGTCCTGCCCTACATTCACTGGCTGCCCAGTGATGTGGCAACAAAGTGATCACACCAACAGCTAGGCCCGGGAGCCCCCCATTCCCATCTGCCCAAGGCTATGGAATTGTGAATTCACTGGGGAAAAACTCACACAAGCCATGTTTCTCTTCCTCCAAACGGAGAGGTGTGTCCTTGGGGCGTTAGGCACGGGACTCCATCAGTCCCCCCATCTCCAGCTATTTCCTTGGCCTGGGATCCCGAGAAGGTGTATCCCTGCCGGTCTTTCTCCTGCAGCCACAGTAGAGACCATCCTCTGATGCCAAGCAATGTCCAGAGCCTGGGAGCTCGGCGCTCGTTCAGATGCAGCCTGTGCCATTGTAGAGATGGCAGACAGCCCCGCTAAGTGAGGGAGAAGCTGGGAGCTGTGGGCATCCTCCAGGTGCCCGTCAGTGTCCGACCTCCTGGCCAGAGCAGTCTTGTCCAGCCAGGACGTCCGACATATTGGCAGAATCCACGGGGAAGGCTCTTCATCCACCATCTCGGTGCCCACGTGAAGGCGCCAAGATTCTAGATTCCTTCTCTTGCCACTGCAGGGATGGTTCCTTTGGATTGCTCCAGAGCACAGGGCAGTCAGCCTGCCTCTCTTGCCAAGCACTGGCCCATGGGAAGACACCATACCACGGCCTTGACCCCGGAAGATACGGGGTGGGCAGGGCCTACTCCTGAACCTGCCAGGTGGGACCTCGGGTTCTCTGCTCACCAAGGGAAGGAAGCTCTGGGCAGAGAAGGGCAGGGCCTACCAGACTCCACCCTCGGAGTGTCCATGCAGAGGTGGGTGGCCCAGCAGAGCCTTCCATCAGTACTGCGCGAGGGCCCCTGTTTGTAGGCTCCCCGGCTTCCTTTTGGCCCCTCCTCCTCCTCCAGTAGGGCCCGCCCTCTGCTCATCATCTCCTCTACCCTGCATAGAGTTGGCTTTGGCTCTATTTGTCAGACCGTGCGCTCCTTGAGGGCAGGGCCCGGCGCTTAGCACAGTGTCTGGCGAGTAATCACAACAGCAGCACTGATACAGTGTTTTGCTGGGCGCTGTGCTGAGCACCTCACAAATATCTGATCCCTCCCAACATTCCTGGGGATTAGGGGCTGCTATCATCCCCCTGTCACAGGTGAGGAAACTGTGGCCTGGGACAAAGGGATAAACCAGGGAAGAGTCTGGTTAGGGGAGGGGGCCTTGGCACTGCACTCTTCCGGGCCCGACCACATCTGCAGCCTTGTGTTCCATGCTGGGCAATGTGTGCGAGGTACCACGGGGCGGGGGAGGGGGGGGCAAACAGACATTCCACTGAAGTGGGGGTTTATGGGGGAACATGACAACAGGTTTCCAATGGGGAAGATGAATTGGACTTGTTCTTTCTGAACCCCAAAGGACAGACTCAGGGGTGATGGGGGGAGAGGGGCATTCTCTGACTCTGCTTAAATTCCAAGGAAGCGGGCGGTCTATACTTAGAAAGAAGGGTGAAAACAGAAAAAGGCTTTGTGTCTAAGGGAACAGCTTCTCCCCCCCCCCAACCTGCCCGCCCTACCCCGCCCAGCACGATTCAGCTGCGCCAGGGCTCCCAATCCAGGCCCGACAGATTCCTGGCCAGAGGGGGTGCCCCTTGGCCATTCCAAATGAGCAAGATGGAATCCCCCCCCCCAGTCCAGGAACAAAGTAAAACCACCCAGAGCACAAAGTCCCGTGGAAATGAAGGGTGGGGGGAGAGATTCTTAAGTGTCCGAAGCTTTGAAAGGCTCCAGCCACGTCAGCGGATGCTTTCCAACCTGGCTGGGATTTAGACCCGAACTTCTGGAGAATCAAAACCAAATGCTTTGCAATCCAGGGCCCAGCCTGACCTTGGCAACAGTCACGCACCACGGGCCTCGCTTCCTGGAAGAGATCCCGGGAAGTCTCCAAGCCTCTGGCCCAGCCATCAGGCCCTCGTCCCTCTCCCTGCCTGTCCCATCCCCAAGCAGGGCCCCAGCTTGCCTCTTCAAGCTTTCTTCACGGCAAGGCTTCCCGGGAGGGCTCGAGACCCTACCTGCGTTCTATGGCCTCAAGGTGGGCCAGCCGGCCATGGAGGGGCCTTCCCACTCGGAGCTTCTTTGGCCTTGAGGTGACCTCGGTAGTGAGTAGACAGGCAGCCTCTCTTGTCTGCTCCCCATCATCGCCCCAAACCAGGAAGGCAAGTGCAGGTCTGGGGGAGGCCAGGGGCTGTTGGGCTACAAACAGACATGTGTCCCTACCCCGCCCCCGGATGTCCTGAGATGGGCAGGACCCAGCCTTTGACTTTTCTGGGGTCTCCGGAGGTTCCCACCTGGAAGAAGAGGTGCCTTTAGGAGGCTCCCAGACACAGAGTTGAGTGACCCTGCAGGATGATGAGCCCCAGAAGGCTCTTGAGCAGGGGCAGAAGGGTCAGGGCTGCCTTTGTAGAGAGTGACTGGAGGGGCAGCCGCATGGAAGGCAGGTTGGAAGGAACAGACACTGGAGGCGGGGAAGCCTTGGCTGCACCGAGGCTCAGCTCTGCGGTGGCCATTCACCTGTGAAGGGCAGTGTGCCCTGGCACTGTCACACGTGGGGCCTGGGTCACCATGACTGGGTGCCTGGAGACACCAGCAGAGACTGAGCCCTTTCTGGGGGAGGACCCTGGAGCCAGCCTCTTCTCCCTGGGGGGCAAACAGGACAAGGAAGGCTCTGCCTAGAGGAGGGGGGCTCTGCACCTTCCTGGGGAGGGCCCTGGGGCTCCCTGGCCTGGGCCATTCTTGGCTTCCTGAGAAGGCTGGGCCTCTCTAAGCTGCGGGGTGACTGGGGGTACTGCAGGATGCACCACAGTCCTCCCTTCAATGAGTGGGAGGAGATCAGACCCATGAAAAGGCTGTGTGCGTGTGTATGTGTGTGTTCGTGGGGGGGGCACGCATGTTAGGGGTGGGAGATGGGCAGTCTCATGGAAAGGCTAAGGGGCTGCTGTCATGTGGCCCGAGAAGAATCCCACTTCCTCTGCTTTGGGATGGGGGTCGAATCTTCTCTTCCCACCTAACCCCACCCCAGGGCAGAAGCTCAAATTCCTTCCTCCCTTCCCCTCGTTTTCTGAAAAGAAAAGGTGATCTGGGACACTGTCTGTGGGAGGGGCTGCGAGGATCGCCCAAAGAGAAGCCTCAAATGGACTTTGGGACAATTCTGGGATCCCACCCCTCAAATGGCTGCCTTCCCCAGAGACTACACCCAAGGGACCCTGGCACGGGAAATCCCCTTGTGTAGAGGCACTGCCACAGTCCTTGCTCTCGGTTCCCTCCCCTTCAGCTGACACCTCTGGGGAGGCTGGGCTGCCTGAGCGGAGGTGGGGGGGGGGTACTTTAGAAGGGAGAGGACCTCTCTGCAGCCTGGGAAGAAGCACTGAGTGTGTGAGTGTGTGTGTGTGTGTGTGTGTGTGTGTGTGTGTGTGTGTGTATACAGGCCTGTGTGTGAAAGGCCAAGGCATCTCCTACCCGACTCCCACCGTCCCAACTTAATCTAAATCTGCTCTTGGTTTTAAAGAAATTAAGCCAAACTTTTCCCACAAGCTCAGACAGCTATTAAAGATATATTATTACCAGATGGTTTGTTTTTCCACAGAACTGGCGGCCAAGATGAGGTAACTGGAAAGAAGTTAACCCGTCCCCAGCCGGCAGGCTCTCAGAACACATGTGGGCCGTCGACGTGCAGAGCGGGGGATCTTCCCCACTGCTGGGCCTCGGTACGGTACATGCTGAACCGAGCTCCCACAGATGGGCCCAATCAGGTGTGTACGTGCGTGCATGCGTGCATTCGTGCTTGTTACTGTGTCATCCGAGGGTCTTTGAGCACTTTGATTCTCTAACTGATTTCAGAGAATGGACAAAGAGCTGAAGGAGTGCCCTTCCCCCCAGCTCCGCATTGGTGAGCAGCAGCACTAATGGGACTCTTGAGATAGCCGTTAACTGGGAATAGTTAGCAGTCATCCAGCCCCTGCTATTTGCAAATCGCTTTGTGTGTGGGACCTCCTTTAATACTCACAACAGCCCTGTAAGGAAGGAGCTTCTACCCACTTTACAGAGAAGGAACTGAGACTGAAAGGTTAAAGGACAGGGCTTTAGGAATACTTGGAAGGACCAGGCTGGGCCACTTGATGCAGTGTATTGTTTTTATCCAAAGGCAAAGAAAACAGCAATGTAATGTAAAAAATAAAATCATAAGGTTTTGCCCCAATTTACTCCCCTAGCCCTTCTAGTGTTAAGTGACTTGCCCTAGGTCACACAGCCAATAAGTGTCCAATGAGAGCTGGGGCTATCTGCTTCCCAGGACAATATACCACCTTTGCTTGGGTTGAGGTCCTATGTGCAAAGCATCAGACCATGGGCCATCGACTTAGAACTAAAAGAAGCCTCTGAAGTCATCCAGCCCTAGACCCTCATTTATGAAGGAAGCACCTGAGGCCCGGAGAGGACGAGTAACTTGCTTGAGGTCACACAGCCATTTCGTTGTCCTAGAGAAAGGGGCAGAATCTCCTGCTGACCCTCTGCATGAGTTTGTGGTTGTGACAAGTAAAAATGTAAGAAACGCAGTTTCTGGGTAATTTAATAATTTTATTAATAGGCCTACAGATCATTAATAAAAGGATGGTTATTTGGCCGTCTCTCTCAGACTAATGGTAATAAGGTCATATACCCTTCCAACTGCAAGACGTCCATCACATAGTAATCAAAACTAATAAGTTAACAACAATTAAATCTAATTGGTTGACATGATTGGAGTTGGGTTATATTAAAATGAAGTCTGGGGATATGACTCGGGTCACTCAAATTCTTGGTAAGAATGACATCAGAGCACTGAGAGAAGTGAGCAGAACCAGGAGAACATTGTGCACAATAACAGCAACATTGTGTGACGATCAACCATGATAGACTTAATTCTTCTCAGCTATACAATGATCCAAGACAATGCCAAAGGACTCATGATGGAGAATGTTTTCCACATCCAGAAAAAAAAAGAACTGTGCTATCTGAATGCAGATTGAACCGTACTGTTTCTACTTTTTTTTTTTGAGGTTTTCCCCTTGTGCTCTGATTCTTCTTTCACAGCATGATTAATGCAGAAATATGTTTAATGTGATTGTACATACATAACCTAGATCAGATTGCTTTATGTCTTGGGGAGGGGGGAAATTTGGAACTAAAAATCTTATAAAAACAAATGTTGAACCCTAACTGGAAAATAATAAAATCCTTTTATGATTTGAAAAAAAGAATGACATCAGAGAAAGAGTGGAGATCCTACCCACAATAATGAGGGCAAGATGGTTCCCACCTAGAACTGGTTCCCCGCAGGCCAAATCTCATCAGTAAAGTCCTTCAGCCATCTAGACAGCAGCATCTGTCTCTACCCAAGCCTCTTTTGTGAGTTTGGGTCTGGTTTGACCCAGATGAATCTTACTTTCAAGGAGCACTTCCCTTTAAAGTGTGGGGCAGGGTGGACTAAGAAAGAAGGGGAGAACACTGGGTCTCCCAAGATATCAATTATTAATAGTTATTTCTCACATGGCCAGTGGGTTTAGTCACCAACCCCCTTTGTTTTATAGAAGAAAAAACTGAGGTTAGAAGAGTTGAAGTAGAAACTAGAAGAGTCTAGATCTGAACCCAGGGCCTCCGATGCTAAAGCTGATGTTCTTTCCATTGTCTGACACTGTTCCTTAATTTTGGCCTATGACAGGGTTTTCAGGCAGCTCCACAGCTCAGGGCACAGAGTTCAGAGCCTGGAGTCAGGAAGACCTGACTTTAAATCCACTTTCAGGGCACATACTATCTGTGTGACCCTGGAGAGGTCCCTCACCCTGTTTACTTCAGTTTTCTTATTTATAAAATGGGCACCTGCCTCCTGGGGTTGTGATGTGGTTCAAATGAGATAACACATATAAAGTCTCTAATAAGCCTCAGAGGGCTATGTTCCTGCTAGCTGTCCTCATCCATCATCCCCATCTCCTTGGTCACCATCACTTTCTCAGCCCAGTGCAGTAGAATCGACCACTTGCTCTAGGAGTATTTCAGGGGAGCCTCCCAGCCAACGGAGGGGGTAGGGGAGCAGTGGGCAGCTTTGCCTAGAATGGAGGGGACCAAGAGTCTGAAGGCCTCATCAGTGTTCCCCGAGCGCTGATGGGTTCTGCTGCACTGACCTGAGACAGCCTGGTCAGCAGCTTCTCGAGGGATTGCTGTGGCCTGTGGGTTACATGGACAGTTTAAACTGAGATGGCCTAGGTGACTTCAAGACCTGCTCCAGCTGTAACTCTCTTAGCCATGGGATGCTTTGTGGTGGGGGGTGGGGGAGGCAGCCCTCACTTGTTCCCAGGCTCACTGGTACAAGGGCTCTCCTGTCCTGGGCCACCTTCCTCTTTGTGAAAGCTAAAGCACAGGCCTGAGGATTAACAGAGAGAGAAAGTGAGGAAGGAGAAGTTGAGGTCATGGTGGCACTCCCCCTGTCCCAAGGGCTTTTGCTCCTGACTCAATGAACCACGCCTCTCTCAGCCGAAGAAGGGCTCAAGGGAGCATTGTATTGGGGCCTTGGGCCCGGGCCTAGCGCTTTTCTGCCAGGTTCTTTGCCTTGACCATTTCCAGTTTGTCCTTGTCCCCAGTGCAGACACTGCCTTCTGAGGTTGCAGAGATGCACATAGGGCAGCAGTGGGAAGATGGGAAGGCCCAAGGCCTCCAGCCCCTTCCCCAAAGTTCCAAAGGTCCTCCTGAAGCCAAGGAGTGGAGACTAAGAGTGGCTTCTCTCTCCCCACCCCCCCACCCAGAAAAATGATTTCTCATTCTCCGCAGCAACTCCTGCCCCTAAGATTCCAGACGCTTGACTCTCGTGCCTCCAACTGGCTGGTGATGATTCCTAGCCAGGACCAAGGAGCTGCTCAAGAGTCCCTGCCAAGGGACTGCTCTTGGGATCAAAGGCTCTTTGCACTTAGTCCGACTTCTGACAGGGGCATCCCTTACTTTAAACATTCAGAGAGATTTGATGATTTCCTCCATCAGGCCCCACCTTTATACATAAAAAGGGCAGTTTTAGGGCTTTGCTTCTGGTTTCTAAATTGAAAAGATGGATTAGGAAACACGATTGTGTATTAGAAATGTAAATACGGGGGTTATCTGTTGGCACCATGCTAAATGACACAGCTTTTACTAGATTATTTTCCTAATAAGACTCCAATTTACGGAGTTTTAGACAAAGACAAAGAGCTGGCGGGGCACTGGCCCATACCCAGACAGGAGAGACCTTGGGGTAGTCTGGACCCTGGAAATCAGGGTGTCTTCTAACAAAGAATGAGGAATGAGGGACAGGGACCCAGAACTCGCCTTGTGCTGAGCCTCAGCAAACAAGCAGCAGGGAAGGAGGCAAGGACCAGATCTCTGGGTCAGCTAAGCCTCCTGCAGTCTGGGGTTGTATTGGCCAAAAGGGTTTTCACCCACTCCCTTTGCCAAGAATGGAAAAAAGGATATGGTCAAGGCTCGTGGGGGCGGGCACATGGTCTTAGAAGGGAGAAGGCCCCGAAGCTTCTCCCTTGAAGGAGGTAGGTCTCTCACCACATGCCAGAGGCAAAGGTGTCAGGCCACCAGAAGAGTGGCCCAAAGGCCACTGGTCATATCTGTGTGAGTCAATTCCTTATGGAGGTGGGAAGGAGACTTTTGTCAGACATATTGCTGCAAAGAATCTTCCCAAATTACCTATTTGTCTTTTGCTTTTACCTGTACTTGGTTCAAAACCTTTTTCTGAAATGCTGCGCAATAAAAATGCCATTCTGTCTTCTGTAATCCTCTTTGCCTGTTGGCTGGTCTTGAACCCTTCCCCTTTACATAGCTATGAAAGGTCATTTCTTTCTTGCTTCTGAAATTGGTTCATGATGTGATTTTATATATGTAAGCCAGGTATCCATTTAGAACTTCTCTGGGCATACAGTATGAGGTATTGAGCCAAGCCTCATTTCTTCCAAACAGCTTTCCACTTTTCCCAACAAAGTTCTCAGTTTTCCCAGGAAACAGTGAGTCCCAGTTATGGAGAAGTTTGTGTTTTCAAACAAGCTCCTTTGCATCTGTACGTTATGTCCCCAGTTTATTCCTCTCATCCACCCCTGCAACCAGCACCAATTTTGGCTTGAGTTTTCTTTCATTCATTTTTTCAGTTTTCAGTTCCAAATTCTCTCCCTCCCATTTCTCCTTCCTACTCACCGAAAAAACAGGAAAAATAAAACCCATTACAAATATGTGTGTATGTAGTAAAGGGGGAAAATATGTGTGCATATGTATGTGTGTGTGTGTGTGTGTGTGTATGCATAGTCGGTGGGGTGGGGGGGGGATATTTCACCTGAGCCATATCTAAAAAAATCCCTCCATCTGTACTAGAGGTGGACAGCATATTTCATCATGAATCCTCTGAAACTGTGGTTGGCCATTGTGTTGATCAGCATTCTTGAATCTTCCAAAGTTGCTTGTCTTTACAATATAGTTGTTATTGCACAAATTTTACTCCTAGTGCTGCTCACTTAACTTTATATCAGCTCATACAACCCAAAGGGCTATGGGACTGGGCATACCCTTTGACCCAGTGGTACCACTACTAGGTCTGTATCCCAAAGAGAACAAAGAAAAGGGAAAAGGACCCACATGTACAAAAATATTTCTAGCAGTTCTTTGTGGTGGCAGAGAATTGGGAATCCAGGGAATGCCCATCAATAGGGGAATGGTTGAACAAGTTGTGGTATGTGGATGTAATGGAGTACTATTGTAATGTAAGAAACGATGAGCAGGCAGATTTCAGAGAAACCTGGAAAGGTTTAAGTGAACTGATGCTGAGTGAAGAGAGCAGAACCAGGAAAACATTGTGCACAGTAACAGCAACATTGTGTGATGATCCACTGTGATAGACTTGGCTCTTCTCAGCAGTGCAATGATCCAAGACAATTCCAAAGAACTCATGATGGGAAATGTTCTACACATCCAGAGAAAGAACTGTGGATTCTGAATGCAGATTGAACCAGACTGTTTCTACTTTGGGGCTGGTTTTTCCTTCCTTTTTGAGGTTTCCCTTGTGCTCTGATTCTTCTTTCACAACATGACTAATGCAGAATTATGTTCAATGTGATTGCACATTTATAACCTCCATCAGATTGTTTTCTGTCTTGGGGAGGGGGAAGGGAGGGGAGGGAGGGAGAAAAATTTGGAACTCGAAATCTTATGAAAACAAATGTTGAAAACTATCTTTAAATGTAACTGGGAAATAATAAAATACTTTTATGATAAAAGAAATAAAAATTTTAAATATATCAGCTCATACAGGTCTCCCCAGTTTTTTCTGAAACCGTCCCCATCATCATTTCATTCAGCACGATAATATTCCATCACAGTCATGCACCATAACAGCCATTCCCCTACTGATGAGCAGTCCCCTTAGCTTCCCATTCTTTGCCAAGACAGAAAGAGCCACTACCATGATTTTGGTACATTTGGGTCCTTTTTCTGCTTTCTTTTATATCTTTGGTGTATAGGCCTAGTAACAGTATTGCTGGGTCAAAGTGTGTGTGCAATTCAACAGCATTTTTTGAGCATGGCTCCAAATTGCTTTCAAGAATGGATAGACCGGGGTGAGGGGGTGGGGGGGCTCCAAGATGGAAGAGGAAAGACACTAAACACACAGAGCTCCTGTCTATAAAGGGGCTAAAATTCTAGCTATACTATCTAAAATCTAATGAGTGGTCACCAATAAATTATAAGCTTTAGCAAGAGTTAGACTTTTAAGCATTTATTAAGGAGAATAAGAATTTGGTAAAAGAGAGAGAAAGGCCTAGATTCATGTATCTATTAAAGGGAGAGCACATTTCTAGCTCCCTTCTCCACCAGAGTCCTCAGGAAAAAAGAGCAAGTCAGAGCGCCAGCCTCCCCCTTCTTCCTCCCACAAGCCAACGTCACTTCCTGACACCAAAGAAAAGCCACATGGTCTTGCGCTCAGAGGCCTTCTCCTCATGTTGGAACTTTCCTACAGTAAGTCTCCAGCAGGTGGAGTCATTCCAATCGTTACAGTCCCCGCTTTGTTTCTTTAAGAAACGGGGCGTTTCCTTGATGAAACAGTCAAAAATAACAGAATATAATACCCTATGCTAACTAACAATATGTTAATAACAATATAGAAAAAGGAAAGAGGAAAGTTTTGTCCAGAGGGGTGGTCCCTCACGAACTGGCACTTTGACATTGGTCTTGCAAAGGGAGGGCCTCTGCAGAGAATACATGTTACAAATGGTGTATATAATAACAGAAGGGAAAAAGAAAAACAACAAAACCAAATTGTTCATTTAAAGTCTTTGAAAGTCTTTTCTCAGATGTCCTCTGGGTGTAGTCATGAAATGGAAGTCTTTTCAGGGGTTGATGTGTGGATGCTGGTAATAAGCCAGGAATCTTTCCTACAAAATTGAGCTTAACACAACTTTAAAATAACTTTGTCAATAATCAAATCAAACAATGAAAGTTCTCAAAAACATGTCTAAGGGAATTCAGAATCTTAGTTGTTACACATGAAACATATAATAAAACAAAAATTGAAACATTCTCTAAAACTTAATATTACTATAGTCCCCCCCTTGTGGAGGGTAAATTGAGAAGACAATTGCTGCGATATTAATTTTTAAAAATAATTTTTATCTTTGTTTCATCACTTTTTGCATCATCTGCCTAATTATCCTCATGCCATTATGAGAAATTTAAAAATCTAATATAATTGGCAACAGATGTCAAGGCCAAATTCAACACTGTATTTATCATCACACCTGAGATAATTATGGAAAGATTATCATACCACATCTCATGGTTTTGAGGCAGCCAGTGATTGTGCTTGGCCACAGGTGATTAGACTGAGTGAGAGAAAAGAAAAAACAAGTTAAGTTAAACTAGGTTATTTTAGGAGGGAAAGAGGAAGGAACTGGACTGTGTCTAGCAATTGTGCTCTACATAGTCACCATCATAAGCAAACCATGGACTTACTTGTACCCATCTCTCCTCTTGTTGCACATATATTCTCTCCAGGGCCTGCATTAAACTCACTGTAAGTCAGTCTCTGAAATGATAAGTTTCCATAACTCTGATCTTATATTAATTTCACCAAAGACAGTATGATGGTAAAAATGCATGTTATACTGCAGAACTGAGGATATACTAGTAATGAGAAACCAAGACACAATTACCCCCCCCCCCCCGCCAACAGCAATAAAAGAAGCCCTGGAGGACAAAACCCACAAAAAGATGGGCTGAGATTATTTTCCATATTAAAGGGGGCCATACTGGGCTGCAAGCAGGGTCCAACCCTGTGATCACCGACGTAGACCCCAGACATGCTGCAAAACAGGAACTTTCCCCAGAGCATCCGAATCAGCTGCAGCACCAGCATCTTCTGGAACTAAGCTTACGGTTGGGTAAGAGGGCTGAATGGCTGAGGGGGAGGGGGGAAAGTGCAAGGGTGTCTGTGGGACCTAAGGAGGAATTCAACTGTCCCACCCCAGCAGGGAGCCAGAAAGAAATCTTGAGCGGCAGGAGGCCCAGGTAGGGGAGGGGTTCAGGCTCATTGAAGCTAAGAACTACCACAGCACTCTTCTGGCTGGTTAACTAACAAGTTGGCTTGAAGTTATGTTCAGACCAGAGAACAGGCCAGGTGAGAGAAAAACCTGCCCTCCCTCAAACCAAAACACCTGGAACCCTCTGAAGCTTGGGACAATGTAGCTTGGAAGTAGGGTCCCACTGTAAGAGGGAGTTAAAAGTAAAGTAAAAAAGGCAAGATGAGCAAGCAAAGAAATTTGAGAACAATAGAAAGTTTCTTTAGTGACAAGGAAGATTGAAGTGCACCCTCAGAAGAGGATAGCAACCTCAGGGCCCCTACATCCAAAGCTTCCAAGAAAAATATGAATTTGTCTCAGGCCATGGAAGCACTCAAAAGGGACTTTGAAGAGAAAGTAGGAGAGATAAAAGGAAGATTTGGAGAGGTGGGGGAAAGAATGGAAAGAGAAATGAGAGAAATGCAGGAGAGCTATGAGCAAAAAGTCAACAGCTTGAAAAGCCAAAGAGAAAAGGAGATAAAAGGGCTCTTTGAAGAAAATTGTTGCCTAAGAACTAGAATTGAACAAATGGAAGCTGGTGACTTTATGAGAAACCAAGACACAGTAAAGCAAATCCAAATGAATAAAAAATAGAGGGCAATATGAAATATTTCCTTGGAAAAAGAGCTGACCTGGAAAATAGATCCAGGAGAGATAATTTGAAAATCATTGGACTACCTGAAAACCATGACCAAAATAAGAGTTTAGACAGAATCTTCCAAGAGATTGTCAGGGGAAATTGCCCTGATATTCTAGAAGCAGAAGGCAAAATAGAAATTGAAAGAATCCCCTGATCACCTCCTGAAAGAGATCCCAAAAGGAAAACCTCCAGGAATATTATAGCCAAATTCCAGAGCTCCCAGGTCAAGGAGAAAATATTGCAAGCTTCTAGAAAAAAAAAGGAATTCAAATACTGTGGAGCTACAATAAGGATAAAACAAGATCTAGCAGCATCTACATTAAAGGACTGGAGAGCATGGAATATGATATTCCAGAGGGCAAAGGAACTGAGACTACAGCCAAGAATCACGTACCCAGCAAAACTAATTATAATCTTTCAGAGGAAAAAATGAGACTTCAGTGAAAAAGAGAACTTTCAGGCATTTGTGATGAAAAGACCTGAACTGAATAGAAAATTTTACTTTCAAATACAAGACCCTGGAGAAGCATAAAAAAGGTAAACAGGAAAAAGAAATCATGAGGGATATTAAAAGATTAAACTGTTTGCATTCCTACATGGGAAGATAATACTTCGAACTCATAAGAACTTTTTCAGTAAGGAATATACAGAGGACACAGGTCTGAACTGAATATAAAGGAATGGTATATATAAAGCATTTATTTTTTGTTTATCCTTGTTCTTTGTGGGGCAAACAGGGTAGGGTGCCTTATGTCTGGGGTAGGATTTAGGCTCTGGGCCTCCTGGGTCCAGGGCTGGTGCTTTGTCCACTGTACCACCTAGCTAACCCATGATGACATCTTTAAAATAGGGTTGAGGGGTAGGAGTCATAGACTCGGGCAGGGGGAAGGGGAGAGGTGGACTGGGGAGAGGTAGTTCACATGAAGGAAACAAGAAAAACACTTATGGAGGGGAAGGGAAGAGGGGGAAGAAGTGGGGGAATGAGTGAACCTTAATATTATCATAATTGGCTCAAAGAGGGAATAACATACATACTCAAGTGGGTATAGTAATATATATTTGCCCTGAGGGAAAGTGGGAGGGGAGGGAGATAAGGTGGGGGGGAGAAGAGGGGAAGGAGGGAAGGGCAGATTGGGGGAGAGAGCAGTAAAAAGCAAAACCCTTTCAAGGAAGGTAAAGATGTTATGCATAACTGCAAAAGTATGACATATTGAATTGCTTGATTTCATAGGAAGGGTTGAGGAGGGAGGGAGGGAGGAAGAAAAATGTAGAACACAGAATTAGCTCAAAGACCTTAATCCCATCAAAGTTGGAGCTCAAGGAGGGAATAATATTCACACCCAATTGGGAGGAGTAATCTATTCAATCCTATGGGAAAGTAGAAGGGGAAGAGGATAAGGAGGGAAGGGTGAAAGAAGGGAGGGCAGAGTAGGGGAGGGGACAGTCAGAAGTAAAACACTTTTGAGGAGGAATAGGGTAAAAGTGTCAGGGTCAAAGGTTCAATTCCCTTGACAGAAGTTGAGGATTGGAGATGATTAATCATTGACACATCAGCACCACATTATGTGTGATAAACTGTGTGCACTTTATTTTCCAGGATAGCTCAGTATTTATAGCAGAAAACCACAAAGTTAATCAAATAAAATCTCTGCAAGAATAATTCTTTTTTTGTTGTTTGTTTGTTTTACATATAAGGTATTTTATTTTTCCCGTTACATGTAAAGATAGTTCTCAACTTTTGTTTATACAAGCTTTACAATTTCAGATTTTTCTCCCTCCCTCCCTCCCCTGATATAGGTTATATCTATATATCTATATACATATACATATATAGATATAGATATTTATACACACACACATATATATACACATATATATATATACACATAATAACATTAATCCTATTTCTGCATTAGTCCTGTTATAAGAGAAAAAATCAGAGCAATGATGAAAAACCTCAAAATAGAAAAAAAAAACAACAGCACCAAAAACAAAAGAAATAGTATGGTTCATTCAGCATCTATACTCCACAGTTCTTTTTTTTTTCTTGGATTTGGAGATCCTCTTCTATCATGAGTTCCCTGGAACTCTTCTGTACCATTGCATTGGTGAGAAGAATATAGTCCATCACAGTATATCAACACTCAATGTTGATGATACTGTGTACAATGTTCTTCTGGTTCTGCTCATTTCACTCATCATCAGCTCACGCAAGACCCTCCAGGTTTCTCTGAACTCCTCCTGCTCATCATTTCTTACAGCACAATAGTATTCCATTGTCCAATTGTCCAGCCATTCCCCAACTGATGGGCACCCCCTCAACTTCCAATTCCTTGCTACCACGTAAAGAGCAGCTATAAATATTTTTGTCCATGTGGGTCCCTTTCCCCTTTCCATGATTTCTTTGGGAAAAAGACCTAAAAGTGGTATTGCTGAGTCAAAGGGTATGCACAACTTTATCGCCCTTTGGGCATAATTCCAAATTGCTCTCCAGAATGGTTGGATCAGTTCACAGCTCCACCAACAATGAATTAGTGTTCCAATTTTCCCACAGCTTCTCCAACATTTATTATTTTCCTTTTTTGTCATTTTAGCCAATCTGATAGGTGTCAGATGGTACCTCAGAGTTGTTTTAATTTGCATACAAGAATAATTCTATTGGAAGTTGAGGGGATGCCCATCAATTGGGGAATGGCTGGACAAGTTGTGGTATATGAATGTAATGGAATACAATTGTGCTGTAAGAAACGATGAGCAGGAGGAGTTCAGAGAAACCTGGAGGGTCTTGCATGGGCTGATGATGAGTGAGATAAGCAGAACCAGGAGAACATTGTGCACAGTATCATCAACATTGTATGTTGATCAATTGTGATAGACTAGATTCTTCTCACCAATACAATGGTACAAGAAAGTTCCAAAGGACTCATGATGGAAAAGGCTCTCCAAATCCAGAAAAAAAAAGAAACTGTTGAATATGGACGCTGATTGGACCATACTATCTCTTTTGTTTTGGGTGCTGTTGGTTTTCTTTTCTGAGGTTTTCCCTTCTTGCTCTGATTCTTCTTGTATAACATGACTAATGCAGAAATATGTTTAATGTTATATATCAGATCACCTGCCGTCTAGGGGAGGGGGGAAGGGAGGGGAGGGAGGGAGAAAAATTTGAAATTGGAAATCTTATCTAAACAAAGGTTGAAAACTTAGATAGATAGATAGATAGATAGATAGATAGATAGATAGATAGATAGATAGATAGATAAGAATAATTCTAGAGAATAAGAGTAATCTTTCAACCTTTCAGCCTTGACCCATCAGAACCTGTTCTAGGCTTAGGCAGAGTGAAGTTTGCACAGCTGTCTTCGGACCTGGAAGGCCAGCCAAGCATTGTCTTTGGAATCTCTTGCTGCCTCGGTGACCACGGCCCAAGCGTGGGGAGGGGGAACTCAGTTAGAGGGGCAACAGAGAGCCTCCTGGCTTCCCCAACATAAAAGAAGATAGAAAATAGAGTAAATATCATGGGAAGGGAATAGGATGGAGGGAAATAGTTATGATAATTGACTATAATGGCAAAACGTATGGTACCCACTCTGCTGGGCTATTGTGAAGAAAATTCTTTGTCAAGTTTAAGGAACAGGATGCTATCAGAAAAGCCTGGAAAGTCCTACATGAACTGAAGCAGAGTGAAATGTGCTGTATACAAAATAACAGCAATAGTGTAAGATGATCTGCTGGGAAGCACGTGGTTACTTTCAGCAAGGAAATGATCCAATATAACCACGAAGGACTAATGAAAATTGTAATCCATCTACAGAGAAAGAATTGATGGTATCTGAAAAGAGATTGAAACACATTTTTTCTTTGATAATTCCTTAATCTGAAGTTTTGGTTTTTAACACTTTTCTCTCACAACCTAGCTAATTTGGGGATGTTTTCCATGACTACTCCTGTATAACATATTGGATTGCTTGAGTTTTGGGGGTTGGGGGTGGGAAGGAAGGGAGGAAGAGAAGTTGGAACAAAAAGTTTTTAAAAATTGATGTCCCAGGGGCAGCTAGGTGGCGCAGTGGATAGAACACCGGCCCTGGAGTCAGGAATACCTGAGTTCAAATCTGGCCTCAGACACTTAACACTTACTAGCTGTGTGACCCTGGGCAAGTCACTTAACCCCAATTGCCTCACCAAAAAAAAAAATTGATGTCCAAATTTGTTTTTACATATATTTTGGAAAATAAAATTCTAAACTGATTAAAAAAAAGAATGGATAGACCAGTTCATAACTCTACCAGCAATAAATTGATACACCTCTTTTCCTAAAGCCCCTACAGAATCTTCCTTTTCCCTTTTTTTTCAACTTTGCCAATCTGATAAAAGTGAGGTGGTGTCTCAAAGTAGTTTTATTTTCATTTCTTTAATTTTTAATAATTTAAAGCATTTGTTTCACATTGCTATTCATAACTTGGATTTTCCCTCTAAAAATATCATTTGACCATTAATCAATTGGAGAAAGGCTTTTAGTTGTATGAATTTGACTTTATTCCCTAAATATCTTAGAAATATCAAGAAACTTACTACAAAAATGTTTCCTTTTTTTGCTCCTCTTCTAATTTTAGCTGCATTGATTTTGTTTGTACAAAATTCTTTAAATTTTAAGTAAGCAAAATTGTCCATTTCACCACCCAAAGTCTCTGTCTCTTGTTTGGTCATGAACTCATCCTCTATTCAAGATTAGAAAGGCAATTTCTTCCATGGTCCTCTAATTGTTTATGATGGCACACTTTATTTCTAAATTATGCACCCATTTGGAGTTTGCCTTAATTTATGGTATGAGATGTTAGCCTATATTTCGCTGCTGTTATTCAGTCATTTTTAATAATACCCAACTCTTTGTGACCCCATTTGGAGTTTATGGACCTAGCTGACCCATCCCTATACTTTGTCCCCTCCAGACTGTTTTCAACTTTCCCAATATTTTAAAAAATAAAATAACAAGTTCTTGCACCAATAGGTGGGGTCTGTGAGTTTATCAGACACTGAGTTATTGTGCTCATTTGCTTGTGCATATTGTGTGTGTAATTGATTGCACTGATTAACTTCTCTATTCCTTACCTAGTCCCAGATTGTTCTGATTATTCATAGGATAGTGTGAGATCAGGTACTGCTAGACTCCCTCCCTTTCCATTTTTTTAAAAAATTATTGACCTTGATAGTCTTGACATTTTGTTTCTCTAGATGAATCATATTTTATATCATTTTCCCATAAAACAATTATTTGATAGTTTGGTTCATAATACAGTGAATAATTAAATTAATTTTGATAGTATTGTCATTTTTATTATATTGGCTCAACCTACCCATAAGCAATTGATATTTCTCTAAGCATTTAGATTTGTCTTTATTTGTGTGAAGAGTGTTTTATAATCGTATTATAGAGTTTGTGCATGTGTATGTGTGTGTGTGTATGTATAGGCAGGTAGACATCCATGTATTTTATATCATTTGTACTTTTTTAAATGAAATTTCTCTTCTCTTTACCTGCTGAATTTTGTTGTTTGTATACAGAAATGCTAATGAGTTGTGTAGCTTTGTTTTATATCTTGTAACTTTGCTGAAGTTGCTAATTATTATTTTTTAGTTCTCTAAGTCAGTGATATGAAATTCAAATAGAAACAAATCCCTTCAGGCCACTTAGAAAATCACAAATTAATGATATCTATGTTGTATTGTATTTTTATTTATTTTGTTAAACTTTTTTTTGGGGGGGGGGAGAAGCAGCTAGGTGGTGCAGTGGATAAAGCACTAACCCTGGATTCAGGAGGACCTGAGTTCAAATTCTGCCTCAGACACTTCACATTAGTTTTGTGACCCTGAGCGAGTCACTTAACCCTCATTGCCCCTCAAAAAAAAGTCATTTTGCAATTAGACTTCAATCTGGTTTAGAGCCCACCTAGGAGTTTTGCTGACCTATGGGGAGAGGGGATAGCTTGATACCTCCAAGTAAAAGATGATATCACCTGTAAAAAGTGATCATTTTGTTTCCTCTTTGCCTATGTTTATTCCTTCAATGTATTTTTCCTTGTCAAGTCTATAGCTAACATTTCTAGTACTATATTGAATAATAAAGGTATTAATGGACATGTTTACTTTACCCCTAACTTTATTAAAAAGGCATCTAGCTTGTCTCCATTAAAGATAATGCTGGCTATAAGTTTTAGATAGATACTACTTATCATTTTAAGGAAAGTTCAGTTTATTCCTATGTTTTCTAGTGTTTTTAGTAGGAATGGGTATTGTAGCTTGTCAAAAGTTTTTTTCACATCAATTGATATAATCATATGATTTTTGTTGTCATTGTTATTAACATGGTCAATAATATTTATTCTTTAAATAATATTGAACCAGCTCTGCATTCCTAAAATTAATTCAGCCTGGTCATAGTGTACAATCTTTGTGACATTTTACTGTAGGTAGTCTTCTTGGCAATAGTTTGTTGTTAAATTATTTTATCAATATTCATTAGGGATATTGGTCTGAAGTTGTCTTTGTTTTGTCTCTCCCTGACTTAGGTATCAAGACCATACTTGTGTCATAAAAGGAATTTGGTGGGATCCCTTCTTTTCTTTTCTTAAAAAAAAAAGAGAGATTATGTCAGCCAGTTAATTATTTCTAAGTTTGATAGAATTACCTTGTAAATTAATGTGGTCCTGCCCCCCCTTTCTAGAACTCACTTATCATTTGTTCAATGTATTTACTTATTAAGATAAGGTTATTCAAGTCATCTTTTTCCTGCTCTTTTTATCTAGGCAACTTATATTTTTGTAAATATTCATTCATTTAATTTAGATTGTCAATTTTATCAGCATATAGTTCATAATAATTATTTTACTTCTTCATTGATTGTGAAGTCACCTTTTTCACTTTTGAAACTAGTAATTTTTCTTTTTTCTTTTTTCTTTTTTAAAATGCTAATGACTCATCTGTTTGTTTTCTGGGTTTTTTTTTTCTTTTTAAATGGCTGCAGGCTTTAGTTATTAATTCAATGTTTGTTTGGAGTGTGGCTGCTTTCAATTTCATTAATCCTTCCTTTGATTTTGAGGACTTCTATTTTAGTATTTAATTTGGGGGAGGAGGTTAACTTGTTGGTTTTCTAGTTTGTTTGTTTCCAGTTGCATGCCCATTTTATTGATCTACTGTTTTTCTCTTTTATTGATGAAAGTGTTTTGCAGGGGCCAAATTTAATATGGGGAAAGTTAATTGGGTGGCTTGTTATAACATTGGGGTTCAGAAAATAATGAGGGACCTCTAGGTCCAAAGTTTCCTCCCTTCCAAACTGCCTTTTTTTAGTTATTTCTCCCAGGCCAATAAGAAAGGAGATTAATAGCCTCTTTTCCACAAACAAATCAGGTTTTATTAATGGGAATAAAATATATAACAAAGGTGAAGTTAATAAATCCAGGGACAAGGGAATAAGGGAAGAGAAAAATGGATAAGCTCCCAGGCTCCAGCAAAGACTGACTCAATCCCCAAACTTGCTTCCAGCTCAGCTAATTCGAAGAGCTGGCCTCATTTCTATTAACTCACCACCTGGGGTCCGTAGTTTCTATGGGAGTCAGCTGTGCAGCCCCTCTTCAGTCCACTCTCAGAAGCTCACCAACAGGAAAAGAGAGAGCTCCCAGCCTCAGCATTCTCTTTTCTATCTTTTCTCTCCCTCCCCCAAAAGGGAGGTCCTTCAAGTTGCTTGGCCAAGAGTGGTCCCCCTGGTGATGTCAGTAGTATACATCACTCAGGGCAGGCTAGGTGTGGCCTATATCTAATCACCCCAAGTAGGTACTTAGTTTCTCAAACAATACTAAATCAATCAGGTGGGACCCCTGGGCATCTGCCCAATTCCATTATTTTAGCACATTCCCCTCTTTGTTTTGTTGAGAAACCTGGAGTGTTTCCTTGATGAAACAGTAAAAAATAATAGAATATCATACCTATGCTAACAAACAATATGTTAATAACAATATAGGAAAGGGAGAAAGGGAAAATTTTGTCCAGAGGGGCAGTCCCTCATGGACCTGCACTTTGACGATGTCTACAGAGGGAGAACCTCTGCAGAGAATACATATTACGGATGGCATATATAATAACAGAGGGAAAAAACAAAAATGTTCAATTATTTTATCACAGTTTGGAGATACAAAATTTCCCCCTAAGTACTGCTTTGGCTACATTCCAAAATTTTGATATATTGTCTCATTGCTGTCAATATCTTTTATGAAATTATTAATTGTTTCTATGATTTTTTCTTTGACCCATATGTTATTTAGGATTTAGTTATTTTACTTCCAATTAATTTTCAGTCTTTTGCTTCATAGGCCTTTTATTGAATCTAATTTTATTGCATTATGGTCAGTAAATAATGCATTTAATATTTCTGGTTTGGTTTTTCCTTAGATTTCTTTTAGTCTGAGAGGGGTAAATTGAGATCCCCTCACTATTGTAGTTTCTCTATCCATTTCTCCCTTTAAATCATTTATTTTTCCTTTAAAAATTTTGATAGTAGGGGTGGAGCCAAGATGGTGGAGAGGAGTTAGCAAGTTGCCTGAGCTCTCCTTCTGTTCCCTCAAAAAGAATATTAAATCAAGCCTCTGGATGGATTCTGAAAATACAGAACTTGCAAAGAGACAGAGAGACACAGTCTTCCAACCAGAGATAATTTAGAAGACTTCAGGAAAGGTCAGTCTGACTTGGGCAAAAGGGAGGAGCAGTGCAGGGTGGCAGCACAGCACTGAGGGGGTCAGGGCAAGTCAGCAGGAAGCTGTGGGCCATAGCAGAGCAACTGAGGCCCCTGGATCCTGGCTCAAAAATCTGGTGTAGCAGGAGGACAGTGGCAAAACCCACCTGCACCAGCCGAGAGGGCAGGTTGCCAGCTGGAGGGCCACACACAGGACAGGCTCAACCATGCCTACTGATCCCAGCACACTCTGACAGGAAGTCCAGGGTGGGGAGAAATCCACAAGCCATAGAGGCCTCAGTGTAGATAGCCAGTGATACAGCCCCTATACCCCAGCACAAGAAGCTTGAAACAGGGACCCTGGTGCCCCCAGAGCAGACCTCAACTTAAATAAATAAATAAATAAATAAATAAGCTGCTCTCACCATTGAGAGCTTCTGTATTGACAGGGAAGAGGCAAACACAAACTCAGATGAAGACAATACTCTCAAATTGCCTACATGTGAAGCCTCAAGGGGAGGTAGACAGTAATACTATACTAGTGGGGGATCTGAACCTTCCCCTCTCAGAATTAGATAAATCTAGCCACAAAATAAATAAGAAAGAAGTGAAAGAGGTAAATAGAATACTAGAAAAGTTAGACATGATAGATGCCTGGAGAAAATTGAATGGGGATAGAAAGGAATATACCTTTTTCTCAGCAGTACATGGCACATTTTCAAAAATCGACCATGTATTAGGGCACAAAAACATCATAGTCAAATGTAGAAAGGCAGAAATAGTAAATGCATCCTTCTCAGATCATGATGCAATAAAAATTACATGTAAGAAAGAGCCATGGAAAAGTAGACTGAAAATCAATTGGAAACTAAACAATTTCATTCTAAAGAATGAATGGGTCAGGAGCAGCTAGATGGCGCAGCGGTTAAAGCACTGACCCTGGATTCAGGAGTACCTGAGTTCAAATCCGACCTCAGACACTTGACACTTACTAGTTGTGTGACCCTGGGCAAGTCACTTAATCCCCATTGCCTGCAAAAAAAAAAAAAAAAGAAAAAAGAAAAGAATGAATGGGTCAAACAACAAATCATAGAAACAATCAATAACTATGTCCAAGAGAATGACAATAATGAGACAACACACCAAAATCTATGGGATGCAGCCAAAGCAGTTCTTAGGGGAAATTTTATAGCTCTAACTGCTTACATTAATAAAAAAGAAAAAGAGGAGATCAATGAATTGGGCATGCAACTTAAAAAGCTAGAAAAAGAACAAATTAGAAATCTCCAATTAGATACTAAACTAGAAATCCTGAAAATTAAAGGAGAAATTAATAAAATTGAAAGCAAGAAAACTATAGAATTAATCAATAAAACTAAGAGCTGGTTTTATGAAAAAAACAATAAAATAGATAAAATATTTGTTAATTTGAATAAAAAAAGAAAGAAAACCAAATTACCAGTATCAAAAATGAAAGGGGTGATGTTACCACCAATGAAGTGGAAATTAAATCAATAATTAGGAATTATTTTGCCCAACTGTATGCTAATAAATTTGACAATCTAAATGAAATGGATAAATATTTATAAAAATACAAAATGCCCAGGTTAACTGAAGAGGAAATAAAATCTTAAATAGGCCCATTTTAGAAAAAGAAATTGAACAAGCCATTAATGAACTCCCTAAGAAAAAATTCCCAGGGACAGATGGGTTTACAGATGAATTCTACCAAACATTTAAAGAACAATTAATTGCAATATTATTCAAATTATTTGGAAAAATAGGTGAAGGAGTTCTACCAAATTCATTTTATGACACAAATATGGTGGTGATACCAAAACCAGGCAGAGCCAAAACAGAGAAAGAAAATTATAGACCAATTTCTCTAATGAATATTGATGAAAAAATCTTAAATAAGATATTAGCAAGGAGATTACAGAAAGTGATCACCAGGATAATACACTATGACCAGGTAGGATTTATAACCAGGAATTCAGGGCTGGTTCAACATTAGGAAAACTATTAATATAATCAACCACATCAATAAGAAAACTAACCAAAATCATATGATTATCTCAATAGATGCAGAGAAATCTTTTGATAAAATACAGCACCCATTCCTAATAATAACACTAGAGAGCTCAGGAATAGGTGGAGCTTTCCTTAAAATAATAAGCAGTATCTACCTAAAACCATCAGTAAGCATTATCTGTAATGGAGATAAGTTAGAGGCCTTCCCAATAAGATGAGGGGTGAAACAGGGATGTCCATTATCACCTCTATTATTTAATATTGTATTAGAAATGTTAGTGTTAGCAATCAGAAAAGAAAAAGGAATTAAAGGAATTAGAATAGGCAAGGAGGAAACAAAACTATCACTCTTCGCACATGATATGATGGTATACTTAGAGGATCCTAGAGAATCAATTCAAAAATTACTTGAAACAATTAACAACTTTAGCAAAGTAGCAGGATATAAAATAAATCCACATAAATCATCAGCATTTCTATACATCACCAACAAAGTCCAGCAGCAAGAGATAGAAAGAGAAATTCCATTTAAAGTAACGGTAGACAACATAAAATACTTGGGAGTCTACTTGCCAAGACAAACCCAGGAACTATATGAACACAATTACAAAACACTTTTCACACAAATCAAATCAGATCTAAATAATTGGAAAGATATCAATTGCTCATGGCTAGGCAGAGCTAATATAGTAAAAATGACAATTCTACCTAAATTAATTTACTTATTCAGTGCCATACCAATCAGCTTACCTAAAAATTATTTTATAGAGCTAGAAAAAAATAATAACAAAATTCATCTGGAAAAACAAAAAGTCAAGAATATCAAGGGAAATAATAAAAAAATGCACAGGAAGGTGGGTTATCTGTACCAAATCTGGAGCTTTACTATAAAGTGGCAGTTATCAAAACTATCTGGTGCTGTCTAAGAAATAGAGTGGAGGATCAATGGAATAGTCGAGGCACAGGAGACACAGTAGTAAATGGCATTAGTAATGTAGTGTTTGATAAACCCAAAGACCCCAGCTTCTGGGATAGGAACTCAGTATTTGACAAAAACTGCGGGGAAAACTGGAAGATAGTATGACAGAAACTAGACATAGACCAACATCTTACACCTTATACTAAAATAAGGTCAAAATGGGTTCATGATTTAGACATAAGAGGTGATACCATAGGTAAATTAGGAGAGGAAGGAATAGTTTACCTCTCAGATCTTTGGAAAGGAGAACAGTTAGAGAACCAAACAAGAGTTTTAGAATATTATGAAATGCAAAATGCAAAATGGATGATTTTGATTACATTAAATTTAAAAGGTTTTGTACAAACAGAAGCAATGCATCCAAAATTAGAAGGAATTCAGAAAACTAGGAAACAATTTTTATGGCCAGTACTTCTGATAAAGGCCTCATTTCTAAAATATATAGGGAACTAAATCAAATTTATATGAATCCAAGTCATTCCCCAATTGAGAAATGGTCAAAGAATATGAACAGGCAGTCTTCTGATGAAGAAATCAAAGCTATCTATTGCCATATGAAAAAATGCTCTAAATCACTATTGATTAGTGAGATGCAAATTAAAACAACTCTGGGTACCACCTGACACCTATCAGATTGTATAAAATAACAAAAAAGGAAGATAATAAATGTGGGAGAAGCTGTGGGAAAATTGGAACACTAATCCATTGTTGGTGGAGCTGTGAACTGATCCAACCATTATGGAGGGCAATTTGGAATTATGCCCAAAGGGTTATAAAGCTGTGCATACCCTTTGACCCAGCAATACCACTTTTGGGTCTTTGTCCCAAGGAGATCATAGAAAAGGGAAAAGGACCCACATGTACAAAAATATTTATAGCTGCTCTTTTTGTGGTGGCAAGGAATTGGAAATTGAGAGGTTGCCCATCAATTAGGGAATGGCTGAACAAGTTTTGGTATATGAATGTAATGGAATACTATTGTGCTGTAAGAAACGATGAGTGGGAGGAGTTCAGAGAAACCTGGAAGGACTTGCATGAACTGATGATGAGTGAGATGAGCAGAACCAGAAGAACATTATACACAGTATCATCAACATTATGTGTTGATCAACCATGATAGACTGGATTCTTCTCACCAATACAATGGTACAAGAAAGTTCCAGGGGACTCATGATGGAAAAGGCTCTCCAAATCCAGAAAAAAAAAGAGAACTGTGGAATATAAATGCCGATTGGATCATACTATTTCTTTTTTGTGTGTGTGTGCTGTTTTTCTATTTTGAGGTTTTTAAAATGATCTCCCCTTGACCTGCTTCTTAGGTCAGTTTTTCAAAATATGAAATAGCATATTTTCCACTCTTTTATCAGACTTTTGATTTTTTAAAAAATATTTCTTTGTGTCTCAAGGAGTCATTAATTTCTACTTGGTCAGGGGGCAGCTAGGTGACGCAGTGGATAGAGCACTGGCCCTGGAGTCAAGAGGACCTGAGTTCAAATCTGGCCTCAGACACTCAACACTTACTAGTTGTGTGACCCTGGGCAAGTCACTTAACCCCAAATGCTTCACCCCAAAAAATAAAACAAACAAAAAAATAAACCAGAAAACCGGCCCTGGATTCAGTAGGACCTCAGTTCAAATCCGGCCTCAGACACTTGACACTTACTAGCTGTGTGACTCTGGGCAAATCATTTAACCCTCATTGCCCTGCCAATAAAAATTTTTTTTCTACTTGGTCACCATTAATATTTCCATTTTACAGAGGAGGAAGATGAGACTTATGAAGGTAAAGTGGTTTTCTAGAATCCCATAGCTAGTCAATGCCAGAGCCAAGATCCAAACACAAGTCTCTCTGACCACATGGCTAACACTCTATCCAGGCTTCCAGAATCACAGCATGCTATAAGTGGACAGGGCATCATCTAATCTATTCATTTTTCAGATTCAGAAAGGCCACATATGTCTTTTGGATGCTACCAGTTGATACAAATATGACTAAGAAAGGGGGTGTATAAGAATAACTCTTCCCATGTCACCCTAACTGATGCTCTCCAAGCACAGCCAATAAGTGATAGGACCAGGGAGGGCAGGAGACATGAGTCAAAGCTGGAAGGACGGAAGGAGTAGAGTCCTGGTGACTCTTGTCTGACTCATTCTGAGCCTCCATCAGTCACTGTTTCGACGTGAGCCCCTGGGAGAACCACCGCCACCACCCACTACAAGTCAGACTTGTAACATCTGCCGCTATAGCTCTAAGCTCCTTCTGAAATACTCGGGTGTATACAGCTCCAGACACTGCATGATATGCCTGGAATGGGATTTGCTCCCATGGGGAAGTGTAATCTGGGTAATGAGGGGACCTGTCATCAATGACTCCACCACTTTCTTAAAGGTGCATACCCTCTGGCAGCAGACTGGGGGGACTGATGTGGAAAACTTTGGCTATGTCCAGCAAATTGTGGACATGTATAAACCTGTTTCTTCACTTCCCATGGAAAGAGCAATGCTGGTTGGCCACATAGATCACTCAAGACCAAACAGAAATACAACTCCCTGCCCAGCCTTTGGTGGCAGCCTGACTGGCACAGCTGTGTGGGAGCCCTTGGAGGTGGCTGACATGTTCAACCCATCACACCCAGTGGCTGGACTGACCTCAGGGGACTGCCCCGGCAGCTGCCTCACTTGGTCAGCATCAGAGGGGTTTGTCCCAAGAGACCAGTCCACCCAAGACACAACACCCCAAAACAGGAAGAAAAGATCTTGTCAGGGTCAGTGGAAAAGAGACCTTTCCTTTCTCACCTCTTGAGCACAACAGTGAGGAATGGTTTAATCCACGGTGTGATACAATCTATGGTCAAGGGAGATAGATTCCCGGAAGCCTTGAGACTCTGTTTATTCTCCAAAAGATCTGTCCTGGAATGGAAATGCCTGAGATGGAAGGGAATGGTTGGATATAGTGGGGAAAGCCTTCCATCTGGACTCAGAGAACCTGCCTGGAATGTTAGCTCTGGTGCTTATTCCCTACGTGGCCATAGGGAAAGCTCTCTATGTATTATTCTATGGAGACTCAAACTGAAGTGAATGACAGGTCCCTAGACACCAGGTTGGCCCAGGAGTACTAGATAAAACACAGGGTCATGGAATCATCCGATGTTAGGACTGAGAGATACAGACCTTATATTTCATTGAGTCCAACCCCTTCATTTTACAGAAGTAAAGCAAAGTGAAATGGGTTATCCAAGGTCATCATAAACATGCAAAACTCAATTCTCCATTCAGTTGAACACAGCCATGTGTGAGCTGCAGAACACCTTTTAGCCCTTTCTCTAGGGTCCTATAAGCCCACGTGAAGTCCCTTGCTTGGCCACTAGGGCTCCCCACCCGGATGCTCAGTGGTCTCTATGGGAAGTGCCTGAGGTCCCTGCCCCCTCCTCTGATAAGCCAAGGGCTTGTTTATTCCCTGAGGGATCCCAATGTTTTCCTGAATGGGCCCCATCTCTCCATCTCCCAGCTTTTGCTCCCCACCAGGCACGTCAGGAGCACGTTGGATCACTCCCCCTGCTTCACTGTTCCTGTTCCATTACCTTGTTATGGTTAACAGCTGTGCCTAACTCATCCCTTCTAGGACAGAGGAGCTTGTTTTTTTGTTTTTGTTTTTTAGTGAGGCAACTGGGGTTAAGTGACTTGCCCAGGGTCACACAGCTAGTAAGTGTTAAGTGTCTGAGGCCGGATTTGAACTCAGGTACTCCTGATTCCAGGGCCTGTGCTCTATCCACTGCGCCACCTAACTGCCCCAAACTCATCCCTTCTAAACACACAACAATCCTGTTAGGGCAGGAAACACCCAGGCCAATCAATGGCCAGCTCCCCCTGGGGGGGGGGGTCTAAGTCTCACAGCATCCAATGAGCAAACCTGAAGGAGTCTAAATTGCTTCTGCTGTCTCCCTCCGCCATTTCACTCCAGTCCACCCATGAGTGCATGTGCTGTGCTATCTGTTCTTGGGGTTGGGGACTTAGCATCATGTTAGATGGACCCGTCCAGGCTCAACAGTCTCTTTAGCCGGGAAGACTGGAGTCATAGCTCACATTTCCATTTGCTTCTTTGTGCCTTTGAAGACAAAATTCCATCACAAAAGCTGACAGGTAAATGGGTCAATTAAACTGGAGAGTGGAGGACCCCCTAAAATTAGGGGAAGATAACCAGTGATGGCTTGAGTCAATGACAAAGATGTCACCTCCAAATCCTCTTAAGGGTGCCAGAGAACCATGGGGGAACGGTGAAATGTAACAGACTAGGTAGCCCCTGTCCCCTATGGTCACAAGCAGTTTGGGGGCATCTATCCTCCCCAGAACTGCTGTTCCATTAACCATGTAAGTCAGACTGGCTTTTACAAGGGAACATTGACTTTAAAGTTATAGCATGAAGAAAACATAAATATCCCCCCAATATCTGATGTGTAACCTCCTTTACCACCTTAGGCTCTGGAGAGAGGAGGGAGATGAGGTTCATGGCTGGACTCAGCACCTAATAACATTCCTCGGTGGGCTCAAGTCTCAGGCACCCCGGCTCCTCGGGGCTTCCCCTCAGGGCTGGCAGCAACATCTGACCGCAAACCTAAACTCCCCAATCAGAGGAATCCCTACCCTACCCCTAGAAGTGAGAAGAACAAACAGATCTCCCCCCATCCAGCTTAATGCATGGTGTCCATGGAATGGGCAAACTAGACCTTCACCCCTTGGCATCACCAGTGCACCTTTAGACAGATTTAAAGAGGCAGCCAGGTCTGTCAGAAAGGAAGTGACTTGGTCACATAGCCAGTGAGTGTCTGAGGCCACCTTAGCTCCATGTTGAATGGAGGTCCAGTTGAAGAGACCCTCCCCCAGTGCCTAGCACAGGGCTCTATACACAGTAGGAGGCTAATACGAATTGATTCCCCTTCACTTAAGCAAATGTTTTCTAACCATCTGCCAGTGTACACAGCAGGTGCTTAATTAACGTTGGGATGGAATGGACAGACTCAAAGCAATTGGAGAGTAAAGGGGGGTGGGGCTCCCCTCCCACCTTGGCCTCCATTACAGCACAAGGGAGGGTATGGAAGCAGGGGGCAGGGCCCCTTCCCCCGCTGCCCACCTTATGCGGACTGTAGGAGGCCTGGAAAGCAGGGGAGTGTGGAAACCAGGGACCGTTTCCCCCTGGATGAGTCATGTTCCATGGCAGGACACGTCATTTCGACGGAGGCTCTTCCTTATGAGGTCTCTCCAGCGTGGCTGAGGGCCGCTGTGTCTCCACGAAGCCACCCTGCCCTTCCGAAAGGATGGCCACCACCCCTCCGCGGAGGGCCGGCGGGCCGGGAGTGGCGGGTTGCTCCCATCTCTGCCCCTGCCGACGTGGGCTGAGCGGCCGACGCGAGACTCCCCCCGCCCCGTCCCGCAGCATCGGGGAAAGAGAAGAGAGCCGGCCGAGGGGCAGAGACCCTCCATCTGCTGAAGGGCGCGCGCCAGCCAGCCAGCCCTTCCACGGCTGGAGCCTTCTCTCCCCGCCATCACACTCCCGGATGCGACCCACGGTCCGACACGGGCCACCTGGAGCTGTACTCGGGCGACCTGGCCCCTAACTCCGGCCACGGTTGGGCCTTCGCCTCTCATTGCACCCAGCAGACCATCAAGGCAGCCCCCGAAGCCCCAACGGGGCTCCCCCGCAGCCTGCTCTCGCTCTGTGTCTGTCTCTGTCTCTGCCTCTCTCTGTCTCTCCACCTGCCCCTCTCTCCCTCTTCTACCTCTGTCTCTGTCTCTGTCTGTCTCGGCTTGTCTCTGTCCCTGTCTCCATCTACTCTTCCCTCCCTTTTCTGTCTCTGTCTCTGTCTTTCCCTCCTTCCCCCCTCCCTCTTCTGTCTCTGTCTGTCTGTCTGTCTCTGTCTCTCCCTCCGTCCATCTTCTGTCACTGCCTCTTTCTGTCTGTCTCTCCCTCTATCCCTCCCTCTTCTGTCTCTGTCTCTCTCCATCTCTGTCTCTCTTCCCTCCCTTCCCATCCCCTTCTTTCCTCTATCTCAGACCCCCCTCCCCTTTTCCCTGTACTCCTGTAAAAACACTCCAGCTTCACCATCCCACCTCACTCCCCACCTCCCCCACCCCTCATGCAATCCCAGGCCCGGCCACCTAGAGGGTGCTGCTGCTCTTCCCTAGGCAGCCCAGCCCGCGGGCGTTGGCCCTGGGATGGGAGCAAGGAGGTGGGAGGGACCCTGGAAAGCTGTCCCGCCCCCCACCCCCACCCCCGTCCTGCCAGAAAGGCATGTGTCTCTGATCACTTTCAGATGTTCAGCTCCTCCCATATACGGGCAGGAGGCCTATGCCGGCCCCACCCCCCAACCCTGTGACATTATCACCATAGTAGGTCGCTGCTACAACGTTGCGCCCTTTGCTTCTCAAGCCAGAAGCAGAGTTCAAGGCTGACCACCGGGGGCCTGAGGCTTATCTGCTCCCCTCACAGGCCTTTGGTCCCAGGAGGGTTGTTTTTTGTCTGTTTCTCCCCAATCTCCCTAAGGCATTCTGTGCTCATCGGCACCCCGGGCTCAGAGCTTGGTTCTCCCAGGCCCTCCCAACATCCTCCCCCACCCCATTTTTGAAGGCAGCAGAAGAAAGCAGCGAATGAAAGCCCAAAGCAAAACAGATGAATTCATTTTATTAAACAAACCGTCCTTCAGGCATGCAGCCTACCCCACCTCGAGAAGAGGAACCCCTTCCCGGCATGAAGCCTCAGTCTCTATCAGTGCCAGAGCTGAGGCAGAAGAGGCTGGGAGGCCCTCCTTTCTGGGCTCACACCCCCACACCCCCACCCAGGAAAATGGGCTAGTTCTGGCTTCCCATTCCTACATCCAAAAGAGATCCACTATGTCTAGGAACCCCGCCCAGGTCTCCAAGATCAGAGGGGCCCTCTGAGGACACAATCATAGCTTGTGGGGGACAGACCCCTGCAAACAGAGCCAACAGAATGAATCTCAGAGTCACAAGGGGCTTCAGAAGCTCTCTAGGCCACACCCTTTGGCAGAGAGTCTAGGGAAGCCTAGGACACCCCCCCCCATACATACATACACCCCTGCTGAAATAATTAAAGGCAATGCCAAATTTCACTGTAGATATTCATGAAGATATCGATGTGTTGTTTTTTTCTCATCCAAGTTCACAGACCCCCTGAAATCTCTTCATGGACCCCAAATGAACTCTTGCTCTAGACCAACCCATGCAAGCAGTTTTCAAAAAAAAGGATCAAGTACAAAACTGTAGTCATGTGACAGAATGTTCTAAATCACTATTGGTTAGAGAAATACAAATTAAAACGACTCTAAGGTCCTACTTCATACCTATCAGATTGGCCAATAGGATAGAAAAGGAAAATTATAAATATTGGATGGGACGTGAGAAAACTGGAACACTAATGCATTGTTGGTGGAGTTGTGAACTGATCCAACCATTCTGGAGAGCAATTTGGAATATGCCCAAAAGGCTATAAAACTGTGCATATCCTTTGATCCAGCAATACCACTGCTAGATATGTATCCCATAGAGATTTTTAAAAGAAGGAAAAGGAGCTATTTGTACAAAAATATTTCTAGCAGCTCTATTTGTGATGGCAAAGAATTAGAAATTGAGGGGATACCCATTAATTGGGGAATGGCTAACCAAGTTGTGGTATATGATTGTGATGGATACTATTGTTCCATGAGAAAGGACAAGCAGGTGGACTTCAGATATACCTGGAGAAACTTACATGAACTGATGCAAAGTGAAGTAAGCAGAACCAGGAGAACATTGTACGCTGTAACAGCAACAGTGTGATGATCAGCTGTGAAAGACTTAGCTCTTCTTAGCAATACAATGATCCAAGCCAATTCCAAAGGGCCCATGATGAAAAATACTCTCCACTTCCAGAGAAAGAACTGGTGGAGTCTGAATGCAGATCAAAGCATACTTTTTTCACCTTATTTTCCTTTTTTTTTTTTTTTGCAACATGGCTAATATGGAAATGTTTTGCATTATTCCACATGTATAATTGATATCACATTTCTTGCCTTCACAATGGGTGAGGGGAAGGGTGGGAGGGAGGGAGGGAGGAGGAGAATTCAGAACTCAAAAATATTTAAATGAATGTTAAAAATAAATAATATTTTTAAAGCTAAAAATATTATTTTGATAGACCGACCCACGCTTGATCAGAATTCCCAATACATCGGCCCAGACAAATGGTCCCCCAACCTCTGCTTAAAAACCTCCATAGAAGAGGAAGCTACCACCCTACAGAGAGTGCCCCTTCCATGATGAGACCGCTCTCCTGCTTAGGAAGTGTTTCTAGACCCCAGGCCTAAATCACCCTCCACAATGTGCCCCCACCCACCCCGTGCTGCCCTTCGGGGCCAAGCAGAGCAAGGCTGATCCCTTGTCCACATGATGTCCCTTCCAATATTTGAAAACAGTTACCGTGTGGCTTCCCTCTGGCCTCAGACTTTTTCTTTCCTTTTCTCCAAAATCTCGTCCTTTAAAAAGGATCATCATATGACATAGCCCCCAGCTGCCCTTTTGTGGATACTCTCAGATGTATCATTATCCTTCCTAAACTGTGGCTCTAAAATTGAACTGATTCGTGGTCTGATGAATGGGGGCAATATCTCCCCACTTCTGGGCACGAGCCTTTTTCAGTGCAGTCTCGAGGACTTCCTGCCCTGCTGACCCTTGGGGGCTCCCAACTCCCTAAAAACACCTCTTGGAATGACTGCTGCCAACCACACCTCCCCCACTTTGTTCAGGTAGAAGTAATTTCTTGAACCCAAATGTAAAACGTCACATTTTTCTCTACGGAATTCTAACGTGGCACAAACTTTTTGGATGTTGGTCCTGTTTTCACCTAATCAGATACCACCTTGTGGACGCTGGACAAGGAATGTGACTTAGGCCAGTGAACTAGAACAACATTTTCTCCCCTGCTCTCCAAAGCCCTTCTCCTTAGAATCAGAGAAGTGTTGACTCAGAGCTAGGAGGGCATCTGTGCGCATCCCCATTGCCATCCTGAACAGGAGTATCCTCCACAACATCTACAGCCTCGAGGCAGGAGACCCAGAACAGGCCAATAGGAAGTCTGGGCCACTCAGAGTGTGAGCGCATCTTCCAAAGCATCATTCTCCCTTAGGCAATGAGAGAAGATGGTGCTCGGACGGTGCCCTAGACATGGACCACAGAACTCAGCCAACGCCATCCATGTTCAAAACTGCTATGGAGGGGAGATGCCCCCCATGGCAGGGTGTCCAGATGGAGGAGTGAATGGCAGAGCCAAGTCCCAGCACCAGCCCACTGAGGAATACTGCAGTCCCCTTTCCTGAGCCCATTGGCCTCCTGGGCTCTTGTTAACCTGTGAAATCCTGCTCTGGTTGTGGAGCCCCTTGATCTTCATGCCCAAGGGGCTCCTGGACAGATGCTGGAGAAGACCCCGGCCTCCTGGCATCCTCTGGGCTCACAGTTCCATAGCTGGCCTCTGTTACAAGAATGTACAGACACACACATGCCTAGCAGGGGCCATGGACCCAAGCCCTCCCCCCCACACCCACCCTTCTGAGAACATCAGGCTGCTTTCACATCCAGCCCCTATGAGCATGGGCAGAGGCTGCTGGTATGATCCCCACATGTGGCTGGGGTGCCTGCTTCGGAGAGTTCTGACAGATGGCCGGGGCGCAGGTGCCTCGGAGGGACACTGGAGCACAGGTAGACGTTCTGTAACTGGTTCCAGTCTGCTGACCACAGACTTAGGAGAAGTCTATTCATTGGGCTCTGGGTCTGGTGTCCCAATGCAGTCTTGGAACTACAGAGAACCCAGGAAGCCTCTCATGTCTTGGTTACACCCTCCTCTTCCTTCTCTTCTCGGGGAGAGACAAGACTGGAAGCAGAGAGTCCTCAGACCCTCTCCTCCCCAAGGCCAACTGGGCTCCAGCTTTAGCATTCATCCTTGGCTTAAGTAAAAGAGGTTGGAGGCTGTGACCTTGGCCTTGTGAGTTCTGAAATGCCAGGTGAGGGAGCCATCTGGGAGGCCCGGAAGTCCAAGAAGGACCAGAGGTCAAGACATAGAGTCCACCCCACATTTTGTAACCAGCCCAGGGTAAATGCTCCTAAGGAGAGAAGGAAGTCTGAGCCTGGGGTAGTGTGGGGAGAGTGTACCCCTGCCATGTGTGTCGGGGTGTGGGTGTGAGTATGGGTGTGGGGAGACATTTCTACTTCTGTTTTTGCTGCTATTTCATAGTAAATACCCAATTGTAAAAATTACTTGGTGTTAAACAGTGAAATAGAACTGGGGTGCTAGGGGAACACACCTGAAATAGGACATTGAGTTGATAGCATTAGAGAAAGCCACCCTAGCCCCTCAGGGGCACCTCTAGAACACATCTGTGTGTCCTTGGTCACAGGCTACTCTTGACACCTACAGATTCTAAATCCAGAAACCCTCCTCCCTCCCAGCATCTGCTCTCCCTCTGTCTCTATCTCTCTTTCTGTGTCTGTCTCTGTCTTTCCCTCCTTCCCTTCCTCTCCATCTCTCTGATTCTGTTTATGACTCTCTCTGTGTCTCTGTCCCTTTCTGTTTCTCTGTCTCTGTGTCTCTGTGTTTCTGTCTCTGTCTGTCTCTCTCACTCTCTCAAATACTCATAGCAGCACCTTTTGTGGTAGTAAAGCAGGGAGACAAAGTCATTGGCTAAACAAGTTTGGATGCTTGAATGTATTGGAACATTATGGGGCCGCAACAAATGAGGAATATGATGAAAGTAGAGAACCATTGGAAAGTTTGGTTGAGCTGACACTGAGGGAAAAAAGCAGAGGCAGGAATGGCTACAATGATGTAAATGAAACCAGCACTAAAAGGTAGCTAAAACACAATGATCCAAGACAATCCCAAGGGACTAATGAGAAGGAATTGATCTTGATGGAACACAGACTGAAGCAGGCTGTTTTTCACTTTCTCTCATTTTTTCTTTTATTCGAGTCTTCTTATATAAAATGACTAATATGGATATGTTTTATATAACTTCACATGGATAACCTATATCTGTGTGTGTGTCTTGTGAGTGTGCATTTGTATGTCTATGTGTGTCTCGGTATTTATGTCTTTGTGTGTATCTGTGTGTTGTAACGATTGGAATGACGCCACCTGCTGGATACTTACTGTAGAAGAGTTCTGCCCATGAAGCGAAGGTCTTTGAGGGCAAGACCAGGAGTCTTTTCTTTGGTGGGAGGAAGTGACGCGGACTAGTGGGAGGAGGAAGGAAGAGACTGGGGCTGACTCTGGGGCTCTTTCCTGAGGACGCTGGCGGAGAAGGGAGCTAGAAATGTGCTCTCCCTTTAATAGATAGGAATCTAGGCCTTTCTCTCTCTCTTTACCAAATTCTTATTCTCCTTAATAAATGCTTAAAAGTCTAACTCTTGCTAAAGCTTGTAATTGATTGGCGACCACTCATTAGATATTTTAGACAGTTTAGCTAGAATTTTAGCCCTTAACAGTGTGCACACATGTGAAAGCTCTGAACCAGCCAGAAGTCTTAAATTGAAAGAGATTGGAGTGGGGGGCAGCACTGCCTGACTTTCACAAGCCAGATTGGGGAGGCAGGCCTGGTACGTGGGATAAGGGGGGCCCGATGCGTGAAGAACAAAGAATGTGACTGGAGAAGCACAGGAATGGGATTGGGGGCGGGGACAATGGCCAGGAAAGAGCAGTCAGGGGGGCCTGGCCTCATCAAGGGAGATCGAGCCCAGGCCAGAGGGTCCCTCTCCCTGGGGCCGGACAGGAGCACACAGAGGCTGCCTGGAGAGTAACGGCCTCTGGCCTATGGAGCAGTGACAGGAGGCTCCCTGGCAGCCCGAATGGGCCGAGCCCAAGGGAAGCAGCAGGAGAATGCTGGTGGGAGGTGGCTGCCAGTGTGGGAGCAGTGAGTCCAGCCCTCAAAGAGGGCTTAGCCTCTCTCCACTCTTCCTCTGCTTCTCTTTTCTCTTGCAAGAAGAATGGATCTGGGGTGGACAGAGGAAATGAGCATAGGCTTAATGGACTCTGGGTCAGACTTGGGGTCAGGAAGACTTGGGTTCAAGTCATGCCCCTGACATTTAGTAGCGGGTGTCCCTGGTCTCGGGTCCCTGCCAGACTTGATGGCCTCTAAGTCAGCACACTTGGCTAAGTGCTGGGGATATGAAAAGAGGCAAAAGAAGTCCCTGCCCTCACTGAGCTTGTGATCAAATGGGAGAGACAACATGCAAACAAATATATAGAAAGCAATCTCTGTACAGGATGAAGAGGAAGGAATTAAGAGAGGGATGGCACCAGAATTAAGAGTTGGGGAAGGTAAGGTTTTAGTGGGGAATTAAAGGAAGCCAGGGAGGTAAATGAGTGGAAGAGGGAGAGTGTTCCAGACATAAGGGACGGCTAGAGAGAGGGACCAGAGTCCAGAGATGGAGAGCCTTAGAGACAGGAGGACATTTGAAGACTATGACTAAAAAGAGAAGAGGGGACTGGGCAATGAATGGCCTTGAACGGGAGTGACCTGACTGAACCTACATGTTAGGAAAACCACTTTGGTGGCTGAGTGGAGGGTGGACTGGAGTGGGGAGAGACCTGAAGCAGACAGACAGCCCCCCCAAGCAGCTATGGCAATAGTTCAGGCATGAGAACATGAGGGTCTGCTCCAGGTGGGGACAGCAACAGAGAAGAGATGCTGCACAGGTGAAATCAACAAGAGATGCTGCACAGGTGAAATCAACAAGAGAGGCTGCACTGGTGAAATCAACAAGAGAGGCTGCACTGGTGAAATCAACAAGAGAGTCTGCACAGGTGAAATCCACAGGAGATGCTGCAAGGTAAAATCGAAGGGCCTTAGCACCATGTTGAATCTGGGGGTTGAGAGAGAGAAAAGATAGCAGGATGACTCCTCGGTTGAGGACCCAAAGGACTGGAAGGATGATGGTGCCCTCTGCAGTAGTAAGGAAAATAGGAGAGAGGCAGGGTTTAGGTGAAAGGTCATGAGTTCTGTTCGGGACATGTTGAGTTTAAGGTGTCTACTGGACAGCTAGTTCAAAATGTCTGAAAGGCAGTTGGAGATTTGAGATTAGAGGTCAGCAGAGAGACTGAGGGAGGAAAGGCAGATTTGCAGATCATCAGTGTAGAAATGGTCATTAAAACCACAAGTGGCTGCAGATCCTTTAAAATCTCAAATGTCACCTGTCTTCCTTAATCATCTCAGTCAGTAATTTAATTCCCCAAGCATTTATTAAGCACCTGTTGTGTGCCAGGCTTTGTGCTAGGTGCTGGAGAAGTAGACCTTGACCTCCGGGAGCTTACACTCCTTCCACTATCCTGATACAACAGGTAAAAAGATAATTAAACACAAAATGAAATAAATATAAAATCATTGGGAAAGAGGGGCTTGGGAAATCTCAAAAGGCCCCTTAGGCAAGGTTGCTCATCCTCCTTTTCCAGTTTTCTTCACCCTGCTCCACATCGAGTCCCCTTTGATCCAGTGACCCTGCCCTCCTGCCTGCTCCACAAACAAGACGCTCCATCTTTTAATTCCAGACATTTCTTCTAGCCATCCCCCATGCCTGACACGCTCTCCCTGAGCCTTGAAGAGTTCTAGGGAATTAAAGAGGCCAGGCCTGGGGAATAAACTCTTCAAAGTGAGTGGCTGACTGTCATGGCTGGGGACATAATGTGTGTCTGAGCAGCCTGCAAAGGAAGGCAGAGTGTGAAGGGCCCTAAATTCCTGACTCAGGTGTTGGCATTTGATCCTAGTGCCAACAGAGGTTAGGAGAGAGCCAGGAGAAGGGGAATGACATGGCCATATGTGGTCATGACCTTGGCCCTCTGACCCTAATTCTGAGGATGGTGCTTCTATCTCTGAGGCGTTCAGAATGGGCTAATGTATTGTATAGCATCCTTTGTTCTGGAGCTTTGTCTGCAAACTAGCTTCCTACTAAGGCAGAGAGCCCCTAGTGACTGTACACAGTGGGCACTTAAAATACTAGGAATTAAATCAGCCTGTTGGCAGAGTCTACTCATCTGGAAATGAGGGCCCTGGGTCAGGGTCGTCCCAGTGCCTCAGACTTTGTACATCCCTTCCGGCCAGGACATTAATTACAGGTGCCCGTAGGCATGTATCCGGGCTCAGCCTTGCCTGACACAGCTCTGCAGAGGACCATCAGCACTCTTATAGAAGGAAAAGAGAAGGTCATAGCCATGAAATACATCCTCAGGTGAAGGACCTCAACCAGCCAGGCTGCTCTCAGGAGTCACTTACCCTTGGGGGCCTAGGTTTTCTGTAAAACAAAGAGCCAGTGGGGCAGCTAGGTGGCGCAGTGGATAGAACACCGGCCCTGGAGTCAGGAGTACCTGAGTTCAAATCCGGTCTTGACACTTACTAGCTGTGTGACCCTGGGCAAGTCACTTAACCCCAATTGCCTCACTAAACAAACAAACAAACAAAAAAACCAAAGAGCCAGGACTAGGGGACCTCTGAAGTGCCTCACAGGGTTCACATCCAGTCATCCTTTGAGCCCCCTCCCAGACTCTCCTTAGGGTGGGTGAGACCTTGGCAAAGGCATCTGGGCCATCACCCTGGGGGAACGGGGCAGGCCAGAAGAGGTGAAACATATCTTGTTTTCACCTAGTGAAAAGGAAACCTCTTGTTGGGTCTTTGCCTGGCTTACCCTGCATGGAAAATCACTGTTGGAAGAAGGGTCATGTAAGACTGGGAAATATGCAGAAAAGAGCAGTGAACAGAGAAAGGGTAAAAAACTGAGAGACAGAAACAGGGAGACAGCTGGAGATAGCAGACAGCCTCCAGAGAGGGCAGAGACCATCCAGGCTTATCAGTCTTTCAGAAGATACTCCCTGACACTGTATGGCCCCTTTGCAAAACTCAGTCCAACGAAAAAGGAAAATAATAAATGTTGAAGAAGCTGTGGGAAAAAAGGAACACTAATGCATTTTTGGTGGAGTTGTGAACTGACCCAAAAATTCTGGAGAGCAATTTGGAACTATGCCCAAAGGGCTATAAAACTGTGCATACCCTTTGACCCAGTGGTACCACTGCTAGATCTGTATCCCAAAGAGATCATAAAAAAGGGAAAAGGGCCCACATACACAAAAGTATTTATAGTAGCTCTCTTAGTGGTGGCAAAGACTTGGAAATTGAGGGCATGCCCATCAATTGGGGAATGGCTGAACGAGTTGTTGTATATGAATGTAACTGAATACTGTTGTGCTATAAGAAATGACGAGCAGGCAGATTTCAGAAAACCTGGAAAGAATTAAGTGGACTGATGCTGAGTGAAGAGAGCAGAACCAGGAGAACATTGTACACAGTAACAGCAACATTGTGTAATTGATCATCTGTGACAGACGTAGGGCTTCTCAACAATATAATGATCCAAGACATTCCAAAGAACTCATGATGGAAAATGTTCTCCACATCCAGAAAAAAAACCTGTGGGTTCTGAATGCAGATTGAACTATACTGTTTCTACATTTGTTTTTTGTTTTGTTTTGTTTTGTTTTTTGAGGTTTTTCCCTTTTGTTATGATTCTTCTTTCACAATTTGACTAATGCAGAAATATGTTTAATGTGATTGTACATATATAACCTACATCAGATTGCCTTCTGTCTTGGGGAGGGGGGGAGGGAGAGGAGAGAGGGAGAAAAATTTGGAACTAAAAACCTTATGAAAACAAATGTTGAAAACTATCTTTACACGTAACTGGAAAATAATAAAATACTTTCATGATTAAAAAAAAAAAAACCAAAACTCGGTCCAAGAGTGTTCTCCTCAGCAGGACGAATGCCGGGAGGATGGCTGGGAGTCCCAGAAAGCCCAGCTTCTCAGAAAGGCGTGGCGGGAGCCCGACCGACAGAGGTGATGGAGAATGGGCGGGGGTGGGGGGGGCGGGGATGGGAGTGGCCCAAGCAGCCGCAAGACCCTAGCCCCAGAGGAGGGGAGGAAGTAGGGAGGGAGGGAAGGAGGGAAAGAGGCTGGCTCGCAGTGACTCACTCTCAGACCTCAAGTTGAAAAGCAATTGACATAGCAAGCACCCTCCCCTCCCGTGCCCTGGAAAGCCGGCCCGGCCTCTGAACTCCCTCCCTCCTCTCTCTTTCTCCTCCTCTCTCCCTCCTTCTCTCCGTCTCTCCCGTCCTGCCTGCTGCCTCCCACTGTGAACTCAGGGAGAGAGGGCAGAAAGCCAGGAGGGGCAGCTCTCTGCTGGCGCAGGGGGTTAAAGGGAGCAGAGCCCCCCGAGAGGAGGCAGAGTCCGGTCCGGCTCTTCCTCCACTGTCTTCCCCTCCTCCCTGTCCTTTGGGTCCTTCTCTCCCCCAGCTCACCCTAAATGAGCGAACCCTCCAGGCTGGCAGAATGAGACTCAGCAGCAGCAGCGGTAGCGGCGGAGGTGGGAGTCGATTGGTCTTGTTGCTCCTAGGATGTCTGCTCTGGGGCTGGGCAGCAGCTCAGGATATCTCCCAGAAAGCCATCGCCTTCCAAGGTGAGTCCCTCTCTCTGTCCTCCCAGCCGCCCGCAGCGGCCTTAGCTTTAGGGGCAGCCCGGTGGGCCCAGGTAGGAGAGCGGCGCTCAGCCATAAGCCAGTACTTCTGCGGATGCTCGGAGCCCCCTGGCCCCGTCCCCCCCCCCCCCGCCTTCTGGAGGAAGACTTGAACTCAGCTCCCAGTCCAGATGGCCAAAGCTGCTCCCGGGCCTCCGTGCCGCGGAGGAATACCTAGCGACTCACACAAGTGGCCTTCTTTCCTCTCCTTCCACGGGACTTGGAGATGCGGGAGTGGGGGGAAGAGAACGAGGAGGGGATCAACAATATTTGTAAAGTATTCTGCTCGTCTACAGTACTGTGTCTGGACTAGCTTTTAGCTATGCTGACTGAATAAATAACCCGCGATTCAAAGCGATTTCTCTGGTTCTCCCAGTTATCTGAACCGGAATATCTGGGGTTTTGTCCCCGAGGTAGGGGGAGAGGGACAAACTTCTGGCCAGCCAAGACAGCGAACCAAGTCCAGGGGGCTAAGGCAGCTCCCTCGTGTCCCCCCCTTGCCATGTGTCTACTCCAGAGCTCGGGGTTCCAGCCCGGCCCCTCGCCCCACCAGTACAAATGAACTTCTAGGACAACCTAGGTCCTTCCCCCCTCCCGTCCTAATTCAGCCTGTAGCCTGTGCTCATGTACCGGGCTCTGAGCAGTCTCTCTTGCCCTGGGCTTTTGAGAGCTGGGGTAGAAGCTTTGGATTTGGGAAGAGGGACTGCTCAAAGCCCGGCACATGGGCACAGGCTGCAGGCTGACGCTTCCCTCTTCCCTCTGGGGGCCCTCCCAACCTGCCAGCTGATCCCAGATTCCTGGGAGGGGGGTGGGAGCAGGCAGGAAAGTAGTGACCCCTGACACTGCCCTCCTTTGGAAACAGATTGCCCTGTGGACCTCTTTTTTGTTCTGGACACCTCGGAAAGTGTGGCCTTGAGACTGAAGCCATATGGGAGCCTTGTGGACCAAGTGAAGGCCTTCACCAACCAGTTTATTGACAATTTGGTAGACAGGTAAAATCTGCACTGGACAATTTCCTTTTCATTTCTTCATCTTTTCCCCCTGGGGAGGGCACAGCCATGTGGTACTGGGGAAAGGGAACTGGTCTGGGAGCCAAGAGACAGGACTGATTCAGTCACAGCCCCCTCTCACTGCGTGGTGACCTCAGACAAGTTCCTTTCTTCTCTGAGCCTCAGTTTCCTTGTCAAATGAAGGGGTTGGAGGGGTGTCTCCAAAACGCCTTGAAACCTGACTGAGATCTGTAATGGGGCCCTGTGCCAGGGTACTGAGCAGACTCTGGTATCATTAGCAGTGTCTGGGCTCGTTGTGGGGCTAGGCCTCTCTGACCCATAAGCAGGCGAGTCACTTTAATATCTGGTCCCTGAGACGGGACACTGGTTTCAAATCCCATGAATCTGGAGTAGAAGCCTGGTCACAGAAAGCTGAAGGGTGTGTCTGGGGGAGGGGCGGGGGTTGTCTCAGGCTCCTGGCTCTCTAGACCAAAGTTTCTTAAACTGGGGGTCGCAGCCCCATGTGGGTCGAGTAACTGAATGTGGGGTCGTGGACAATTTGGCAGTGAATATTGATTCCCATACCTAAGTTTATCGGTCGAAAGGGAATTGCAAAAGGAAAAAGAGTAAGAAGCCCTGAAATAAAGAATGGTGTAGGAACAGGCTCTGAGAACGTGAGAAGAGGTGGCAGTCAGAACTGCAGTTCTGAAAGCGTCCTGAAGAGGGCACTCCTTCTTTAGCAATGCTGGGCTCCCCAGCCCTGTTAGCTATCCCGCTGTCTGGTCTCTGGCTTTGGAGGCTTCTCTGTCCCAGGCATTCGATGCCTGGGCTGGAAACCTGGGGTGCAGAGTGGAGGGTGGGGCCAGATCTCAGCCCGAACTTAGTAGCAAAGCAGCCATCTCTCCTAGGGACATGATGAGCCTGTCTATGATGCTTGGGGATGGGCATCCTTCACTCATTCATTCATCCACCCACCCACCTGTCCATCTCCACCCAGCCATCCTCCATCCATCTACCCATCCATCCATCCGTCTATCCATCCATTCATTCATTCATTCATTCATTCATTCATTCACTCACTCATCCATCCATCCATCCATCCATCTATTCATCCATCCATTCATTCACTCATCCATTCATTCACTCATCCATCCATCCATCCATTCATTCACTCACTCATCCATCCATCCATCTATTCATCCATCCATTCATTCACTCATCCATCCATCCATCCATCCATCCATCCATTCATTCGTTCATTCACTCATTCAGTCATTCAAACTCCTGACTAAGGAATTTATAGCCTTGGATGCCGGCTTAATGCCCACTCCCAGATAACTATGACACCAGGTCGAGAACAGTCTCGAGGACAGGGTGCTGCATGTAAAGGCAAAAGATGTGGGCAGGGGGTACTTCCCTTTTGTCTTTGGACCCCCAGTGCCCAGCACTGTCCCTGGTACATCATGGGTGCTGAGGACCTGCTTCTTAAATTGACTGATTCTGTCTGTGGAGCTTTGGGCAAGTCACCAAAATCCCCTGGGCCTCGGTTTCCCCCTCTGTTAAATGAGGAGTGAGGTAGCTGGGCTCTGAGGTCTCTCCTGCCTCTCCAGTGAGGGTCTACAGTCGGGTCAGAAGGCCCACAAACAATGCACAGACAAGGAAGGAGCTGTCCCAGAGAAGGACACAGCAAGCTTCATAAGGAAGGGCCCTTGGAGCATCTCTGAGAGACTTGTTCTAGGGACACCTTTAATCATCCATGTGGGCATGGGCGTGGCTGTGTCCAGGGAGGGGGCTCCAGGTTTGGGGGTCTCAGGCACTCGAGAGGAGCCAGAGGCAAATCCCCTTCAGTCAGACCCAGTCACTCTATGACAAAGTTTTTACTCTCCTACCTCATTCCAATGTCTTTATTCTCCCAGCTCATAGTGGCCTTTACAATTACTGCAATCCAATGGGGAAATTTGTGTTTGATGACCCCCACTCCCCTTTCTGGCTCTTTTCCACTCCTATCCCATTCTCCACCACTCCAAGCTACCACCATCTTCTCCCTCCTTATCACAACCTGTTCTCCAGAAAGAATCTGACTTCAGTCATTTACACTTTAGTGTGAATTCAAGTTAATAGATTTGCAATTTTGGCCTTCTCTTTCATTATGGAATGATAGACTGTACCTCCTTCCTCCCCTCCCTGACACAATTAAAGGAGCCTGAAACTCCAGTGAGGAAATGGGACAGGAAGTAGTTGTTTTCTGGGCAGGACCCTCCCCTCCCCCTCCTCTCTGATACAGTAACCAGGGAGGCAACAACCTAGTATCCCTAGGGCTGGGATCACAGCCTGACTTTTAGAGTCTTGCCCCTACATTGGGCCAGGCCTCTGGAGAAGATAGAGAAGTGGGAGATCAGCCGGGCAAACCTGGGAATGAGGGGTGGGATTTATTCTTCTGGCCAAGCCAAGGAACAGTTTCCAAGCATGAAGACTTACATGTTCACCTCTTTTGTGTGCTCCAAACCCCCATCCACCATGTTGTCCTGGTCTGTTTCCCCTCAACGGGTTCCCCCAGATTTTGAGCCTGGGTGCCTACAAGTTCCCTGAGTAGCTAAGTCTGAATTGAGCTTTGGAGAAGAGAGAGTCTGGCAGAGAGGAGAGGGCATGGGCAGTGGGGAGGGGGGAAGATGGGAATGGGGAGAAGGTGAGTGTGGGCAGCTAATTGGCTGGACAAGGAATGGTCATCTCATTGCCCACTTGGCTCACCAGGTACTATCGATGTGACCGCAATCTTGTGTGGAACGCCGGAGCTCTCCATTACAGTGATGCCGTGGAGGTCATCCAAGGGCTGACCCCCATGCCCAGTGGGCGAGACGGCCTGAAGTCCAGTGTGAGCAGCGTGAAATACATTGGCAAAGGCACTCACACCGACTGCGCCATCAAGAAGGGGATCGAGGAGCTGCTCATTGGGTGAGTTGGGCCAAGGGATGAGGGGGCTCTGACACTGGGGATGCCCTTGAGATCCAGCCCTGGGGAAGGCTCAGAGGCAGAGGGGGAAGGTGCAGCCTGGGAGGATCCCTGTTCCAGGAAGGCCCAGCCAGCCCCTTCCAGAGACCTTGGGGTCCATGGCTGAGCTGCCTCGGGCTGCACTGGCAGCCACTGGGATGGAGTGGAAAGGAGGGGCTAAAAATGGATATTCAACCCTCTTTGGTTCATGAGAAAGTTATGCTCGACTCCTGAAGAGCACAGCTCAGGCCTGAGCTTAACTGTGTGTAAATTCAGGTGAACAGCTAATGCCTCCCAACCGGACCACCCAAGGGCCCAATGCCACATAGGTCAAAGGGCCTTGGCCTGCTCGGTGAAGATGAAGTTGGAGCTGATCCCATGAGTCAGAAGGAGGTGTGTGTGTGTGTGTGTGTGCGTGTGTGTGTGTGAAAGAGAGAGTGTGAGTTTGTGTGAGCGTGGGTGTCTGTGGGAGAGTGAGTGAGTGTGTGAATCTTTCAGACATGTTTGTGAGCCAGTTAGAGGCTAGACTCTCCTCACTCCTGTCCTGGGACAGTCTGGGAATCTAAGTCCTAGTATGTGCATCCCCCGACCCCAGGACTTGGCAGGGTGACTTGCACCCAAGGGGACCTGCACTGGGGGCCCCCATTCAGTCACTACAGCTCAGGTGTGACTATGTCTCCCCTCTAGTTCCTCATTAGGCGCTTAAAGGTTTTGCGGACCTGGCCTCTTCCGACCTTCCCAGTCCTCTCCCAGCTCAGTCCTGCTCCATTCCCATGGCCCGGCCACACTGGCTCACTCTTCTCTGCCTCCTGTCTCCATCCCTCAGCTCTCCCCAGGCTGCAGTGCTCTGCCCCTCCTCTCTGTCCTCTTCAAGAACTCAGCTTCATCCCCCTTTCTGCAAGAGGTCTTCCCCACCAGTAGTGAGTACCCTCTCCTCTCAGGTCCCTCTCATCACTGTGGATGCATCTTGTATGTGCCCCCACTTCGGAGTGTGAGCTCCCAGGAGGCAGGGGCTGTCTCTGTATCCTCGGCGCTTACATTCACTGACTAGGACCCAAAGGACCCTTCCCATCATACCCACGGGGGATGGACAAGGTCACAGGCCAGGAGCACGCAGTATCAGCTGGGATTCATGCCTTTCTCTTGGGGGCACCCATGGAGTCCAAGCCCAGCCCTCAATAAGCCTTCCTTTCTTTGGCTTAACCCTGCCAGGCTCCTGGATGGGAAGCCACTCTGCGACCACCCCCAGGAAGGGTCTCCTCCAGGAGACTGGGGAACTGAGTGAACAGGGACAGGGAGTAGCTGGGCCTCAGGCCTGAACTTGTAGATCCCTGAAAACTGGGGGGGGGGAGGGTGCAAATCACCATCACCAGGACTGGATATGGTGGGGGAGGGGAGGGTACCCATCATCCCCACTTCCTACCTTGAATCAGTTACCCAGCAGGTCTGCTGCTCAGATGCCTGTGTGGGGTTGGGGGACCCAGCACAGCAGGGTAGACAGACTACTAGATTTGGACTTGGCAAACCCGGACATAAATCCTGGCTTTTCCTCTCACTGTCAGTGGGACCTTGAGCCATCTCTTTCCCCTCTGTGTGCCTCAGTTTCCTCCTTTGTAAAATGAGGGGCATCGTAGACTAGATGCCCCCTGAGGTCTCTGATAGCTCTAAGTCATGTCCTTCATCAGGGAAGCCTAGGATCTTTTTTATTTTTTTGGTGAGGCATTTGGGGTTAAGTGACTTTCCCAGGGTCACACAGCTAGTAAGTGTTAAGTGTCTGAGGGCGGATTTGAACTCAGGTCCTCCTGAATCCAGGGCCAGTGCTTTATCCATTGCGCCACCTAGCTGCCCCTAGCCCAGGATCTTTTTTTTTTTGGGGGGGGGGGTGAGGCAATTGGGGTTAAGTGACTTTCCCAGGGTCACACAGCTAGTAAGTGTTAAGTGTCTGAGGGCGGATTTGAACTCAGGTCCTCCTGAATCCAGGGCCGGTGCTTTATCCACTGCGCCATCTAGCTGCCCCCAGGGATCTTTTACTAGAGCCCAAGGTCACATTTTCTTCCCCCAGATCTCTCACGTGTATGCCTCCCCTTCCTGCACTTACACAATCAATTGTTTGAACCAGTGTTACATTTTACATTTGCCTCTGTTAAATGTCTGAGTACCCAACCTTTTTCTCATTCTGCCACTCTGAGCAGCACAGCACCAAGCCCAGAGCCCCAAGGCACTCCACCAGAGACCTCCTTCAAATCCTTGAGTCTGGCCATTTGGCCAGGTCCAGGTCTGCCTCACCACAATCATAGGGCCCACTTCTCTCCATTTTCCCCTTTGAAGAGTACAAAAGATGTTATCGCACGCTTTGGTCGTTCCGTCTCTGGGCTGTGCCTCAACTTTGCCAGTGGGAAGGAGCCTGTGCTCACTCACTCTTCTAGAACGCATGCTATTCGAGAACGGTACAGTTGGTCCTACTCCTTCCTAGCCTCAGCATCCAGACCATTGCCCGGCACATTCTACACTTATTGGTCTATTGGCTGATGGATGGATCCTGGTGGGCTCCTCATGGGCACCACTTTGCTTTTGCTTAGAACGCATCCTAGACTTTTGGCTGACTGCCCTTTGGTGCCCAGCAGAAGTTTGGGTCCCTTCTTGGCCCTCCTGACTCCTCCAGCGCATCTCCCGACACGCACACTTTTCCAGAAATTATTGGAAATGGCTTCAGTGCCTCCAGTTTTCTGAGCTATGTTGGACTGGACTTTGTTCGGATCCCCAGTGCTTAGCAGGGCACCAGGCACACAGCAGGTGCTTAATTAATGCTGATTGACTTGAGTGGTAGATCAGCTGCTGGCCTTGGGGGCAGGAACTTGGAGAGAGAAGCCATAGACGTGCCAGCTCCCTTATTGTTTCTCCCATCCAGGTGGAACATCTCCTTGGCAGATACACTAAGAACAAGTAAAAGCTGAGTTTCTCCACCTTCTCCCCGCTGCCCGCTGTTAATGTTCCGTTCATCTCAGCAGTGGTCCCTTCTTTCCTTCGAATTTTGAGCCCCGCCCCCAACAGACATTTTTAACTTGAGTGTTCAGTGTTAGCCTTAGTTGAATGTGAGCTTCTATGTTCCCAACAGGGTTCTTAAGGCTCTGGGCTATTGTTGGTATTGTCTGCCAAACCTGGACTCCTAAAAATGTGTTTTTTTACATAAATTAGTCAGAAGTTAGTTCCTGTGCACCAACACTGATCTCTTTCAACAATTCCCTTCCCCTCCTTATCTGAAGTGTTCTTGTCTTTGACTTCATCACATCTTTCCAGAGGGCTTCTCATGCCTCTTATGCCCAGGAACCTCACACCTCCCTCTCTGAACTTTGGCATCCATGTTTCCCCAGTCGAAGGGGCATGTCAGGATCCACTGGTCCTTCTTTGTCACAAATCTCAAGTGGGAGTGGGAGACACAGCCCTCCAGGTTCACACCTTTTATCCTTCAGGAGCCAAATTCTCTTCATTGGTCAGGATTGGGTCCAAAATAATGGGTTCCACTTGGTTGTGAAGAGGGAAATTATCATTAAGGCAGGTCTAGAGTTTACCATCTGCTCTGCTACAGAGAGAGACCAAGATAGAGAGACAGAGACAGAGAAAGAAAGGGGAGGGGGGGGCTGACTCCAGCAGAGGTTCAGTTAGTCAAAGCTCCCCATTGTTACAATGCCTCACTTCCATAGCAGGTTAATAAGTTTCCCAAACCTCCTTCTGGCCCAGTGGTCTCTAGTATATTCCCTTCCATTTCTCCTTTGATTAATCCTTTCTGACTACACTTCTCCCCTTAAGCTCCTGGGTTTTCCTGCATGAGTATACCATACACTGCTATTCCCTTTTTTCCATTTCTCTTATCGATTCTGCTCCTTGTACACAAGAGAGCCCAGCTGCTTGTTTAACATTCTTTCTTCAAATGAATTATTTCCCAAACTAGTGAGAAATTAGAGGGGTTTTCTGCCCTGCATGACTCAGCTCACCCAGATCTTCAAGCTCCTATTAAAGTCTTTTCAGACATTCCTTGTCTTCTGCTGAGATGCTTTGTAACTAGGCTTTGGAGTGGAAAGAATGCTGTTGATTACAAGGTCTGGGAATAAAGAGGGGAGAAAAAGGCAGGATATAAACTTATCTATTTGAAGGACTTAGATAGTCAAGGCAGAGTCACCCTTAAGGAATGTGAAACATCAGGACATTTTCCAGATTTTCCCATTTATTGGTAATCGCATAACTCCCCTGTGTTTTGATGTCCATCTCAAAAACTGTGAATCAATAACTGAGGAATCTTTAATACAAAGGTCTTAAGGACCCATTATTATTACCTTTAACATTCTAGATAGGTGTGTGTGTGTGTGTGTGTGTGTGTGTGTGTGTGTGTGTGTGTGTAAAAAGAGATAGAAAAAGAGAGGAAACGGGAGAGAGCTTTAGAGATAGAGAGGGAGAGATGAAGGCAGGTTGCAAAGGAAAGATGAGGAGAAGCTCATTTGGGTTTGCTGCCATGGGTTTGGGCACCTGGGCAGTGCCCAGTGCCAGAGCAGCAGCTTGGTCAGCCAGGGTGTGGAGCTGGCTGGCTGGGTCACAGTTTGGTTGTGCGTGAGTTTCTTGGGTGGAAGCCTTCACAGCAGGCAGGGTTCCCTGAGCTGGTGGCACTGCCTGAAACACAATCTACTGTATCAGCCCTTGGAGTTGATGCTTTGGTCCTGCCTTGGACAGTGGGGGAGTTTTAACAAAAGCCAGCCCATTTCAATGCATGTCCTCCCTCAGCATCCCTTGAACCTGCATAATCAGCAGCCCAGGGTGATCATATGTTCCCTAACACGTGATTCCTGGCCCCCATTCCCTAGTACATGGTACATGTACTTTGGGTCTCAAAGTCACTGGGCCCTTTGTCCAGCCAGTGGGGCCCTTCCCCAGCAGCTATGGTCTCATGAATGTGTCTCTGAATCACCCAGGGGCTCCCACCTGAAGGAGAACAAGTACCTTATTGTGGTGACGGATGGTCACCCCTTGGAAGGCTACAAGGAACCCTGTGGCGGGCTGGAAGATGCCGTCAATGAGGCCAAGCACCTGGGCATCAAGGTCTTCTCAGTGGCTATCACACCTGATCACCTGGTAGGTCCTGGGCCATGGCCACAGGGGGGAAGGTGGGGGAAGGGGCTGGGGCAGAGAGGCTGGGGCCCCCCACAGCAATGCCAGGCATCCCTGTGCCTTTGTCCTGGGCCTTGGGGACCCAACTGCCACGGAAGTGCTGGTGTGGACCTGCATGCCAAGCCTAGATCAAGTGCCAACCAGACCATGCAGGCCCCTTCCCCTCTGAGGGCCCGCAGGGGGTGGGTGTAGGTTGGCTTAGGGGCATTCTGTGGTGCGATAACTTCAGGTTGTTGGTTTCCCACTGGTGCCCCCTGCTCCCTTCCCCACCCTGCCCAGAAGAGGGAGAAGGCAGAGCCTCCATGACTACACCCTGAGCATCCCAATCAGCTTCTGCCAGGGGAGGAAGGACTCAGCCAAGGGGTCTGGCCCTCGTGAGACCCTCCATGTATTTCCTCAGGAGAAGTTCATGGGGGCAAATACACGGGCCAAGGCCTCCCTCCCCTCCCAAACATCTGCAGCCACTCAGTGGCTCCCAGTGGGGCTTTCCCTCAGCCCAGAACAGGGGAGCATGGGCAAGCAGCTGTGTCTGCAGCCAGTGCCAACGCCCTCCCTGTCTGGGGGAAGGGGAAGCCCATCCTATCATTCCTTCTCAAGGAAGGCTATGGGCCCAGAAGGGGCATGTGCTTAGGCAGCAAAGGCATAAAATGTCTTGATGAGTTAGGACAAGAACAGAACTTTACAAGAAGGGACCTGGGGGCCGGTCCAGACTTGGAGCCTGGTGCCACAGTATCAAAATGGTCACCTCTTGCCACAGCTAAGCAGCCCCAAAGTTATGGGGCTTAGAGGAATTGAATTGCTCCTTGGCTGACAAGTTATTTTAGCACCCCTGTGCCTCAGTTTACCCATCTGTGAAATGGGAATCCCATCTGCCTCAACAACCTCACAGGAAGGTCAACAGAACAATCACAGGGTTGCAGATTTGAGACCCTAGCTAGAGGCCGTCTTGAACAACTCCTTCATTTTACATAAAAGGAAACGGAGTCCCAGAGAGGTTAAAGGCCTCTCCCAAGGTCACCCAGCTAGTGCATGGCAGAGTTAGGGTTTCAATCCAGGTCCTTTGAGTCCAAATGCAGCGTCCCACACACACACACACACACACCAGACCACGCTGACTATGAGTAAATTAGGAGAGAACCTCTGAGCCTGCCTCCCCACACCTGCCCCCCTCTGCTTCTCCTCCAACCCTGGCTGTGGCCACGTGAGGGGCCATCCCTGGGAGGCTGGAGGGGAGGCAGGATGGCAGGTCTCTTCACATCTTGGAGACATCGCCTGTGGAAGGGAGGGTTAAGCTTTTGCAGCATGGCTTCAGCAGGCTGAGCCTCAGCAGGCGGGGGTGGGGAGAGGAGTGGCAGAGAGGCATATTTAGGGAGACGTCTGGAAGAGCTTCCTAACGGTCCTCAAAGCTTTCCCAGAGTGACCTGGCCTGAATCAGGTCAGAGGGTAGTGAGCTCCCAGTCACTGGAGGACTTCAAGCAGAGACCGGACAACCACAGTTGGCTATGTTTAGGATGAAGCAATCAGGTGGTGCCTTAGAGGAAGAACTGGACCTGGAATCAGGAAGACCTGAATTCAAATCCAGCCTTAAAAACTTACTAGCTTGGAACCCCGGACACGTCACTTAACCTCTGCCTCAGTTTCCTTCTTTGAAAAATGACAGAAACAATAGCTTTAACCTACCTCCCAAGGTTGTTGTGAAGATCACATGAGAATAACATATAAAGTGCTTCCCAAACCTTCAAGGGTTCTAGAAATGTAGTAATAATAATAATAATAACAATAATAATAGGGGCTCTATTTAAGGTTTGGATTGGTCTAGCTGCCCAGAGAGGTTCCTTACAGATCTGAGATTCTGTGATGTGCTGATGCGGGCTCTGATACATGCCTTGGATCCTTACTGCCTTTGAGTCTGGGCCTCGGGGTGAGGGACAGAGCAATTCTTGCCTGGAGCCTGAGGATGTGGGTTCAAAACCTGCCTCAGGTGTTTACTACTGGTGTGACTTCAGAAAAGTCACTTAACCTCTCTTTCCTCAGTTTCCTCATCTGTAAAATGAAAGAGTTGGAAGCCTCAGGAGCCCCTCCATGTTTATGATACAACCACTATCCATGCACCAGGAGTTCCCGGGAATGAATGAATGAATGAATGAATGAATGAATGAATGAATGAATGAAAAAGCATTTGTTCAGTCCCTACTTATGTGTCCAGGAAACAAACTGCTTGCTTCGAGAGGCCACCCCAATCTTCAGCACTTCAGCCTCAGTCCATGAAATGCTGCCAGGCTAAATGTATAGCCATGTCCCCCACTTGGCTGGAGACTGGGGGGAGGTGCGGGGTTTCTCAGAAAGGCAGCAATGGAAGTGGGAGGAGGTGGGGGTGTGAGTCAGATCCACCCACATGGTCTGGAAGGTGGCTGGGCCCCAGCTAAGCCAAGGTTCCCACTGCTCAAGGGAAGTGTGAGCCTTCCCTCAACAGACCAACTACATGGAATTCCAAAAGCCATTTCCAGCGGGAGCGACTGGTATAACAAGGGTCCTGTTTTTAATTAAATCTCCCTTCCTCCCCAGTTCCTTAAAAAATATCTTGAGAACAGAGGCTTAGGAAAAAGAGGCACATTTAGTAGGGAGGCCAGAGGCCCCAGTGGGTTTTCCTAGGAGCCAGTGAGGACCTCACCTCCCTTAGTACATAGTCACTTCCCTTGTGCTTCGAAAAAATCACCTTCCCAGAAGCAGTAATTCAGTAAAACCATTGATTGAAGTAGGGTGGGGGAGGGGGAGATGAGGGAACAAAATGGAGAAGGTGTGGGAGAAATGCCCATCTCACCCACTTCCAATGCCAGCTCTCCACCCTCCATTCTGGTACTCAAGCACTAAGCTGGAAAAGGAAATTTGACAGAAGAAAAGAGAGGAAGAATGAGTAGAAAGGGAACTTGTGAGTAAATGGGCATCCCCCTAGATTGGAGGTTGCCAACAGTTGGCCAAGGGGGTCTGCACAGACACGCAAGGGAGCGCCATCCCCCTTCATATTCCCACCTGACACTTGGGCCAGACCTACCTGTCCTTGATCCAAGGTCATCCAAGACCAGAGGTGGAGCGCTCGATGTCCAGATCCAGACTCCTGTTTGGCCTGGGACACGAGTGTTCATCACGGGTCTCACTTGGTCCCCATCCTTCTTGATTCCAGGAGGCCCGGCTGAGCATCATTGCCACAGACCACACTTACAGGCGTAACTTTACTGCGGCCGACTGGGATCTCAACCGCGACTCCACTGAGCTGATCAAGGAGACCATTGACACCATCATTAAGATGATTGTGAGTTCACCTTTCCTTTCTTGGGGTTCCTCGTCTCGGAGCCTCAGGCATGAGACTTCATGGCCTTCGAGCCGACACAAAAGTGGAAATTGACCCAACTTTCCATTTCCTTTTTCAGAAAGACAACGTGGAACAAGTGGTGAGTCTCTCATTTTCATCCCCCATCTCTTCCCCCTCACCATATCAACACCTGTCATAAGAGCATGTAGGGAAGGTCCTAGCCCTCCAAGGCAGCTAGCCAGCGGTATCTCCAGGGGTGCCCCATCGAGGCTGGAGGGACCATCTGGGACAGTCGTTAAAGGACTGTTGGGAACCTACTTTTCATTTCTAACATCTTGGATTTGTCCCTTTTTTCAGTGCTGTTCCTTCGAGTGCCAGGTACGTGTGACTCCATTAGCCACCTCCCCTTTCAGCCCCCCCCCATTTTGGCTTCCATCTTAGCAAACAGGCCCTGGGCTAACTGGGGGTTCTTCTATGCTTGATTTACAGCCTGCCCGAGGACCTCCTGGGCAACGTGGTGACCCTGGACATGAGGTAAGGAAATGATCCCCAGCTGCTCATTCCCCCGCCCTGGAAATTCTGGCTGGAGACATTATCCCAGAAGGGTTGGGCTTGTTCTGCTTGTACCCAGATGACAGGATGAGGAACAATGGGGGAAGCTCCAGAGATTCCTGTTGCTAATCAAGAAAAACTTCCCCACAGTGAGAACTGTCCCAAGAGAATGGGCTACCCCAAAGGTAGTGAGCTCCCCATTATTGGAGATCTCCAAGCAGCCCCTGAATGGCCACTCATCGGGGTGGTGTCAGGAGGCTCCTTGTTCATGTCTGGGTAGATCCTCTAAGGCCTTTTCTACCTCGGAGACTCTGGCATTCTGGAAGGTCTCCTGGCCTCTTGACACCTTGGGTTTTTGTGTTTATTTGTTTAGCATGGACAAGAAGGTCTTTCATTCACTCAACAAACCTTTATCAAATAGCTGCAATGGGGTTAGTGCAGTCCCTGGGTGGGATCAAGGCAAAGGGGAAGATAGAAACATCAGATAAAATATGACACCATTCCCCTCATGTGCCTTGTTTTCCTCATCTGTAAAATGAAGGTGTTGGACCAGCAGGCCTCTCAGGCCCCTCCCAGCTCTTAAGCCTTGATCTAGGCAGGGGCGGTTCCACGGTTGTAGCCCCTGATGCCTCACACAGAGTAGTCACTTCACTAATGCTTGTCAACTGGCTGAGCCATCGATCTTTCACCAGAACTGTGGTGGGGGATGGTCACAAGCACAGATAGTGGGCAGCCCCCTAATGGGAGGCATCACGGAGCGGCCAAGCCAAGGCCAGGGCTTCGAGGAGTCTGAGGTGGGTGCCAGGATGGTGAGGGCAGGCCACCTCTAACCCCCTTGCTGTGCTGGAGGGAAGGAGCCTGTGGCAGCCTTGGCTGCAGGACCAGCCCAGTAGGACTTCTTTGTTACGAAGAGCTGAGAGTCGTCACTTGGGAAGGTCCCTTGGGGGCACATTCCAATCCTTCTCTCACCCACAGGGAGAAAGAGGAAAGCCCGGCCTTCCTGGAGAGAAAGGGGAAGCTGGAGAGCCCGTAAGTATCTGGATCTGCTGTCTGGGGGCTCCGGGAGCCATGGTCGCTGCTTCTGCCAGAGCCTCGCTTCATCCGGGCACAGGCAGTGCCAGCGAGGGGAGGCCGTGTCCTTTCCCCTCTGTGGGCCTCGGCTTTCTCATCTCTACCATGAGCAGGCCGGACCAGATGGCCAAGACCCTTCCTAGCCCTAGAACTGGGTCTTATTATCATCAGAGGTCCTCCCATCGGTGAACCTCGTGAGTCCCTGTCGTGGCACAATGAGTAGAAAGGGCACAATAGATAGGCCGATGAATTTGGAGTTAGGAAGATCCCTGACCCAAACATTGACCAGCTGTGTGAACATGGCCAAGACTTAGCCTCTCCGCTCTTTGTAGGTGGGAGCCGTAACAGCTCCAGGACCTACTTCAGGAGGTTTAAGTGAGACCGTGTGGGGGGAGTTCTTGGCAAAACTTCAGGACCCAGAGAAAGGACAGCTCCTCTTCTTGGGATGGTAACAGGTCCCTGGCCATTGGTAGGGTCTCCGTCCTGCAAGACCATACGTGGGACGTAGGACACTGTGTAAGCAATGGAGGTATCAGATGGTGGGCAGCTTCCAAGGCCAACAGAATAAGTAGAGTTTGGTCAGGATTCTGGACCCTCACACTGTGCCCAAGGACCAGAGGACCCTTGAAAAGCAGGGAAAGGAAGACTCAGGCAGATTAAGGGAGTGCCCAACACACCCGCTGGTGGACAGCCCGGGGCCAGTTCTAGAACGGTGTTGGTCCTTTGGTGGTGAGGAGCGCCAATGCCATCCCTTCCCTTAAGCAGGAGGAGCCTGTGCCTTCTCCCCATCCAATAGCCATTGTCAAGCTCAGTGGGAGGCACCTGGAAAGGCAAGTCTTACCTGCAATGAAAAGTGAGCAGGTAACACATGATGATGATAATGATGACAACAGAAATCCCAGTTCATCTCAAGCCAAAGAACTGGCAGACAGTGCTAGGGACCCTCCAGCTCAAGACCCCTGATCTGGACAGTAGTTGTTCCCATGGGCCTTCTGAGGTCTTCCAAGGGTCCTTTAGTTCTGGCCACATAAGAGTAAGATGGCAGAGAGAGGAAAACCATGGCAGACAGAAGCAATGATGCCAAGCTTCAGAGTCCTCTCTCCAAACCCCAGGCCGACTTCATCTCTATTTGGATGAGGGGTAGGATGTGGAGACAGGCCATGGAGCAGCTTAAGAAAGTCAGTGAACGGGGCAGCTAGGTGGCGCAGTGGATAAAGCATCGGCCTTGGATTCAGGAGTACCTGAGTTCAAATCCAGCCTCAGACACTTGACACTTACTAGCTGTGTGACCCTGGGCAAGTCACTTAACCCCCATTGCCCCGCAAAAAAAAAAAAAAAAAAAGAAAGAAAGTCAGTGACCACAAGACCTGGTTGCCATGCCAAGTCCAATATAGCCAGCCTTTCTAAAAGGCGGTACACTCTGACTCAGCCTCTCCCACCTGGGAGGGCCCTTGGAAATCCAGTAAAAGTGGGTCATCACTAGGGAGAGCTCCATACCAAGCAGGTGGTCCCTGGGGGAGAAGGGCGGCTTTGGTCTAAGCCCATTTATCGGAGGGGTGTAGCTTTGCCATACGGTTTACTGGATACTAAGTCATCTCTTTCCACTCAGCCATATCCCCGATGATCCTTTTTGTAATTCTGTCTTGGATTTCTCTTCCCTTCCACCCTCAGAAACCACAATGTTTAACCTCTGTGCCCAAAGTCACATCTCCCCACCCTTCCCAGTGCTCTCTCCTTGACAGGAAACAGAGGGCTCCCTTCTCCTGTGGATGACACAGCCCCATGAACTGGGTGTCCAGAGCACAGATGAACAGCTAGCCATGTAGAAATATGGTTAAAAACCATATTATCTTTTCATGAGACAAATCTAGTCCTGACACCTCAACCAGGGAAGGATGAAGCAAGGAAAGAAAATCATGGGCCAATATCATTCATAATGCTGATTCAAAATGTTTACATTGAAAAATCCAAATCAAGCAGAGCTCTTAGTTACTGCATCATCACATTGTTTGTCTTTTTCTCTACAATTGAGCGGGATATTTAGAATGACAGCCCCAGATTGCCAAAGAACTGTTCCCTGCTGACCTGATGCTTTCTAGAAGGTTAAGCAATGATTAGCCTTCAGCCCACACATTACAGTCACCCATTCCTTAAGCATTTTGAATATTAGTCGTTGTAATTATTTCATTAATACCATCTTGAGTAATGAGTATTAGCTGAGGTTTGACTTTCCTGTTATTCATTTGGCATTACTAGAGAAAAGTCACCCCCACCTTAGTCAGGCACCAGCCTCTTCCTCTTGGACTTAGTCAAGAACCCGTTCAGTTTTGGTTTCTAAGAAGCCTGGGTCTTAAGCACGCATCGATGTGAAGCCCCTGGCTATCCCGGGTCTTGCATGAGGAGCCCTCTCCCAGGGAGGCTGATAATGTGTCATGCTTTCTTTCTTCCTAGGGAAGACAAGGTGATCTTGGACCTGTGGGCTACCAAGGAATGAAGGTACGTGGGCACCTCCTTTCTCAGAAGCTGCCATTTCTTTGGTAAGGTTGTGTTCATGTTCCCAGCTTGCAAATGACCATTTCCTCCTTGCTTTTTTCATTGTGATCACTAGGGAGAAAAAGGAACGCGGGGAGAGAAGGTAAGCGTCCGACCATTCTGTGCCCCTCATCTGTAGTCCTCATTGTCCCTCCTCGGCGTGACCCTGGATGTGGACCAGTCATAGAAGACTCTGTACTGGTGTCTCTGACCAGAGAGCAGCAGTAGCAGCATCTGACGCTGTCCTTGGCCCCCGCGGCTCGTACCAGACACAGAAGATCTCGTGTCGGCCTTTTCGGTCCCTGACCAAGCCCCCACATCCCCATTGTGGCTCAGCAGATCACATGCAGGCCTGAGGATGGAGGGGTGCTAGGTCCAGTCCCCCTGAAGCTGAGCTGAGTCCAAGTAAAAGTTATTTGAGAGTCCCAGGATCCGCAGGACTAAGTATAAGCCCAGGGCTGCTACTTGTGCAAGTGGCTCACTTGGGATGGGTACAGTTCCCATGAGTGGAAAAAGGAAGGAGGAAGGGAGGGGGTGAAAGTTGGCCAGACCTTGCTTTTCCCTCCTTTTCTCATCGTCTTCTTCCCTTACTCCTAGTGGAGGACGGGGTGGGGATATGTCCCAAATATGTGTCCATTAGAAACCCCATCATAAGCCCCCCAAGGAGTGGGGAATATGAGCCTGCAGCTCACCAAGGAGAGTCCTCCGGCCTCTTCTCAAATGGTGAATGGGAAGAAGAGCGAGATTTGTATGCAGAGGACCCAGGTTCAAATCTGTCCCTTCCCAAGAAGCAGGGGGCAGGCCTCCCTCCTTGATAAGTTTCTGTAGAACCAGAGGAGACCCCAGGCCACGGACAACCATGAGGATCTCATATCCAGGCTGTCCTCACTCCTCTTCCTCTCTGTCTTCACAGGGCTCGCGAGGACCTAAAGGTTACAAGGTCAGTTCTCTGGAATATTGGTCACTCACAGTCTCTCTCTTTCTGGTCTAACATGGCAGTGCCTTTTTGTGAACATATCGTGCCTTCTTCCACTGTAGGGTGAAAAGGGCAAGCGAGGCATTGACGGCATCGATGGGCAGAAGGTCAGTCTCTCCTCAGGGGGAAGTGAATCTTCAGTGCAGGACTTGTTAGCAGAAGTTGTGCGACCTGGGCCACCTGCCTGGTGCACAGTTCCGGAGAGATGGGCTTGGCAATGGTCAGGGTCAGTCAGCAAAGGCTCCTGGGACAAGCCTCTCTTTGGACTCCATGCCCACGTCCCAAAGAGCCTGAACTATCCCAGCATACCCTGCCTGGGAAACCACTGGCCCCACTTCAGGATCACTCGGCACGTGGAGCTGGGTCTTTCTTGGAGTAGGCCCGGCCACCTAAGTATTTCTATCCCTCTCCTCACAGGGTGAAACTGGATACCCCGGCTTGCCAGGCTGCAAGGGCTCCCCAGGATTTGATGTGAGTTTTCCCCTAAAGGTTGACTTCACCCAAGTGCAAAGAGATGTCAGGGACAACAGGGCTTAAAGAAGAATGATTTGGTGGGGGTAACAGCCTGAACAAAGGCATGGAGGTGGTAGAGGCAAGTGGGCCATTTGGGCTGCAGCAGTGAGTGAGCAAAGTAGAGAAATATGAAGCCAGCCCAGAAAGCGTCTAGACCCTCACTCAGACTTCCAGGCTTCTTCGGCCTAGAGGCAGCAGGGGCTCCTGACCCCCTAAACCTGTCAACCGCAAGTAGCTGACACCGTCCTTTTCCACAGGGAGTTCAAGGACCTCCGGGGCCCAAGGGAGATGCAGGTTCTTTTGGCCGCAAAGGAGAAAAGGTAAGATGTGGTTTCTGTTCTGCATTCGCTTCATCCTGGGGGGAGCCAAGAGGCTTGGGAGGCAGGCAGTGCCTCCCAGCTGAGAACAAAGAGCTGACCATGGAGCTAGGGATCCATCCTGACTGTGTGACCTTGGGCAAGTCATTTCCCTTCCTCAGTGCTCCAGGCAAGTCGCTAAGACTAGAAGTCACAGAGTCATTGCTGCTCTGCCCAGAGGAGAGAATTCTGTCCCCAAAGTCTTCTTAATCCATGAAGTCTCAAGTAAATACCCACTTGGAGAAGAAAGAAAAGCTTCCCAGGGGCATCCTTCCTTAGCTGTTCATTTCCTTGGGTCAGCACTGGCTACTGGGTGTTCTCTGTCCTCTAGACACACATGGACTTTCTCTTCCTTCTAATGCTTGATGGGTGAGTGAGAACATGCTAGGGCCAGTGGGGTTTTATGACCTCTGGGATCCTGAGGGAATGGGATCAGAGATGGGGCATCCCCAGAGGGACACCAGCGAAGGTCATCCGCGACCCTTTGACTGAGCACCCTTCAGGACAGAGCACACAGATGTGGGGTCTCTTGGGTTGGGGGCAGCCCTGGCCCTGCTGTGAACAAGACCCAGCCCCCTTGCTGGGCTGCCCAGGGCTCCAGATTCAAGAGTGGGAGAGTTCCTGAAGCCATCTATCTGCTTCTGTGTAGGCCCAAGTCCTTTTCCTTTATACCCACAGCCCTGGAGAGGCTGCCAGGGACCTGGTAAGACAGGGCAGTAATCAGATACCAAGTGGCACCTACTTGTTCATGAGTGACCACACTGACCCCTTCAGGTCACACTGCCTGCCCGGCGTTTTGAAATGCCAGCCTATGCCGAGGCTTCCTGAAGCCGTCTGGCTTTGCAAAGACAGGCTCGCAAAGCACATACGTGGAAGCAAACTCCTTCAAGAGGCTCAGGTTCAGAAGAGGGAAAAATCATGTGACCTTTGGGGCCTTTTTAGCCTCATAAATTGTGTCAGAAAGGGTGGGGCATGGGATGGGGATGACAGGCATTGCTGCCCCAATAGGCAGACATGCGCAGCTTTGAGCAGAAGGAGCCGGATGGAGCCGGCTCTTCAGCTCTTCCATCTCTGTCAGGAGGGTTGTACCACGCTTATGGAACCTGGTTTACAAAACCCTACCTGTGAGCACTCAGATGCGCACACGCGTGCGCGCGCACACACACACACACACACACACACATGTGCACACACGCACAAGGAAGAGAATGGCTGTGTCCACACAATACTAAACAAGCCAGTCTTCATTCCCTCCAGAATATTCAAACCAGGCGTAAACATCGATGGAGCAAAGGGTGGAAAATCTGCTCTGAGGACATGAGGCCTATGGGTCCTGTCTTTGGTCCATTGAGAGAGAAAAGAGCATCCCTCTGATGAGGTGGGGAGAGCCCCTAGTGAGTGGCCGGCCTAGGAAGGAGAATGTTTCTGATCTGCATTGCCTTCTGGGAAGGCCGCCATGTGGTTGCCAAAGACAGATCCCTGCAGATGTAATGAAGCACCTGTGCTCTTTTTCTAGGGTGCACCCGGAGAGGATGGAGAGCCAGGACGACCAGGCAATACTGGACCCCCGGGAGAGGAGGTAAGGGCCTGGCCTAGCCTGAAGCAGAATGGATTATTCCAAGCCAACCAGTATGTGGTGGCGTCTCATCTGTCCGTGTCCATCTTTATCCTAGGGCCAGCCAGGAGAACCAGGCCCCCCTGGAGAGAAAGGAGAACAAGGGGATGAGGTAAGGGAGATGTGGCTCTTGCCTCAGTTTCTTGTCCAGGGAGGCTGAGCTTCGTAGTCAGATTCCAATGAAGGCCTTTTCTTATTTTCACCTTAGGGAAATCCCGGACCTGACGGGCCCCCTGGAGAGAGGGTAAGAGTGGCCCCCTTCTGTGGGACAGAGGTCATGCCCTTTGGGGTCACTGTGCCTGAGCTCAGGGCAGGGGCTGGCTCGTGCGTCTCCCCTTTGACACGATGTGAGTCGTGATCAGCCAGCCTTCTTAAGGGACGGGCAGCTTCCTCCTGGATCCAAATTAGAGAAAATGCAGACCAGCAATTGCTTGTCTTGACTGGGAGTTCTTTGGTTGCCCCAGGGGTCCGGTCAGCCTCTTGGCATCCTAGACCTGGACCCCAGCAGGGGAGCCTGGGCAGCAGGATCTGCTTGGAAAATACAGCCGAGATTTCGAAATCCAAGTCTTCTGGTCACAGGAGGCTCAGCCCTTGCGTGCTCCCACCCGGTCCTGAATAGGTCGGGTTTTCTATGCTTTGCCTCATTTTCAACAGGGCGGCCCTGGGGAACGAGGACCTCGAGGGACTCCTGGTGTGCGGGGACCGAGAGGTGACCCGGTAAGTTATTCTCCAAAGCATTTGTTTCCAGTCTGGGGAAGCCAGACGCCCCATTAGATGACAATGGGTGTCCCACCCAGTGATTCCCTCCTCTGCAGTACAGAAGTGCCCCTCACTCCCCTCAGCTAAAGAGGTGAGGCCCTCAGTTGGCCAAAGCACCATGCACATTCACAGGGCAGTTCAAACACCTTTGGGACCTGGGATATGGACCAGGCTTCCTGTGTGGGGAAGCACAACACTATCTAAGTTTCTAAACTTCAAAGATTTCCTTCTAAGTGAGCCTGAATTCTCAGCTTTGGGAAGCCATCCCAAGTAGCACGGAGCTCAAGGTTTGGAAGATGAGGGCAGTGAGCTGAGCCCTGGGCATTCACTGGGCCTGTGTTAGAGGGCATGAGGGGGAGGCCAGAAAGCCCACCCATCCCCACATAAGTGGTGGAAGGGAGGGGGATGTTACCCACTGTTTCCCTAGTGAAAGTGTTATGTTCCCAGCAGGTCTCTGGGAGTCAGCAGGAAAGTATTCTGGGGGCCTGATTTGGTTCTGAATCATCCCCGAGTCTAATGTATATTCCCAGGCAGTGGGCCCACAGGCTTGGCCAAAATCAATATGGCCCTAGGGTGTGGTGGCAATGCTGTGCATCTGGCCTCAGAGGCTGGAAAATTCGGCACCACCACTTGCCTGAGGTGATGAAAGAGGGAATCAGAGCAGCCGTCACCAAGACACTGTGCCGCTTGTCGGCTCACTCCCTGACTGCCCATCGAGTGACCAAGTGAGATGACCTTGCAGCCAAGGCAACGCCCACAGAGAAGATGGAGGGAGTGTCTCAGCCAACCACCCCCAATAAAGAAGGGCATGGAGGCAGTGCAGGGAGCAGCTAGAAGGGTCCCTGGCCCATTGGGCAGGAGTAAGGGCCTGCTAACCAGTTTGTGTGATCTTCTCTCTTGGGGGAGGAAGGGACTCACCAAAGTCCAGCTCCAGGCCTCTGTAAATGGTTAAAAGTTTTAGCTTCGGGGGCAGCTAGGTGGAGCAGTGGATAAAGCACCGGTCCTGTATTCAGGAGTACCTGAATTCAAATCCGGCCTCAGACACTTGACACTTACTAGCTGTGTGACCCTGGGCAAGTCACTTAACCCTCCTTGCCCTGCAAAAAAAAAAAAAAGTTTCAGCTTTTCCAAACCCATCTGGGTGGTGACTGATAAATTAGAAATGAAAGCTGTAGCAGGAGGGAGGAAAAAATGAAGGATGGATGGAAGATAAGCAGAGAAGGGAGGAAGGAAGGAAGAGAGGGAAGGAAGAAGGGAGGGAGGGAGGAAGGAAGTGAGGGAGGAAAGAAGGAAGGGAAGGAGGCATCAAGAGAGGGAGGGAGAGAAGAAGGAAGGAAGGAAAGAAGGAAATGGGGAAGGGGGGAAGGGAAGGGCTGTGACCAGAAGATAATCCAAGACATAAAGAGAATACAAATATTAAATGTAGAATTGTTTGTGGTGCTTTGGGGACCCTGGGATCAGCCGCCACACATCTCTTGTCTAGGTACAGCCTTTTTGGTACTGGGGGTGGGTTTGACATTGAGGTTGAGGTTTGTATGGATTTTTCTCCTTCCAGGGTGAGCAGGGGCCACAAGGTGACCAAGGCCGAGAAGGACCTGTTGGAGTCCCTGGAGACCCCGTAAGACCCCTGCCCCCTCTCTCATTCCGTCCCTAGACCCTGTCCCCAGGGTGAGGGGCAGCAATCTAAAGAGGCCCAGCGGCTGCTCTAAAGCTTCCCAGTCTCTTGGCCCACTCTGCTCTGTAGCCCCCTTTCAGGAGTTGCATTTTTCCTGGTCCCCTTATTCCTCCCAGATGAATGGGGGCTGTAGGTACCCCCTTATCTGCTGGGCCTTCCAAGTGCAGTTTGAAAAACTTACCAGCGAGGATCCTCCCCAAATATGGGCATCAGGGGTGTTCGACACCCTGTTCACTCCAGACCCCCCCCCCCAAAGAAGAGTCCAGAGAGTCAACAGATGTGAAAACCTAAATGTTTGGGAAGAGGCAGCCACGCCAGACTGTTCTGGGGGCTCTGAAAGGCATCTGGTTTGCTAGCACGTGTTCCTTTTCATTTCCTGTTTGGAAAGGCTGGATGCATGCATGTGTGGACAGACTAGGGACTTTTCCCTCAGGCCGGAAGGATGGTGAAGGACAAGACAGGGCCAGAGGAGCTGGGGACATATGCTTGGTCTTGGGAGGAGGGAAGATGGCCCTATGATCTATCCGACATCTCTCTTCAGGGTTCCTGGACTTTACCTTAGGTCACTTCTGCCTCACATTTCAGTGATGGCCATGAGGGTCCCCAGAGGTCTATGTGATGGATGGAGTGTTGGACTTGCAGCTGTGGAGACCCGGGTTCAAATCCCACCTAAGACACTACTGTGTGACCCTGGGGCAATCCTTTGTTTCCCTGGCCTTTAGTCTCCTCCTGTATAAAATGGCTGGCGTGGCACTCCTGATGCCTAAGGTCCCCAAGCACTCTGGGTACCCAGTCCCTCCTCCATTCACTCTGAAGGCCTTCTGGTCTGACCCCTTCATTTCAAAGAAGGGGAAGCCCTGGATGGGGCAGGGGTGACTGCAAGGCCACCTCCAGGCAGCGGGTGACAAGCCTGAGTTATGATTCCAAGCAGAGCCGTGTGTGGAACCAGGAGACATGGTCAGGGGACACACGTGGTCCTGGCAGACATCCCGCGGGGATGTGAGGCCGGTGACAGGGAGTTGGGGCCCTGGCTCCAAAACATGTCTTTGAACTCAGATTTCAGGATGAGCTTAAGTTGTGGATGTTTCTTTTGGCTTCCCGCAGAACAGAGGAAGGGAAAGGACTAGCCCTTCCCCAGGGACGCTGTGTCCAATCCATCGATGTGACCTCGGTGATTTGCACAGCACTGGGTCCATTCCTCCCTCTCACCATCTGAGCACATCAGGAGCCTGCTCACCCATGGTCTCTTTCTGTTAGAATCGTTATCATTCCCATTTTACAAATGAGGAAATAGAGGCTCCAGTGCAAGTCCAAGGCAGCCCATGACCTTTCTCCCGAGCCCACGCGCTTTCTCACCCAAAGAAGGCAGCCCGTCCTCCTCACCTGCTCCTAGGCCCCAACTTCCTCCCTGCCCCGGGCTTCCCTTGGCGTCCGTTCTGTGCCTGCTGGCCCACCGACGTCGGCAATGGAAGGCGCGGGCTCCGTCCTTGAGCCCCCAGCTGGTCCTGGGGCATCGATGGTCAGGCCTGTTTAATGGAGCGGGCAGGGGTGGAGATCTCCAGAAACCCCAGATGTAAAGCAAGAAAGAACCTTAGATGCCATCTTATAGATGAACAAGCAGATGCCTAGTGACCACAGAGAGGGAGAATGAAGAGGAATTCGAACTCAGGTCCTTTGACTTCAGAAGAGCCCCCGCCGCGACGCCAGTACAGGCCAGGATGAGTTTTCCAGGGATGCCGGAATGCCCACTTCTCCATCTGGTCCACGCGTGCCCTAGTATCCTCTGGAGTTACCTGGCCCCACGCAAGCCTACAGGCTGTGGAAGACAGGATAAGGCATCATCAGTCATGCTAGCTAGTCAGGGCTTCCTAAGAACCCTCAACATCCTCCTGGGATGTTTCCATCCACCCAAAGACAGCGATTCCTGGGGATGGGGGGCACCCTGACTGAGACGGCATGGCCGCAGAAGGTCATTGAATTCTCTTCTCGTCCAGGGCGAGGCTGGGCCTGTCGGACCAAAGGGCTACCGAGGAGATGAAGGCCCCCCGGGAATCGAGGTGAGTGTCTCGGGAGGTGTTGGCCGGCCCAGCCCCGCTCTGTCTCTGAGCTTCATCGAGGTCACGGACGATCCCTTGTTCTCCATGGGTGGGTGGTAGAGCCCTCCCAACTCAATCTGCTTCTCTACTAAATTTATTTTTATAGTGTGATCTTAACACTAAGGTTATGCATGGAGTGTGGTGTAAGGTGTTGATTTAAGCCTAATTTCTGCCAGCCCCTTCTCCCAATTTCCCAGAAGCTATTTTCAAATAGGGAGTTCTTTCCTAGGCCATGTATGTTTTTTGTTCCAGGGCTGAGTCCTACATGTGGGGTTCCCTCCTCTCGCCAAACGTCCTTCCCCCTTTGCTACTGCTAGAATCTCCTCCTTTGCTAGGACATAAGGGAGCTTCCTCTCCCTCTTTCCTCAAATGCCTTTTCCTGGCCTCTCCAGGTCTCCCCTACTTTGGTTTGAAAGACACAACCATTTTTTCTCGCTCTAGTTCTCCGACTCACATAAGATTTTCATTTTTTTCTGGGAGGAGTTAGAACTTCATGTGGACCCCAAACCCTGAGGGCTTATCTCATTATCCTGTGGTCATTCTTCCTCCTTCCATTTTTCAGGGTCCCAAAGGAGCTCCAGGCCTCACGGGTCCCCCTGGAGATCCTGGCCTGATGGGTGAAAGGGTGAGTGGACTAAGGGCTGCTACCAGCTCAGGAGATAAGTCAGTGCCTCTGGTTCTCGGGGATGGGCGCTAGAAGCCAAGGGATGGGGAGCTCATGTAATGGCCAGGGAAGGGACGCTCACAGCGGGGGTCCGGCAGCCTGGAGGAAGAGGCTGCCCACTCACTGATCCTCGGTAGGGTCTGAGCGGGCACCACCAGCAGTGGAGGGAAGGATAGAATAAGCATTAGGGCATTCCACTAGGAAAAACACAAGAGCAAACCCCTCCATCTGTAGTTCCGGATGACTCAAGCCCTCCATCCCACATGCCCCATGCTCACATCTCTTACATGTGTGCACCTTCCATTGGCTTCGACACACAGGATGGCCGGATGGAAGGCCTCCAAGAAGGGCCCCATCCCCAAAGGCCAGGAGGCCTCTTACCAAGATGGATGGTGAAGACAAGAGAGAGAAGGGGGAGGAGAAGAGTGATCCCCCCCCCCTTTCTAATCCAGCCAGGCCAGCATCTAGGGCTTGGAGTCAAGGTAGCCTCCACAAGGCTCCAGGAACTGGGATCTCTTTGGGTTTGACGCTACACCCGTATCTGGGGCAAAAGACAAGGAGTTTGGTTGATTGAAAGGAGCAGGGAGGACAGATGGCTGGAAATGCACTGGCTGGGGTTCTCATCCCAAGTCTGCCAGGAATCTGTTCTGTGACCTTGGGAAGGTCACTGATCCCCCATGGGCCTCAGTTTCCCCATCTGTAAAGACAAGATGGTCTCTGAGGTTCCTTCCGGCTCTGACTGAGCTTAAAAATAGCACCACCATATCCAAACTCTGGTTATTATCTACTCAGGGAGATTCTGCGTATGTTAAGATCCTCCATAAAAGGGCCGGCCACAGCCACAGGTCACTCCAGAGCTTGGCTCTCATCCATGAAACAGCATGACCAGCAGGAGGGAAGGGATGCCCAGGGTCAGGGGGAGCCAAGGCCTTTCTCCTCCAGAGGACAAAAGCAGGCACCTTTTCTGACCCTGAGCAGTAGCAACTATGGACAGGTGAAGTCAAGTTGGACAGAAGCCATCACCCTCAGGGCCCATTTGAATGGGGTCAGGCCTGCCCTGGGCCTACCTCCCCAAGCAAAGACTCACTATGGGCCCGGGCGAGGCTTGGCCTTCTGCCAAACCCTGCCTGGCCTTTCATCGTCCATGTAAGGATGGATACCGAGCGAGGCAGAGGAAGGAGGCACTGAGCACCCCCTCCCCACGTGGCGTCCAGGAGCTGGGTCAGGGCCCACAAGGATTTTCCAGTCCTCTTCAAAGGGCAGATGCCGCCACTTCCTTTATAAATTGTGGTTTATCTAAACTTTAGACTAGTTGACATTTTTGTGGGGGAGCAAGCTCGGCGCTTTGTAAGCAGCCTCTGTCTGCCCAAGGCATGTCCATCTGGCCTGTGCCTGTAACAGAACTAGGAAGGTAGCGCAAGCCAGACCACACTGTCCTCACTGCAGGCCTGGGGGCCACTTTCTGGACAGGGCAGAAAGGATGCTCAGAGAGCTGGACCCGATGGGCAGCTGGCAGACGTCCTTGGCTGAGATGAGGGGATGTGGATCTGGGATGGAGGCAGCAGGGCGGGGCAGGGACCCAGCACCCCCAGGAGGGCTGCAGAGAAGGACCAAAGTGGGGCAGGACTTCTCCCTTCAGTGATGGGAGGTTCTCAGACCTTCTTTGGGTACCGGTTCTTCTTTCTAGGGTGAAGATGGGCCCCCTGGCAACGGCACAGAAGGCTTCCCAGGCTTTCCTGTAAGTGTCCCCCTGCCCCTCCCCACCCTAACCAAAAGGCTTGTGCAGCTCTGTGGCCCTGGGCCCTTGTGTGGGGCAGAGTCCTCCTCTGAGGGGTGGCCCCTGCCTCCCCTTGTAACCTGCCAGCCCGTCAAACCTACCCACAGAGTGTGGGAAGGGACTGTCTGCCTCACACTTCCTCTCTTCTTCTCCCTCCCTCAGGGCTATCCAGGGAACAGGGGTCTTCCTGGCATCAATGTGAGTATAGGCCACATTCAGGCCTTTGCCCCCCCAGATGCCCCATCTAGGAGGGCTGGGTGTCCCTGGGGAACCCTGGTTCATTTCTGCCTCTGTGATGTTGGGGGCGTCTAACCCTGGAACGCGGCCACCAGCATGGGCAGCTCTGGGGGACTTGTCTCCGGCCCAAGGCTCTTCTGCCATGACCCAAATTGGAATGCCAGGATAAGAACCCAATTCTGCCCTACGGAGGTTCCCTTCCATTGCATGGGTGCCACCCACACAAGGTCATGGGAAGTCTCAGGGCTTTATAAGCTGATCCTGTGCTTCCCTGTACACACTGCCCCTTTCCTGTGCCCGGGGACCCCATCCAGACCGTGGAGCTGGAGGAACTTCGGGCACGTTGAGACCGTCCTCTGCTCCTTGTGCACTAGGACATTTGGGCCTACTGGATTACCTCTGTCGAAGTCTCTCTCCTCAGGAGGCCTCAACGGCCTGAGGTCCTTGGTGCCACACCACCACATCACAATACAGCCATGGGCAGATGACGAGTCACGGGGGTCACTCAGGACCCACCCTGGCATTAACCATAGTCATCTATTCCCCACGGACAGGGCAGCAAAGGCTATCCCGGTGTCAAGGGAGATGAAGGAGAGGCTGGCGACCCCGGCGAGGACGTAAGTAATGGCCGGTCGGTGACGGCCACCCTGACGCTAGGAGATACCCAGACACACCCGGAACCCTGAGGAGCCTCCCCCACTCTCCCCATCCAGGCTTCAAGGAGGCCTTCCTCTGGCTCGGACACTGGGGGCCATCTATCTACCTGTGACCCCCCCACACACACACCCCCCCCTCTCGCACACACGTTTTCTATGGGCTCAGCCTCTTTCTGTAATATCTGCCTTCCTTGCTCTATGGCCTGGAGCAAGTCACCTCAGCTGTCTGTGCCTCAGTTTGCTCATCGGAAAATGAGAGGGTCAGACCAGTAATATCTTGACAGTGCCTTCTCCCTTGGCATGTGAGCCCTCACTGGGGATAGGCTGTGGACTTCCCACTGCCTCTGGGGCACCCGCCTTCTGTCATTCAGCCCACTTAGCCACGTTAGGGCCCTCTCACAAAATACAGGTCCCTTACTTCCTGGCCTGGTGCACCCCCCCGCTGGGACAGAAAGATCCTCTTGTGGGATGGATTCACCACACTGGAAGAGGCGCCATCCTCCATATACATGATGGTCTTTTCTTGCTTTCTTCCAGAACAATGACATCTCACCACCAGGGATTAAAGGGGCCAAGGGTTACAGAGGCCCAGAAGGTCCCGCGGTAAGTAGCATCCGCAGAAGGACAGAGAAGACCCAGAGAACTTGGGGAGGGGAGAGGCCTCAGAGAAAGACATCTCTTTTTTGCTTTTTCTTCCCTTTTTTGGGAGCCTCCAAGGGGTCGGCCTTTTGACATCCGACCCAGCTCCAAACAGACGCCCTCTGGGTCCTGGCCTTGGAACCAGACGGTGTCCGGGAAGCCCTGGACCGCTAAGTCAGGGGCGTCAGCTCTAGAGGGGGCTCCCTAAGCTTTCTGTGAATTGTCTGATGTGGCCAAGTAAGCGGGTGGAAGGCCTGTCTCTGGCATGGAGTGCTTGGCCAGCCTCGGAAGAGTTTCTATTAAGCAGTGACTTCCTGCCGGGAGCTAAGTTATAGAATTTCCACTGGCTGCCTTGGGGTGTTGGACCTTAGGGGAAAGTGGGGAAAGGGATGGGAATGGGAGCTGCCAAGCTGGGAGGGGTGGAGACTTGGAGAAATACTGTGGAGCCCTTGAAGTGACTGGGGCTGGGGGAAGAGTGGGGAGAGGCTGAGCCTGGCGTCGGAGAGAACTGAGTGTGAATTCTGTTCAGACACTGCTCAGAAAGCCCCAGGCCTCCTTATCTATAGAAGATGAGTGGCCATGCCTGTGGCACCCGCCTCCCAGGTTCAAATGCGATAATTGAGCCTCTGCAAACCTCAGAGGGTTGTGTGTCGAGGCTAGAAGACGCGCCCCCAAAAACCTTTCCCAGCATCTTGGCCACACCACGGAGCAGGGGCCCCAACCTTTTCAACTTGGGGATTGGTTTTGATGTCCCCAAATCTCTGAGCTGTGCCAAAGGACAGTGATGGAGCTGCCCTCAACACCCTCGATTGGGAAGAGCCTCAGTGAGCCCAAACTCCTGGGATGTCGGGGCTCCTTTTTGGGGACTCGGTACATGCAGGATGCATCCCACCGGCATCTGTCCCCCTTTGAGAAGCAGCACACAGTAGGCATCTCAAGGTGGACAGTGGAGTGGGAGGGGGATGCGCTTCGGGAAGTCTTCCAGAACTGAGGTTGATGGGGTGCAGGGGGAAAAGCGCTGACCTTGAACCCTAGCTCTGCCTTCCTTGCTCTATGGCTTGGAGCAAGTCACCTCAGCTGTCTGTGCCTCAGTTTGTTCATCGGAAAATGAGAGGGTCAGACCAGATGGCATCCAAGGTGTTCCCCAACTCCAGGGCCAGGCTCCTGTGGGTGTGCTATCCCTTCCCACCCTTGCCCCTTCCTCCTCGGGACCCACGGAGTGGCCATCGGGCCTCAGTCTCTGGCCATGGGAGCAGGCAGCACTGCCCCTCCCATCCAAGAAGGGAACAGGAACCCCCAGCATCCTTCACCCCCTTCCCCTCCTCCTCCCCCTCACCACCCCCACCACTGGTTTGTAGATGGTGCCTTAAGGTTTGCAAAGAGCTCCCAGACATTGTCTCACTTGAGCCAGCTCCACAAATCCACTGCAGCCCAGGGATAGGCAGGCGACATGGGGAGCTCTGGACAAGGCCGTCCCCCCACCCCGGACCGAGGCATGGAGGCTGCAGTCTTGGGTCTTTGGCCCATCAGCGGCCTCTCCGCAGGGGTCCTGGCCTGAAGGCTGGCAGTTCCTTCTACCACATGGCCCTTCTTCAGAAAAGCAGGGACTGATGAGACATGTGAACACACACTCGCTTGAGTGTGTCCCCAGCCCGAGGGTGACAGCCGGTGACCCAGACCACTGCCCAGTCGTCCATCAGCAGGAGCATTCTGGGCATTGCCGGGAGGAGGGGGCTGTAATTCTGCTCCTCGCCCATGACTCAGCCATGGGAAGGCAAAGGCCAGGGGGCATTCCCCTTGATCACGCCCTCTTCCATTTTCTTCTTCTGTTTTTATTGTTTTCTGTATTTTTGTCTTAAACAGGGACCCCCAGGACCCACAGGGCCTCCAGGACCAGATGTGAGTAAATCAAGCCACCACCCCTTGGACCCCTTTCCCATGATGACCTCCTTTCTATTGACCTGAGCCACAGAACTCAGGGAAGGGCTCACTCTGGCACAATTAATCTGCCATGAACGTAAATCCACCACCGGCTTCCAGAGCTGGGGGGCTTGTCTAAGAACCGAGCCAAGCTTGAGGGTCACAGAGCCCAGAAACTGGGAATCTAAGAGGTGGGAGGGGTGTTGGGGGCCCGAGGGAGGCCCCCTCTCTGGACCTCAGTTTCCCTGCCTGAAAAAGGAGACTCTAAAGTCCCCTCAGGGGCTGTGTCCGTGACAAAGTCCCTCTGACGTCCCCCCGCTCTCCAGAGCGAGGCCTAGTCACCCCAGAGCTTCCCTTGGCCAAGCGGCCACCTTCCCACCGGGGTGTACAAGGGCTTCCATTGCCTGAGGAATGATGATTCTTCTCTCTCCTCCTCAGGAATGTGAAATACTGGACATAATCATGAAAATGTGCTGTGAGTATTCATCTGTGCCTTGGGATGATTTGCATTAGAATGATGCCCATCACAACAATGGGGCCTTCCCCAGAGATACGTGGCCCAAACGTGCTTATCCCCAGTCTACAGATGAAGAGAGCGGGGCAGTCAGGGAGGCAAGGTCACACAGCCAGGAAGTGTCCAAGCCAGGATGTGAAGCCAGGCCTCCCGACTCTGCCCGTACTCTCCTCCATCCCATGCAAGGGGGTCCTGCACTGTCATGTTATAGATGCTAATGGGACCGTGTGGACAACATGGACCAGCAGGTTCTGTAGTAGTCATCAGTTAGTGGGTGCCCAGCGACCCCTGAATCCAGTCAAAGTGGAAGTCCCGTATGGCGTAGATCCTGGTGTCAAACTCAGGAGGAAACAAGGGTCACTAAGAATCTCTGGGCCACAGACTGACTGAGAAAAACACACGCCAACATGATCTGTATTCGGTCGTGTTTTTACTGACTTGGTCGAATCTTTCCCGTGGACATTTTAATCTGGTTTGGGCCACTGTATGTTGGCCACCTGTGGCAACCTTGGTGGCACCCCCCATTTCTGTTGTAAAGGACCGCCTGCCCGGTGTGGCCAGCACAGACACTCAAAGCCCCGGTGAAGGCCGAGGCACTGTGGCCTCCCTTCCAATTTCTCCCGCAGCCCAAACAGACTTTTTTGTAGGGTGTGCTATCTCCTCCCACCCTTGCCCCTTCCTCCTCGGGACCCACGGAGTGGCCGTAGGGCCTCAGCTGGGTGGTACAGTGGATAGTCACGAGGACCTGAGTTCAAATTTGACCTCAGAGACTTACTAGCTGTGTGACCCTGGACAAGTCACCTAACCCAAATTGCCTCCCCCCAAAAAGTAAAAAAAGAAACTAGTCTCTTCTGCCAAGGGCCTTTCAGGGACAGAGAAAGATGAAAATGCTCCTCCAGAGGCAGAGCTCGCCCTGGTTTCTGGTCGGGAGCCACAGGAAGTCTGCTCTGAATTTTAATTTCCTCTTTCCTTTTCTTTTCTCTAGCTTGCTGTGGTAAGTAAGGATCTCTTGGCTACTCTTAAAAAGGTGCACCCCCTCTTTGTGTTACTCTCCAGCCCCTGCAGCGCAGCGCGGCCCGCCAGGGCTAGAGGGCAAGGGGAGGGGTGGCCAACTCAGGTGGGTCAGATCCAAACATTAGTACCTTGCGATGGAGCCACGGCCAGGGGGCAGTGACGGCATCCCTGGGGCAGGCTTCCCACGCGCTAATAAGAGTAGTCTGCAACGACAGGGCACTGTACAGGGGTGTAATAAATCAATAGAGAACAGGAGCTGCTCTAGTCTTGGGGGAGGGGGCGGAAGAGGAGAGACTTTTCTCTTTCCGTCTTGGCTGGGAATCTCAAACCAATGTATAAACCTCCAGCTAATATAGAAACAGCCCCAGCAAGGACAGAGTGATTTAGTCTCTGAATTCCTCCTCTGAGTGTGGCTCATCTCAAGCCACCTCGAGGCCGTCTCATAGAGGCTGGCCAACTGTGGTCATGCTTCTGGTGTCTCCTGTCTTGGAATAGAATGTAAGTGTGGCCCCATCGACATCCTCTTCGTGTTGGACAGTTCAGAGAGTATTGGTCTTCAGAACTTTGAGATTGCCAAAGACTTCATTGTCAAGGTCATCGACAGACTGAGCAGAGATGAGCTGGTCAAGGTAAGGCCCTGGAATCCCCAAATGTCTGCCCAGAGCTCATGCCTTAGGGCCTTTGTGCTGCCTTGCAGGGGTCCTCCCACACTAGACTCCCTAAGAAGCCCTCCCCAGGTTAGCCTATAACACCTTGGGGTATCTCTCATCAGAAGGAAACTTTTCTGGCCCTTGGAAGTGACCCTGTCTACAAATGTCCCTTTAGTTCTTAAACAAAGAGGTTTCCTTATGTCAGGTAAGATTTCTTAGGCTCCATGTTTCCCATATGTCAAGCAATGTTCGTAAGCCATCCAATGGCATGCTCCTTGCTGGCTTCAGACAGTTACACAGAGTTGGGCCAAATGCAATTTTCCCAAAACACAAAATGATGGTCAGGGCACCCACTTCCATGCCCTGTCATTACAGGACATTGTCACTAACCACCACCATTTAAATAGCAGTTACCATGCTGGTGAATTGTTTCCATGACACCATGCCCAGAAGAAAAATCTGCTATGGCCTTCTAAGCCAATTGTGAAACACTCTGGATGAGTCAGCCATCCCACCCTCGGACATTTATTTAAAGGAGAGAAAGGGAGACAGTCTCACCCCCATGTTCCTCCCCCTGAATCTCCCATTCCCTCCAAAGCTGGGCCTAAATGCACAGTGGTGGATGGTAAGAAGGAAGTGAGGCAGGGCATTCAGGCAAGCTCATGAACACAAGAATCTGAGCCACCATGGCCTTTCACAAAGTACCCCTTGATGCTACTGCCACTGGGATGGGGGAACCTTGGGTGGAGACCAGTGGAGAATTCCAGGGAGTCCCAGAATCTCAGAGCTCAAAGAGACCTCAGAGACTGTCAGTCTAACCTTCCTCAGACAAATTAAATCCAACAAATATTTATTAAGGCAAGAGACAAGAATGAAACTATCCCTGCCCCCAAGGAGTTTATGGTCCCCTCTACAACCTCTCCAAGAAGTGGCCACCCAGCCTTGGCCTGAAGACCTCCAGACAGAGGCAGCCCCGGTCCACCTGGGACATCTTCTTATATCCCACCTAAATTCTTAACTTCCCATGGAAAATATAGACAAGAAAAAAATGGTCTTTCAAAAGTTAGACCTCATCTGACTACCAACCTGATTTACATAATTCCTCCCTCATGATCCCTTCCAAACATGGGTAATAAATATAGTCTTTCAGAATGCTAGACACATGCAGAAAAGAAATCCCTCGTCTCATATCCACGACAAAGCCTGACTTGCCTTCCTCAAGGCTTAGAGCTTCAAAGGAATGTGGGTTAGAACAATCCCCTTCCCCCTAAATCCTAAAAAGCAATCTGTGGATATTAGCATCAGACCCATTCAGGGAAGGCAAGAGGACTCTGGTCACACCATGCATGGAACGCAAGCTCTGTCTATAATTGTGTGCCGACCTAAAACGGGGTGTGAGTGGCAAGCAATTGTCCCCACGCCGTCCAGATGAAAGAACCACCAAACACGTTTAAAGTTAAGATTTTCTGTGAACTTCTCATTGAGGAGTTGGTAACCATCAATGCATCTGGGGCCACGGCCTCCTACTCTTGATTAGATACCAAACCTGGACACCCACTTTCATTTTTAAAGAGTATCTCCCAAGAAGTACTGGTCACACAGCAAGGGCAAAATATGTTGGCTGAACCACTGCGGAGGCGGGGCGGGGGCGCCAGTCCAAAACAGAGATTTAGAAACCAAGAGACTGAGTTTAGGAGATAACCATTCATTCATTCGTTCGTTCATTCCTATTAGAAATGGGCAATTGGAAAGCAGCAAGGGCGAAAACTCGGTGACTCCATCGCTTTCTTGTGGAAAATGCCCCATCTTGGTTCTGACCCTGTCCACTTTCTTTATAAACTCTGTTTTCTAGTTTGAGCCTGGCGAGTCCCATGCAGGCGTTGTCCAGTACAGTCACAACCTAATGCAGGAGCATGTGAGCTTGAGCAACAGCAACATCCAGAATGCTCATGACCTGAAGGAGTAAGTACCACCCCCCCCAACCCTTCCCCCACCCTCCACCCTGAGCCTTCTGGGAGAAAGTTTCCCAAGCTTGACCCGAAGGGGACTTTCCTCCATAGACTTTCATGATGGAGAACCGTGTGACTAAGGCGGGGTGCAAGCTTGATTTGACAGTTGTGAAGGTGTCTGCTCCACACAGAGCCCTGGGCTCAGCCTCCGGGAGCTGGAGCTGAATCCTCAACAACACTTACTTCTCTGCTCATGCATCTGTCACCTGAGCATTTTGACCATGGCATGTGTAAGAGTAGACATTCCCCCTCTTAGAAAGGTTATCAAATCATGGTGTTATCAAGCCATGTTCTATTTGTTTGAAGATGGGTCATGCAAACAAATATTCTGCCTTGATTGTTTCTATCCCAAAGAAATCATCAAGTGAGTGGCAAGCAGAGACTGCCTAAGAAATATGGAAGCAAAACTCTATCCCTCTCCAGAAAGAAAGGATGAAGGCTTTCTGTTGCCTTTCCAGTCTCCTCATTACAGAAGTTCATCTGAAAGAATTGCTTCCAAGATGGTGTTAGCCAACAACTAATCCATTGATGAGCAATTATGAAGGACCTACTATGTGCCAAGCACTCTTTTAGGCACTGAGGTGCAAAACTGAAAAGGAACCAGTGTCTTCCCCCAAGGATTTGACATTCTCTCCATCTCTCCTATGTCATTAGTACCAACCGATGACACTCTGCCGTGTGGGATGAGGACAGCATCTCTCCCCATCCCATCATTGTGGGGAATGGCACAATGTCAAAATGGCAGGGTCAGGTGGGGGAGAAGGGAGTGAGTAAGCATGCCTCTTGGTCTTCAGCAGGACCTTTTTAGCGAAATGTAATTTGTGCCACTCTTCCCTCCGTTCAGTAGAATGGCTGATGACCAAGGGTGTGCCAAGGATGTCTCCCACAAGATAGCCGCTGTGAGGACATTGTAACTGAGGGAAGGTCACTCTCCCATCAAGGGAGAACTTGGGTTCTAATCTCCCTCTTTGAATGCAGGGCAGTGAAGAAGCTGCAGTGGATGGCCGGAGGCACCTTCACTGGGGAGGCCCTTCAGTACACCAGGAATAACCTGCTGCCTCCCACCCAGAACGAGCGGATTGCTCTTGTCATCACAGATGGGCGGTCAGACGTCGAGCGGGACACAACCCCTCTGACTGTGCTCTGTGGAGCAGATGTGGTGGTGAGTGGAAGGAGGCCACGCAGCTGAATTCTGGAGCCATTGTTTAGTCCAGAAAATAATAAACGAGGGGGCAGCTAGGTGGCGCAATGGATAAGGCACTAGCCTTGGATTCAGGAGGACCTGAGTTCAAACCCAGCCTCAGACACTTACTAGCTGTGTGACCCTGGGCAAGTCACTTAAACCCCATTTCCCTGCAAAAAAAAAAGAAGAAGAAGAAGAAACGAGTCTTCTCCACCATTGATTCTAGATTGGGGGGGGGGGGGCTCATATGCATGGAGATTGAGTTTCACTTCAATTCAACAAACCTTTATTGAGGTCTAGTGTGGGCCAGATGCTGTACTAGGCGTTAACCACACAAGGATGGAAATGAAATCATGCCTGTCCTGCGGGAGCTTCCATTCTCTCAGGGAAGATAGGAGCACAGAAAAGTAAATATATGATCATTTGAGTAGAGAAGGGATGAGAATTAGGAAAGTAATTACCTTCCTTCAAAATGTGGTTTGTGTTGTGTAAGTGCAACACTTTGTTGTTGTTATTGTTTTTTTTTTTTGTGGGGCAATGAGGGTTAAGTGACTTGCCCGGGGTCACACAGCTAGTGTCAAGTGTCTGAGGTCGAATTTGAACTCAGTTCCTCCTGAATCCAGGGCCAGTGCTTTATCCACTGTGCCACCTAGCTGCCCCGAGATGTCTTTAAAGAAGAAGAGCTCAGTAATGATCTTCGTCTCCACAGGTATTTTCCCTGGGCATCAAGGATCTCTTTGGGGGCAGTGCAAGCCCAGATCAGCTGAATGAAATCTCTTGCCAAGGCCAAGCTAGCTCCCCGGGGAAAAGGACAGGCATATCCCTCGTCAAGGAGAACTATGCAGAACTCCTGGATGACAACTTCCTGAAAAACATCACCACCCAAATCTGCATCGGTGAGAGTCCCCCTGGGCCCCTGGCCTTGTGCAACATGATGGTCTCAAGAGATCCTTCCATCCAGCTCTCCAGTGATGGAGTCAAACATCCCACACACATCTGATGAGCATGCCCAGCGCTCCTTGTCTGGGGCGGTGTTTGTTGACTGTGAAGTCAGCCTCAGGGATAGAAGTTGGGATCGGGCAGCCACCGGTTGATCCCGGTGCAGATGGTGCAAGGATGCAGGGGGCCCAGGAGCCACCTTTGATCTGGGATGTTGTCCCCTGCCTTTAATCAGACCCTATGGAGGAGCACTTCGTGGTGAGATAGATGAATGTTTAAGGAGACATCAACATCAGAGTTCAGGGTAGAGAGGGAGAGGGAGCCAGGTCCCCAACTCTGAGAAAGAAGGGAAATGCCTGGGAGCAAGTTAGTAACAGCCACCAGGGAGAGGGAGTCAATCACAAGGGAGGAGACGTTGCTAAGTGACAATGTTTGGGCGGCCAGGAAATGGCATCGAGGGGCCCGCAGTGAGCGTGTTCTTCTTTCTCTTCCTCCTGGTCAATGTGTTTTGGGGCCTGAGAGAAGGTGCCCCCACCTGGCGAGGGAGGCCAGGGATGCAGGCAGGGTCTCCCGACCTGGACGAAGCCAGGTTTTCTCTAGTACAAGAAAGTAGCAGATGCTGATGTTGCATTCTATTCTTTCTCCCTCTCTTGCAGATAAGAAGTGCCCAGACTACACCTGCCCGAGTGAGTAATAGTCACCTCTTTGCGTGAATGCCCGCATTTGGGCGGAATCGTTTTGTTGATTAATTGTCCCGCCCCAGCATCCGTCTAATTTGACCGCGTCCTGAGCCGGCCGGGGGTGTGGGGAGGGAGACAGAATGTCCGTGGGAATAAGAGACAGCCTGACCACCCCTTCCTTCCCTGCAGTCCGCTTCACGTCTCCCACGGACATCACAGTCTTACTGGACAGCTCGGCCAGTGTGGGCAGGCACAACTTTGAGACCACCAAGCGATTCGTGAAGCGGCTGGCTGAACGCTTCCTCACGGCCGAAAAGGCCGACCCCTCCTACGACGTCCGTTTCTCCGTGGTCCAGTACAGTGGCAGGGACCAGCAGAGGCCCGACACCAACTCCCTGCAGTTCCTCCAGAACTATACGGTGGTCGCCGGCAACATCGACAGCATGGGCTTCATGAACGACGCCACGGACGTGAACGCAGCCATCCGCTATGTGACTTCTTTCTACCGGCGAGCATCCTCAGACCGGGCCAAGAAGAAAGTGCTTCTCTTCTCTGATGGGAACTCCCAAGGAATCACGGAGAGTGCCATCGAGAAGGCCGTGCAGGAAGCCCAGAGAGCGGGCATCGAGCTCTACGTGTTGGTGGTGGGCCGCCAAGTCAACGAGCCCAACATCCGCGTCCTGGTCACCGGGAAGACCACAGAGTACGACGTGGCCTACGGAGAACGCCACCTCTTCCGCGTGCCCGACTACCAGTCTCTCCTCCAGGGCGTGTTCTACCAAACAGTCTCCAGAAAGATTTCTGTCGACTGAAGAGGAGGAGTGAGGACTTCTTACTAGCCGTGCTCCAGGGGCAGGCTCCCTCGTCTTCTCCCATCCTGATCCTCTTCCCACTGGCCCTGAAAAACAGAAATAAAAATGACTTGTGATCTTCCCAGCCTCCCAATGGGCTTGTTTGAGAGCAGAGAAATAGAGCACGAGGCTGCTTTGTGCACATCGCCTCCCTGCCCCTTGCAGACGCCCCTGCTTGTAGCTCCCCATCTGCAGCCTTGCATGCAATCCCTTTGGCTGGACTGCTCCTTGCCTGTCTTCAGCCAGGGCCAGCTTGGAAAGCAACCCCTGCCTGCCATTTTCACCCGTCTGAATCAGAAAAGTCCTGCACAGGGAGCACTGCACGGAGTGGGTCCCAATACTCCCTCATACACCGAGATCTCTCTGAGGAAATCGATTGTCCTGGAGCAGCCCCTCGGTTTTGCTCCTGCTGGAAAGGAGGCTTTGGAAGGTCTCCTGATGGGCCATCGACCTGCCCTTCCTGGGGCGCTCCTGCCACTTACACTCCACAGCCTTAGGCTTCGTGTAGCTTCCCCTCGCCTCAGCCATCTACACAGCCCATGACAAGGTCCAGGGGCAATTAGTCCACAGCCTTCAGGGAAAAGCGAACCCAAAGTTCAGCAGAACCACCGGCCAAAGCAAGCTCTCGCCACTCAGGGTGGCTCTTCCTCGAGACATCTCCACTTCCATATCTTCAAGGCACGGAATAGGGCACAGTGACAAGGCGTCACGGTAAGCATAGAAATAAAGGTGCTAGTTCGACTCTTGCTGTTTACATGTCAACTTCCAACAATTTGCTCAAGAATCCGGACCGGCAGACCAACACAGGGCCAGCCAACATTTCCATGGTGCTTTTGCTGCAAAAAGAGTTCCCCTTTTGTTTCTTTTGAGAAAACTTTTCCAAAATAACATACATTTCCCTTAAAGCCCAGGATTCCTTTTATATTGCAAACAAAATAGCCTGTATCTGCTAGTTTGTTACTCTTGTGTTCTGCTCTGTTTTGTCCACTGCGATTATTTGTACAAATAAATGTTCTTTTCCACAACCTCTTTGCGTAGTTGTCTATAAGGCATTCTAGCGTGTTCACTACCTTGGAACACAGAAGTGGGAGGAAGAATTGGGGGAGCTCCAGGTTCTCCCCTCTGGAGGTGCCCCAATCCCTCCTCGTGGGTCCCATGGACCATGGTACCGGCGCAGGGATGTGCCTGGGTTCCTCCTTGGTACATGTAGTTCCATCCATCTGGGAGCCTTGCAGATGGTGGGGCACCTGGGTCTCCTCCCTCACCTTCACCCATAGAGGCTCCAAATGCTTTTGTGAGTGGTCCTGCTCCTTCTTCCTCTCAAGGCTCCAGTTTCCTTTGTCTCCATCTGGTCCCAGCTGCAAGGTGCAATGGTTCCCTATGCAGGCCAAGGGAACCATTGTGTTGGCCCCTCTCCAGGAGTGCTCCCTGCCTGCTGACAGAGCCCTTCTGTCTACATGCTTCTTCCTGGCAGGAGGAGGAATGGAACCCCCCTCCTTTCAAAGTCCAGTTCAAGTGTATACATTCTGCCATTGAGGTGTCATCGTTTTCACTCCTGCTGACTCTCAAAGGCTGGGAAATGTATGTGCATCCAGTGGAATGCAGACACTTACTTCTCTTGGCACAAGCATGGACCTATTTGCCCATCCTCTCCTCAGTTAAAAAATTGTTGTCCTTGTAAATCACAGCATGATCCCTCTTCTGAAAGCTTCCTAATATGCTGTACTTTCAAGCACTGAGAGGCTATATGGATGCCACCTTTGCTCATCCTCTAGGGCAGCCCAGTTGCCACTGAATCATCCAGACACCTCTCAAGAGGCTTGATGCATCTTTTGAGCACTTGATGACCCTAAATAGACACCTTCATTGCTGCTGATCTAGGGTCCCAACCTTGGTCCTCCCTGTGAATTGCCTAAGTGAATATCATTATCACTAATTAATTGTCACTGATCCCTAAGAGCCCAATCTTCATAAGTGGTATCTATTCTCTTGCCACCCCCAAAGCCAGAATACAGAGGGAAAAAGGGTAATGTGTACTATTTCTTCCCCCATTTCCATATAAAGGTCCCCCTGGCCAAGGTGCCCTTACCATGCTTCTACACATATCAACAGGCAAAGCCCAACACAGCTGACTCTTCCTCTGGATTTAGGACAGATTCTCTCCATATAAGCTAATTGCACAGATGAAACTAGTGGACACTTGATGTGCCCTGATTACTTGCTTCTCCCCTCATATTCCTCCCCTCTTACTGTCCCTAGAATCTCCTTTCTGTAGGGGAAGGAAAGAAGGGCCTAGGTTGCTACATATGCATATATTCATTCACTTAACAAAAGTGTTTTAAGCCTCTGCTATAACAAGACACTGTGCCATGCAGAAAGAAAAATGAATAAGATATGGTGCCTGCCTTCACAGGGTTTACAATCCATCATGTCCCATAGATAAAAATCAGAGCCATTTGGGTGGGATCCAATATTTCCTCAAACATTCATTAAGTACCCAATGTGTTCAAGGCACTGGGTTTATACAAAGATGAAATAAGACTCAGCCCTTCTTCTCAAAGAGCTCATACTCTGATAAGGGTTGTGCATCCCAGAAAAGATGGCTGCCCATCCAACTCTTGGATCTCTGAATCTAGTTTCCATAACTCTTGTCTCTGCACCTGTCTAGATGTCTTGCTGACCAGCTTTGGGATTAGATTGAAGGAGTTGGTCAGATTTTCATCTAGTCTTATCCACTTCCCTTCCTATCTGAGCCCATTTCAGCCCTTGGACTCCTGTCTGCCTCTCTGCTCCTACCAGAGCTGTCTAGTCCCTTGAGTCATTGCAATAAGAAGGACAAGACCCTCTGTGAGGGGAAGGTTTCCAATGGCCCTAAGTAATATGTATTAGCCAAGGTCATTGCCTCAAAGTACCAAACCTGGGCACATGGGTTTCCATCGTTTCCTTTCCTCAATCGCCTTCAGCATGGGAACAGTGTCTTCTACATCAAGAAACAATAAAACAAAATCAAAAGAGTGAAAGATAGAAGCAACTGTAAAATATAATTAAAACAACTGACCTGGAAAATAGATGGAGGACATGTAATTTAAGAATTATTGGACTCCCAGAAAACCATGATGAAAAAAAAAAAGATCTTAAATAACATATTTCAAGAATATACAAAGGAGGGGCAACTAGGTGGCGGAGTGGATAGAGCACCGGTCCTGGAGTCAGGAGTACCTGAGTTCAAATCCGGCCTCAGACACTTAACACTTACTAGCTGTAAGACCCTGGACTAGTCACTTAACCCCAATTGCCTCACTAAAAAAAAATATACAAAGGAAAACTGCCCTGATATCTTCAATCCAGAAAGTTCGATAGAAATTGAAAGAATCCACTGAACACCTCCTGAAAGATGTCCCAAAATGATAACTCCAAGGGATATTGTAGCCAAATTCCAGATCTCCTAGGTTAAAAAGAAAATATTGAAAGCAGCCAAAAAGAAAGAATTCAAAGATCATGGAGCCATGGTCAGCATCACAAAAGATTTAGCTGCTTCCATGTTAAAGGAGTGGAGGCTTGGAATATGATATTCCAGAAGGCAAAGGAGCTAGGATTACAGAAAAACTGAGTGTAATCTTTCAGGAGGAAAAATGGATATTTAATGAAATAGAGACCTTTCAAACATTCCTGATGGAAAAAACCAGAACTGAATAGAAAATTTAACTTTCAAACACAATACTCAAGAGACATATAAAAAAGTAAACATAAAAGAGAAATCATGAGGGACTCAATAAGGTTAAACTGTTTATATTCCTATATGGGAAGATGATTCTTGTAACCTCTATGAACTTAATCATTATTAGTTTAAAGGAGTTTGCATAGAGAGAGGACACCGGTGTGAGTACATTATGTTGGTATTATCTCCAATGAAGGGGTAAGAAAGAGGGATTCCATGGGAAAAGAGGGAAGAGACAGGTAAAATGAGGGAAATTTTCTTACATAAAAGAGGTGCACAAAGAAGAACTTTTACAGTTGATGGGAAAATGGGGGGTAGCCAATGCTTGAGCCTCACTCTCTTCAGAATTGGCTCAAAAAGGGGAAAATATACATACACAGTCAGCTATGTATAGAAATCTATCTTACCCAATAGAGAAATAAGAGGGGGAAGGGAAAATAAAAAGGGCAAGGGGCATGATTAAAAAGGCAGGTGAATTAAGGGAGGCAATACTTAGAAGCAAAATAGACTTTTGAGGAGAGACAGGATAAAAAGAGAGAAAAAAGAATAAATAAAGGAAAATTGGATGGAGTGAAATAAACAGTATATGTGAATATGAATGGGATGCACTAACCCATAAAATGGAAGTGGGTAGAAGAATGGATTAGAAACTAGAATATAACAATATGTTGTATACAAGAGACACACATGAAAGAAAGACAGAGAATTAAAATAAGGAATTGGAGCATAATCTAACATGCTTCAGTTGAAGTAAAAAAAGAGGCAGGGGTAGCAATCTTGATCTCAGGCAAAGTAAAAATAGAACTAATTAAAAGAAGTAATCAGGGAAACTACATTTTGCTAAAAGATACCTTAGACAATGAAGTAATATCAAAAAATTTTACAGTAAGTTTCTCTGATAAAGGCCAATTTCTCAAATATAGAGAGAATCGAATCAAATTTATAAAAAGCAGAGTTATTTCCCAATTGATAAATAGTCAAAGAATATGAAGAGGCAGTTTTCAGAAGAAGAAATCAAAGCTATCTAGAGTCATATAAAAATGTTCTAAATCACTATTGATTAGAGAAATGCAAATTAAAACAACTCTGAGGTACCACATCACATTTACATACCCTTGGACCCATCAATATCACTAACAGGTCTATATCCCAAAGATATCATAAAAAGGGAAAGGGACCCACATGTACAAAAATACTTATAGAAGCTCTCTTGGTGGTGGCAATTGGGATGCTCATCAATTGGGGAATGGCTGACCAAGTTGTAGTATATGATTGCAATGTAGTATTCGTGTGTTATAAGAAATGATAGCAAGACCAGTTAATAAACGAATGCAAAGTGAAGTAAGAAGAAATGGGAGATCATTGTCTACAGTAACAACAGTGTTACAATGATAATCAACTATGAAAGTCTTGGCTACTCTGATTAATTCAATCACCCAAGATAATTCCAAAGGACTCATGATGAAAAACTGCTATTTACCTCCAGAGAGAAAAGTGATGGACTCCGAGTACAAATGGAGGTATAATTTTCTCATTTGGGACTTTTTTTTGCAAAATGGCTAATATGGAAACATGTTTTGAATGATTTCACATGTTTAATTGATATCATATTGCTTGACTACTCAGTGGGTGGGGGAAGGGATGGTAGGGAGGGAGAGAATTTAGAACCCAAAATCTAAAAAGAATGGTAAAATAAATTAATTTTTAAACCAACAACATGAATTTGTACTGTCTGGATCTGGTTAGGTCAGCTATTCTTCCTAATTTTATATTTTCAGCTGTCACTGCCCCTTTCTCACTGGACTAAGATATGAGAATCCAGACTTGGTGGTCCCACCAGCATTAATAATGAGAAGAGATGGCTCAAGAAATTAATGCGTTTGTTCCTTTTTGTGTCTCTAGATTGTTCTTTTCCTGGTCTCATCTATAAATATTCTTGGAATGCTCTGAGGTTCCTGGGGACTCATGCCAAGCTTGAGACTTATTTTCTTCTCCATTGTTTTTTGCTGTTTTGCGAGGCTCATAATTCTCCACCCTCCTCCTCTGTAGTGTTGTGCAAATGAGCTTGTGTTCTACACTGGTGCTGCCCTTGGCTGCCATGACTCGGCTTGGCAAGGAGACCGAGTGCTTGTTGGCTGGGAGTTTACTGGGCACTTTGGGCTTCCTTGTTTTGGCAACTATTTTACACTTACAAAACTTCCCTGGGAACTAGTAATAATCAGAGTGGATGTGTTTGCATTTGTCCATTTGCAGAGTCAGCAGGATGGAGCCAACTTGGACAACACATGCTGCATCTTCTTCCCATCCTTATCCTTTCTTCTAATTTGGTGACTGACATGGATCCCACATTGATGTCCAGATGTTTTCTGGCTTTGAGGACACAGCTAAATCATTTGAAGGAATAGTGTGTGTCTCTCTGTGTGTCTGTGCACGTGCATGTATTTTTTCCATGTCCAGTTCTTTCTGACTCACTCCTAGAGAAAAGTTTTCATGATACACAAAAATGAACAGTCTGAAAAACCTACAAACTATTGGCTTCTTTCATTTTCCAAGACCAAACCATATTTCCATAAAGGAAGAGATAGATGATCGTGGATAGACAGATAGATAGATAGATAGACAGATAAATGTACTGTTCTCACTTTCACATTGAAAATACCAAATATCAAAGTATATTGCACTCAGTTTATAGTGTATCAAATATTGTGTAATATTTCTCTCCTTTTCTTCTCTCCACAAGCATTCACCCAAATTTTCTCCAGCATGCTTTCTACCTCTGGTTCTCAGATGTCTTTACATGAGTCTATCTGTTCAATACACAAGCACATACTACTCCCCACCCCCAACCCCTCCTTCTGCCAATCCTGAGTTCAAATCTAGCCTCTGACATTTGCTTTTTGTGTGACCACGAACAATTCTCTTCAGTTCTCTGAGCCTCCATTTCTTCATCTGCCAAATGAATCCGTGATCTCATTGATTTAGGGTTCCTCCCAATGATGCAGATTACAATTCATTCATGCCTGCTCTCTTATAGGACCCTGACCTGTCTACATCCTCCCCAAAGTTCCCTAAAAGTTGTCCACCCAACATGATAGAGCCCTTCTTTGCTCTCTCCCAACATCCTGAGGATGTAAGCCATACTTTGGTCTGGATGTCAATCAGTTAAGCCTGGCTCTTGCTATACAGCCAGACCACCTTCTCTTCCTTGCACACATTGTCCCAGTGATATTTCTCCTGCTCTTGGACATACGTTGCAGCCTGTTCACACTCAAACAGGCTGTTTGACCTGGGTGAGGTTGTATGGGCAAGTCACTCTAAGCAACTAAGACTAGACATCACAAAGACGGTGGATTTGTGGAGGTAGCGTTCTCACCTGGGAGTCCCAAGGACAAGAGAAGTACTGGTCCCTATCCTATCACTCACTCTAGAAGGGAATGCTCTCCTTACCAGTGTTCCTCTCATTTCCAGTTCCTCCCTATTAGTGGGAATTGGCCGCAGGACAGCATCTCCCGCCTTTGGTCCCTCCTGCTGTGGAAGGATGAAATTGTCATGAAGGCAGGTCACAAGAGTGTCCATGGCTCTCACAGATTCTGGATCATTGAAGTGCCCCATCATCCCTGCAGCGTTACAATCTTTCCCAGACTCCTTGTCTGCACATGTTTTGTCTAAATCACTCAGTATTTCCTTCTATTGCTCCTCACCCAATGCCTCACAACAACCCTACAAATAAGTGGTAGATGCTCCTAACTGCAGACAAGAAGGCTGGGACCTGCAGAAGCTATTGATTAGCCCAGGGTCATGCCACTGGATCCAGAAGGAGGCATTTTAGTGCAAGACTTCCAGGCCAGCCTCCCTCCACTATACCACACTGTCTCATTGTTTGTATCCCCACATAAAAACTCCTTTTCCCAGGACCCCCTCGGCCCCTTCTGCCCTGAGTTTTGGCTCTCTCCTGATGTGCCCCTTATTAGCTCAGCTTTTTCTTCCATCATAAGGGAGTCCATCAGCCACCAGGGTTTGAGTGTGCCCAGCCTGCCCGAGCTGATCTGGCTTGAAGGGAAGTAGCCTTGGTCTTGACTATCTCCTTGCTGCCCTCAATCCTATTCAAGTCTCTGCATGGTCTTTATGGGGACCATTAATGGGATAAGTCAACCTCCTTGCCAGAGGCTCGGGGTTCAAGTCTGAGGAGTGTGCTAGCAGTGCTGCCCCTGGGAGGGACCACACGCATACTCAGCATCCCACTGGCTCCTTTGCCATGGAATAGTGTCCCACATGGAAACAGATTTCCTCGGGCCTGGAGTGACGGGTGGGTCCCCCTTCAAGGCTCTTTGGGAAAAGACCTCAGTGGAGATTACTAATAACCAGTTTATCTGAATCTCCAAACACAACTGCAAGTCTGACCAAAGAGAAAGTCTGGTGACGGGGGAGGGGTCCTTACTTCCACTAGAAGCTCAGCGAGACCTTTGTGCCAATGGACCATTGTGCAAGGGAGGTGAGCAGACAGAAGGAAATGGGACAGCAGCTAGCAGAATAACGGCTTCCACAGATGGAAACGGCACCGCACCTGGGGAGAGAAGACTTAGACCTGAGACCAGCGCTGTGTGGATGTGAGGAAAGCGCTTTTACTTGTGTGAATTTTCTCAATTAGGAATTTGGAGGGTACAGTGGAGAGAGTCCTGGACTTGGAGCTGGCAAGTCTGGAATGCTAATCCTGCCTCAGATGCTTACTAGCTGTGTGACCCTGGACAAGTCACTTACCCTCTGTTTGTCTCAGCTTCCTTGTCTGTAAAATGGGAATGATACCTCAGACACTTGACACTTACTAGCTGCGTGACCCTGGGCAAGTCACTTAACCCCCATTGCCCTGCAAAAAAAAACAAAAAACAAAACAAAAACAAAATGGGAATGATAATAGTCCCTGCCTCCCAGGGTAAGTGTGAGAATCAAATGAGATAAGATGTGTAAAGTGCTTTTCAAGCCTTAATGAGTTACAGAAACACTAGCTCTTGATGCTGCTATTTTTATTTCTTAATTATTGGTAGCTCTCTGGACAGTGGAAATCATCACATTGACTCTGCTTTACTGAGGATGAGACTGGCTGATGTACAGGAAATGTCGGTATCTTTAAAGTGCAGTAGAAATAGCATGTTATTGTTAGCATTATCTTCACCTTCATCGTTTTGTCATTGTTGTTAGTGTCAGCATGAAAGGGAACCGTTTTCTCCATGAAGGACACTTTTTATGGCCCAGAGAGACTGACCTAGAAGTTGCCACCAGTTACAGTGGGAGGAGCCCTGGTTTTAAGGTCCTGGGTTCAAATCTCTGCTGTTTTCCTTGTGAGACTTTGGACAGTTCGCTTTCCCTCTGGGGACTTTAGCCCTCACCTGTCGAACAAAGTTGCTGAGCAGAATGTCCTTGGGGGCCCTTCAGCTATTTGTTATCTCCATAATCCTGCATCTATACTTGAGTGCTCTCCGTGCCCATGGAGCCCATCATGGCATGTGACTGAGACTTACTTCTAGGTCTCTGGGTGTGTCAGGTTTCCCTTGGACTCTGGCTTGACCCAGGTCTAGATTCCACTGACTTGCCCCTGACCACAACTTGGACCACACTCCTTCAGGAAGGTTCTCTCTCTCTTAGGACCTGCTCATTGCCCTTCATCACCAGGGAGCATCAGCCCCTCTTTTCCCAGAGGTCATGGGGTTATAATTGACAGACAGAGCAGGAAGGGACCACCCTCCTCCGTGCTTCAGCAGCCTTCCCCTCGGCCCTTGGGGCCAGCCCCCTTTTTCTACTGGGGATCTTTTTTCCCAGAGCCTCCATTTGGAGGAAAGGCCTGGATCACCCCTCCTTCATTTTCCAGACCCCAGCCCTTCCCTGTGCCTGGCATGCAGCAGGCACCACTACATAAATGCTTCTAACTTTCCTTCTCTGCATCTTCACCCATTCTCCCCACGTGATGTAGCCTCTCAGAGCATGGGTCCCTTCTCCTTCCCTAGTGCCATCTTCTCCAACAGTACCATTGATACCATCTCTGCCATCTCCTCCAGGGGTTGTGTATCAACCCCCACCCCCACCATCTACTCCTCCTCTCCTATTGCCCACAGTGGGCCCTCAGCCTTAACAACAAAGGCCTTCATTTGGTCTCCCACCCCCTAAGATTGCCCTTCCTTCCCCAGATAGACTCTAGAAGGAGTAGCCCGTGCCTCCACTTCCTCTTCTGGTACTCCTACACCCCTGCAAATGCATTAGCAATGGCCAAACCCAATGGCCTTGCTTAGTCCTCCTCTTCTCTGATCTATTCTCAGCTCTTGACACTTTTGATCACTCTCTTCCCCTTGCTTCTCTTCTCCCTCAATCTGGTCACTGGGACACTCGTCTCTGCTACTTCTGCTCCACTCTATGGGACCAGTCTTCCTTCAACTCCTTCATCCCCATGGGTGAGTGTCCTCCAGGGCTCTGTCCTGAACCCTCGCCTCTCCTCTCTCAACATCATGTCTCTGGTAGATGACTCCCAGAGCTTAATGTCCAGCCCTAATCTGCCTCCCAGGCTCTAACCCTCCAGCCCCAACTTCTCACTGGAAATCTCCACCTAGGCATCCCACCAGCATCTTAAACTCATCATGTCTCTAAGTGAACTCGTTATCTTTGCCCCTAATCGACCCCTCCCCCAAACTCTCCTAATACTGTTGAGGGCACCAGCCTCCTTCCGTAGATCTTCCCTCTCACTCACCTCCTCTCTTCTTTAATAAGATGCTGCCTCATTGGTTCTATGTCCACAGCATCACTCAGATTCTGCCCCTTCTCTTCATTTATTCAGCCATTCATGAAAGTGAGAAAATGAGCGAAAAGGAAAGAAGGCAGGAAGGCAGGAAGAAAATGTTATCAAGGAAATCTTAATGATGAAGAGCCCATACTTCCTCCTCTTTCTGTCTCTACAAAATCTCCCTGTGATTAGAGAGGAACCCTGATGAAAATGTGTGAATGGAACAAGCCGTCTTTTCTAAGCAATATTTCATAGCAGACCTTTACAGTCACACAGTGGGATGAGAAGCACAAAGAACATGAGATCCTATGAGTCCCACCAATCATTGACTCAAAATAGGACTTGGTTCTGCCAAACAAGATGCTCCCTTCACATTCTCCTCCAGTAAATTGCTTCCTATGCACAAGTTAAAATCAAACTTTTCCTTGAAAGAAGAATACCAGAGATGAGTTTCTTTGATAACTTTCTGATTATTAATATCAAACCAAAACATGAAACAGGGAGACAAGCACTGATTAAGACAAGCACAGGGGACTGTTACTGGCCTGGAAGATGTCCAGCACAGAACCCATATGGAAGATCATAGACTCTGAGGTCAAGTTCTCTGGATACTGTTGCTGGAGATGGCATTGGGTTGACTGAACAAGGAACCAGGAACCCTGCAGACCTTCCTCAATGAAATTCATAAGCATTTTAAGAAGCTCAACTTGACCATTCACATGGGAAAAGCCAAGTGGATGAAGAATACCTCCTGACCACATGAGGATATGGAGTTGGTTGGATACCCATTTGAGCTGGTCCTTAAGTATATATGACTTAGAAAGAGACTGCAATGGACAATGAACTGGGTCCAGAATCTAATAGGAGGAGGTAACTGGGCTAGGTTTGCTTTGAGAAATCCTGCAATGCTTTCAACAACCCCAAGTTTCTTCCTGAAACAAAAGCTCACCTTTTTGACACCAAAATTCCTCTGGACAAGGCTGAAAGACAGAGGAGCCACATTCCTCAGAATTTAAGTTGCGGGTAAGCCAAAGGAGGGATGGTGATGCCCATGGCGGGCACAACAGGGTACAGTATGTGACTAGTGAAAAACTGTGTTCCAGGAATAGAGTGAATGACACCCTCACATCTACATGTGAACAGAACAAGAGCCAGGCTGACTGTGGACTGAGAATGAGAAACGCCTGATGGATCACAAGCCCTTGGTATCTGTATTATGCTGAACATCTGGAAAAAGGGCATTCTAGGGAATCAGTGTTTGGGGGAAGCCTTTCCAGAGGGCATGGAGAAGCACCACACAAGATATGACAGCCTGAATATGTGACATGCTGCAGAGTTGGCTCATCAGCTCAGATCATGGGGATCAAAGGATCAAAGCAGTGGGCTTGACTTAACCTTTCCCTTTCATTCCTTAGGACACTTATTAACTAACCCCAAGTACGTCTCCATTGATTAAGACAGGGAGGGTTGGCTGGATCCTTTAATTTCTATCAGCTAATGGCAACTAAGGAGAAAGTTGTGTTAAACCCTTTGGAGACAGGACTTTGGAGCTCAACAAAATTAGCTGTTCTCAGTTTGGTCCGGGAGTACCTCTGCAAGACTGGTGGTTGAAAGCTAACAGGAAAGGAAGGAAGGAAGGAAGGAAGGAAGGAAGGAAGGAAGGAAGGAAGGAAGGAAGGAAGGAAGGAAGGAAGGAAGGAAGGAAGGAAGGAAGGAAGGAAGGAAGGAAGGAAGGAAGGAAAGATGCATTAAAAGTCAGGTGGGAATTTGATGTGGAAGGGAGGGAGGGAGGGAAAGAAACATCCTGAGGCAGGAAGAGGGAGAGAGGAGCAAATAGGGAATGTGCATGTGAAGACCTCGGTTTCTCAGGATGAGGACAAAATTCTGGAGAGGGCCGGATGGGAAGCCTTGGGCTGTGCAGCCCCTGAACCACAGACAGCTGGACCCCTGGATGAAGCCAATCCTGAAGATTGTTTGTTTCTCTGTTCACTTGAATTGAAAAATCTCAGTGGAACTTTGAGACTGACAGGAAATTAAGTTCAGATTCTTCTTATTGGAAGCTGCTCCAGAGAGAGCACTGAGGCTGGACCTTGGGCCAGGGCGAGCATTCCGAATGTCAGCTGGAGACAGTCTGAGATGGACACCAGTTATCAGCTGTGAGGCATTTCAACTGTTCCTCCTTGCTTTTTTGTTTGTTTGCTTCATAGTATTTTATTTTAATTTTTACAATTACATGTGAAGATAATTTTCAGCAGTCATTTTTGTAAGATTTTGAATTCCAAATTTTTCTTTCCCCACTTCCTTCCTTCCCCTCCCTAAGACAGCAAGCAATCTGAGATAGGTTATACATTACAATCATGTTAGCATATTTCCACATTAGTCATGTCGTGAGAGAAGAATCAGAACAAAAGGGAGAAACCACAAGAAAAAAGAAACAAAACAAACAAACAAAAAAAGTGAAACTAGTATGCGTTCAGCCTCCACAATTCTTTTTCTAGATTTGGAGAGCGTTTTCCATCATGAGTCTTTTGGAATTGTTTTGGATCTTTGTATTGCTGAGAAGAGCTAAGTCTATCACAGTTGATCATCACGCCAATATTCTCCTGGTTCTCAGCATCAGTCCACTTAAGTCTTTCCAGGTTTTTCTGAAATTTGCCTGCTTATCATCTCTTACAGCACAGTAGTATTCCATTACATTCATAGACCACAACTTGTTCAGCCATTCCCTGATTGATGGGCATTCCTCAATTTCCAATTCTTTACCACCACAAAGAGAGCTTCTATAAATATTTTTGTACATGTGGGTCTTATCCCTTTTTATGATATCTTTGGGATATAGACCTGTTAGTGAGATTGCTGGATCAAAGGATATGCACAGTTTTATAGACTTTTGGGCATAGTTCCAAATTTCTCTCCAGAATGATTGAATCAATTCACAACTTCACCAGCAGTGCATTAGGCATATTAGCCAATCTGTGACCTCAGACACTTAACACTTACTAGCTGTGTGACCCTGGGCAAGTCACTTAACCCCAATTGCCTCACTAAAAAAAAACCAAAAAAAACCAATCTGTGTGTGTGTGCGATGGTGCCTCAGAACTGTTTTAATTTGCATTTCTCTAATCAATAGTGATTTAGAGCATTTTTATGTGGCAATAAATATGTTTGATTTCTTCATCAGAAAACTTCCTGTTCATATCCTTTGACCATTTCTCAATTGGGGAATGCTTTACATTCTTATAAATTTGATTTAGTTCCCTATATATTTTAGAAATGAGACCTTTATCAGAAATACTGGCTACAAAAATTGTTTCCCAGCTTTCTGCATCCCTTCTAATTTTGGATGCATTGCTTCTGTTTGTACAAAAACCTTTTAATTTAATGTAATCAAAGTCATCCATCTTGCATTTCATAATATTCTCTCTTGTTTAGACATAAATTGTTTTCCTCTCCATAGATCTGAGAGGTAAACTACTCCTTCCTCTCCTATTACCCTCTATGTCTAAGTCTTTTTAAAAAAAAATAAATAAATCTTGTACCCATTTTGACCTTATTTTGGTAAGATGTTGGCCTATACCTAGTTTCTTCCATACTATCTTCCAGTTTTCCCAGCAGTTTTTGTCAAATACTGAGTTCCTATCCCAGAAGCTGGAGTCTTTGGGTTTATTAAACAGTACATTACTATAGTTATTTACTACTATGCCTAGCCTATTCCACTGATCCACCACTCCATGTCTTAGCCAGTACCAAATAGTTCTGATGATTGCTGCTTTATAGTACAGCTTCAAATTTGGTATGGCTAGCCTGCCTTCCTGTGCATTTTTTTCATTAGTTCCCTTGATATTCTTGACTTTTTTCTTTCAGATAAATTTTGTTATTATTTTTTCTAATTCTATAAAATATTTTTAGGTAGTCTGATTGGTATGGCACTGAATAAGTATATTAATTTAGGTAAAATTGTCATTTTTATTATATTAGATCGGCCTATCCATGAGTAATTGATATTTTTCCAACTATACAGATCTGATTTTATTTATGTGAAAAGTGTTCTGTGTGTTCATAGAGTTCCTGGGTTTGTCTTGGCAGGTAGACTCTCAAGTATTTTATATTGTTTACCATTGCTTTAAATGGCATTTCTCTTTCTATCTTTTGCTGCTGGGCTTTGTTGGTCATGTATAGAAATGCTGATGATTTATGTGGGTTTATTTTATATCCTGCAACTTTGTTAAAGTTGTTCATTGTTTTTAGTTGATTCTTTAGGATTCTCTAAGTATACCATCATATCACCTGCAAAGAGTGAAAATTTTCTTTCCTCTTTGCCTATTATAATTCCTGTAATTCCTTTTTCTCCTCTTATTGCTACAGCTAACATTTTTAGTACAATATTAAATAATAGAGGTGATAATGGACATCCCTGTTTCACCTCTTATTTTATTGGGAATGCCTCTAACTTATCCCCATTATATATAATGGTTAATATAACTAAAAAAGAAAATAATGAATGCTGGAGAAGCTGTGGAAAAATTGGAACACTAATGCATTGTTGGTAGAGCTATGAACTGATCCAACCATTCTGGAGAGCAATTTGGAACTATGCCCAAAGGGCTATGGGACTGGGCATACCCTTTGACCCAGTGGTACCACTGCTAGGTCTGTATCCCAAAGAGATCATAGAGGAGGGAAAAGGACCCACATGTACACAAATATTTATAGCAGCTCTTTGTGGTGGCAAAGAACTGGAAATCGAGGGGATGCCCATCAATAGGGGAATGGCTAAACAAGTTGTGGTATATGAATGTAATGGAATACTATTCTGCTGTAGGAAACGATGAGCAGGATGAGTTCAGAGAAACCTGGAAGGACTTACATGAACTGATGACGACTGAGAGGAACAGAACCAGGAGAACATTGCACATAGTAACAGCAACATTATGTGATGAACAATGGGGATAAACTTGGCTCTTCTCAGCAGTGTAATGATACAAAACAGTTTCAAAGAACTCATGATGGAAAATGTTCTCAACACCCAGAAAAAAGAACTGTGGACTCTGAATGCAGATTGAACCATACTGTTTCTACTTTGGGGCCATTTTTTTCCTTCTTTTTTGAGGTTTTTCCCTTGTGCTCTGATTCTTCTTCCGCAATATGACTAATACAGAAATATGTTCAATGTGATTGCACATATGTAACCTATATCAGATTGCTTTCTTTCTTGGGGAGGGGGGAGGGAAAGGAGGGTGGGAGAAAAATTTGGAACTAAAGATCCTTTGAAAACAAATGTTGAAAACTATCCTTAAATGTAACTGGAAATTAATAAAATATTTTTATTAAAAAAAGAAAAAATTAAAATGCAATAAAAAACAGTGCATTAGTGTCCCAATTTTCCCACTTCTCCTGTATTTATCATTTTCTTTTTTTGTAACATTAGCCAAATTGATAGGTGGGAGGCGGTGCCTCAGAGGTGTTTTTTTGGTTTTTTTGGTTTTTTTGTTTTTTGTAGGCAATGGGGGTTAAGTGACTTGCCCAGGGTCACACAGCTAGTAACTGTCAAGTGTCTGAGGCCGGATTTGAACTCAGGTACTCCTGAATTCAGGGCCGGTGCTTTAACCACTGCGCCATCTAGCTGCCCCTCAGAGGTGTTTTAATTGGCATTTCTCTGGTCAATAGTGATTGAAGACATTTTTTCATGACTATAGACAGCTTTAATTTCTTCAGCTGAAAGCGGCCTATTCATATCCTCTATGCCAGGTACACTGCGGGAGGGGCATAGCACCAGGAAGTGTTCTCGGGAGCCACTAGCCCAATGCCTCCAGTTACAGATAAGGCCCAGAGAGGCTAAGAAGCTTGTCCAAGGTCACGGAGCTGAGCACAGGAGATGGAAGGGAGACAGTCCATCTCCTCTGCCAACCAGTCAACAAAAATACATTAAGCACCTCCTGTGTAGCAGGCACTATGCTGGGTGCTGAGGAGATGCCAACAAAGGTGAAATAGCCCCATCCCTTCAGGGAGCTTACGGTCTACTTCAGGGCAGGAAAATAAAGTCTCTTACTGCTCCTATATTCACCTGAGCCTGGACTGTGAGGCGCCCCCTCCCCTTGGCGTCCTCAAAGCCCTAGCTCAGGCACCCACTTCCCCAGAAGGCCCCTGGTGGTGTCCTGGGTGTCAGCACTCCTGCCTGCACACGGCCTCTTATACTCACTCATTGTGGACCCCTGATGTCCCCCCACCCCATAGGCAGGGGCTTCTGGCAGGCAGCCCCAGAGCCAGGCACAGGACCTGGCTGGCACAGAGTGGGCACAGAATAAATAAGTGTTGGATTAACTTGAATTGACTTGACCAGCCCCAGCTTGGCCAAGTCAGCCACGTGACATTAGGCCTCCCCCACTCTCCCTCAGAGTGCAAGGATGGGGGAGCTGATGGCCCTTAACATAGGGTGGGAGCTGAGAGACAGGTCACATGTTGGTTACCCAACAGCATCCAAGTTTCAGCTCTGCACTGATGAGTACAGCTGCTACAGGGCTCTCTGGAGTATTTGGTAACAGTTTTCAAGGGAAGGAGGGAAGGAAGGAAGGAAGAAAGAAAGGAGGGAGGGAGGGAGGGAAGGAGGAAACAGGAAAGTAACGGAGGAGGAGAAAAAGGAGAAAGAGAGAGAGAGAGAGAGACCTCTGGAAATTAGTGGTCTTCCATTGGACCTGCGTTCTTTGTGCTGTCCAGGACTAGGTTGGTCCTGCCACCCAGCCCCCAGAGATCTGACCTTTGGCCTATGGAGAATTAGCCATGATAAGAATGTCTCCCCTGAAAGGAGGGCTTTTCTTTTTCTGTTTTGTGCCAAAGAGGATTCTGAGAGATTTCTTTTTTGATAGAAAACTTGACTTGGCCAAGCTGACGCCATTGGCCTTAATGGGGCTTTATCGTAGAAATTAGAGGCCAACATGGCAGGATGGTGAGAAAGACCCTTGAACAACTCACAAGCCTTTTTTGCAAACTTTAATTTCCTCCTGTCGGATGAGAGGTCAGTATGAGACCATCCCCAAGGTCCCTTCTGCATTGACGTCTGTGATCTTCTGATCAATAAACAGCTGACTCCAGGAGTGTTTACTTGTTCCTTAAGACCCAGGATTTGAACCCAGGACCTTTGGCTCCTGCAGCACTCCTTTCACTGAGCCTCACAATCCAAGTAGGGCAGGGCTAATGTTGCATGTTAGTGTCCACTCCTAGTGACTCTCTTACAAACCGTGCTCTCATGGGGGCAGTGGAAATGGGCCAAGGAAACCCCAGAACCTCAGAGGACGCCTGGTCTAACATCCTGCACTAGGCAGGGAGGCGCTCTGCAGCACACAGACGGTCTTCAATTGTAGTTGTTAAATTAACAAGCTTTGATTTTATTATTTCTCTCCCTCCAACATCCTCCCCCCCACCGCTGGACAAAATCTTGATAAGAAATAGACACAGTCAAGCAAAACTACTTTCCACATGGGTCCTGCCCAAAACATGTCCCATTCTGCCCCCTGGGTCCCTCACCTCTCTGACAGAATGTGGGTAGCACGCAGGATCATCGGTGTTCTGCAGGTGACCTGATTCCTATCCCCTGCACAGGACTGCTGTCACCTTCCTGGATGCGAGGCAGCCACTAAGCTGGCACAGGCCTGTCCTCAGCCAGGATGTGGCCTTGCTGGTGGGAGACTCAGCCCAGAAACTTTTTTTGGCTGTTTTCCCTAGGCTGGTTTTCAAAAGCATTGCTTCATCGGCCCGTCTGCACTTCCTGACAGTTAGGTTGCAGAAGTCTCTCCTGTCAAGTTTGCTTTTGATCTGGGATCCTCACCAGATGTTCCCCAGATGTGTGTGAAAAGCCTCGGAGATTATATGAATCACAGCGTTTAGAAGCCCGGTGGAACCCAATGCTCAGTCTGGAGGGGGGAGGGGGCATTAAGCCATTCTGAATAGGTCCAGGAAAGGCCATTGGAGAAAGGATACATGGTTGTTGCTGGGAAGGGCAGGCCTGTCCTGATGGTGTCCAATGGCAATGGGGGAGCAGATGCTCACCAACCCCCATGTGGTACCCAAGTGTTGTGGTGACATAAAACAGCTGGTAAGAGGCTGCAGAGAGAACACGGAGGGGGGAGCATCCTGCACAATCCTGTCCTGCCCTGCTCTTCCCAGGCTCCCCTGGTCACTCTCCTCCCATGAAGCCCATCCCAGAGGCCTCTTCCAGACTCACAGGACCCATGATGCATTCGTCATTGAGTGATAGGCGGAGGGAGAGTAGACTTGAGAGCCTCTGGCCCAATGGGCTCATTTCACAGGTAGGAACACTGAGGCCCAGCTTCATAGACGTTCTGTAACCTCTCTGACCTTGGTCAGCGCCCAAGGGCAAGAGCACTGCCTTTATTTATTTCCCTTCCATGCCCATTGCATATAGAGTCACCCAATGGATAGTGCTGACTGGCTGCTTCCCAGGAGATAATCCCAGCAGTTTGGGCATGGCCTCCTAGAGAGACCAGATTCTCCTGCTGATCACACCTTCCCTGTGGAAAACGTCCACACCTGGGCACTGCAGCTCCCCTCCCCTGACGGGAAGGATGGATGGGGCCTCAGCAGCCACTGGGTCCAAGTAGCGACCAAACAAGAGTAGCCTCTCCAGCATCCCCGGCCTTTACTTGAATACTCCCAGCCAGGGGAGGCAGCCCAGACCACTGTAGCTCTCCTCCTTAGCGGGGTGGTTTTCCTTGCAAATCGACCCGGGTCATAGTTCCTAGCCCCATCCTCTCCAGGCAATCAGGAGGGGCCTAATACTTCCTCTAGGTGACAGCCCTGGAAACCCTGAGCCCACCTGTGCTGGCCTTGCTGAGTCTTCTCCTGGCTGACTGTCCTCAGTTCCTCTGATCTGTCTTCACAGGCAGACAAGGAGCTCACTCATCACTGAAGGCCGCCCAGCTCAGGCTTCTCCGTCACACCCCTAGCCAAGGACCCTCCTTCCCTCCCCACCCACTGCCCCTCTCCTCAGATTCTCAACTTCCTTTTGTGTGGGGGCTTTCCCATTAAATTGGAAGCTCCTTGAGGCCAGAGATTGCTTTGCCTTTCCATCTCCTAGAGCCTGCCACAGCGCCCGTCACATGGCAGGTCCTTAGTGAACATCTGTTTATTGACTCATTGACCTTCACATCTGACACCTTCTCCTAAGTCAGCAAAGAAAACTGCATTGCCCAAAGCCAAGGACAAATCCCTCGGGCCCCCCGTGGCAGACCTCCCTCCAAAAGAGTAATCAAAAATTTAACTATTTCTAAGAGCAAACAGCCTCTATCCAGAATGAAAACTTGCCCTGCTCACATGCTCCCTGTTGCTGATTCTCATACTCTGTTCATGTGTAGAGATAGCAAAAAGCTATGCTGCCACTGGGCCTATCATAGACGCTGTGGTGTGGTGGAAGGGGTGGTAGATGTGGATTTAGAATTTATCTGCAATTTATGATGCATATGGCCTCAAGGGTCATTTAACCTCTGCGTGCCTCAGTTTCCTTCTTTAGAAACTAGGGATATAATCCATGCATTACTTTTCTTGCAGTGGGGCTGTTGTGAGACTCAAACATATCCACTACAAATTTAGGTGGTTAGATGGTGTGATGGATAGAGCACCAGACCTGGAGTCAGGAAGACCGGAGTTCAAATATGGCTTCAGACACTAGCTTGTGACCCTGAGCAAATCACTTGACACTTTTTGCCTCAGTTCCTCATCTGTAAAATGAGTTAGGGAAGGAAATGGCAAAAGTCTCCAGTATCTTTGCCAAGAAAACCCCAAATGGGGTCATGACGAGTTGGATGCACTGAAAAATACTTAGCCACAACAACAATTTATTACATATGCTTTTCCTAGAAAAGAAGAAAGCAGTGACTGAATGCAGGGATAAGTGAGCAACCTTTAATGTTCAGCCTGGAAAGCCAGACTCAGTGATAAGCAGTTCCTGAGAAAACACGTGGATTTCCAGCACATGAGGAGAGGGTGCTGGTGCTGTACTGACGACATCCCCTGTGTCACCAGAGCCTCCCCTACCTCTTGCCAATGCCCCATCTCACTCAGTGCTGCCCACATATAGCATGAGCTATAAGTTCCCTGCTGCTACTACCCTTTCAAAAGAACCAGAAATACAAAAAAGAATATCTTTAGGGGGAGGGGTGGTGGAGGGTCTGCACGTGCAGGTGCACTCAAGAGCAAGGAGGTTTCTCCAAATGACCCTTACTAGCCCATAAAGATTTGAAAATCAGAACCCTGTATAGGGTAGTTCCCTTTTAACTTGAACCATTTTATTCATTGAAAGGGGTCAGAAAGAAGAGTTATAAGAGAAATACTAAGAAAAAAAGAGAAATGCCAAGAAGGCACCTAGAGAAGAGACATTTACTCAGTAAAAACGAATAAAATGTACTGTATCATGGCATCAAGGGGGCATATTAATGATAAAAGGACTTAGAAGCTGATAGCAGAGAAACCCTAATACCCAGAATTGTTTGGTGACTATGGGACGAGTGTATATTGTCTAGTTGTGACTTGGTTGGTACAGAAATGATAGTCCATATGCCTAAAGGGCTATAGAACTGTGCATACTCTTTGATCCAGCAATACCACTTCTAGGTTACATCCCAAAGACAACCCCAAAAAGAGAAAAAGACCTGTTTGTACAAAAATATTGATAGCAGCTCTTTTTGTGGCGGTGAAGAATTGGAAATTAAAGGAATTCCCATCCATTGGGGAATGGCTAAACAAGCTGTGGTGTATGATTATGATGGAATATTATTGTGCTATAAGAAATGGCAAGCAGGATGATTTCAGAAAGGCCTGGAAAGGCTTGTATGAACTGATGTATTGTGAAGAGAACAGAACCAAGAGAACATTGTGCACAGAGACAGCAATATTGTTTGAAGAACTGTGAAAGACTTAACTATTCTCAACAGTACAATGATCCAAGACAATCCCAAAGGACTATTGATGAAACACACTATCCCCCTCTAAAGAAAGAACTGATACTGATGGAACACAGACTGAAGCAGGCTATTTTTCACTTTCTTTCATTTTTTTTTTCTTTTATTCAAATTTTCTTATACAAAATTACTAATATGGTCATGTTTTACATAATCATACATGTATAACTTATATCTGATTGCTTACCGCCTCAGGGAGGGGGGAAGGGAGGGAGGGAAGGGGGGATAAAAATTGGAACTCAAAACTATAAATAAAAATGTTTACTATTAAAAAAAGAAATGATGGTTCAACCTATTGGAACTGATGAGGTCACTGAGAGTGTGTAGAAAGAGAAGAGATGTGGGTCTAGGACAGAGCCTTTGGGTTTCCTAACCCACAGTTAAGGACATGACATAGATGAAGGACCAGAAAAGGAGACTAGGAGAAGTCAGAGGGATAAGAAAACCAAGGGAGAGCATTGTCATGAAAACCTAGAGTGGAGAAAGCATCCAGGAGAAGGCAATCAGCAGGGTCAAATGCTGCCTGGGGGATGAGAAGGATGAGGACTGAGAAAATGCAATTAGGCCACTAAAAACCCTAAAGAATGTTGTTTCTGTTGAATGATGTGGTCAGAAGTCAGATTGCAAATGGCTGAGGAGTAAAATAGAGGAGAGAAAATGTAGGCCATGAGTACAGACAATTATAAATTTGGCTGAGAAAGAGAGGAAAGAGTCTAGTCAAGGGTTTTGGTTTCATCGTTTTGTTTGTTTTTTCAGGATGGGAGATATTTGGGAATGTTTGAAAATAGAAAAGGAACCAATTAGTAGGGAGATGTTTAATATATGAGAGAGACAGGAAGGAGGAGGAAGGAGAAATGGAGAGAGGGTGGAGAGATGAGAGGAAGGGAGGGGCAGCGATTGTGGGTGCAGCCAGTTGGCGAGATGGACTAGTATGGAGGGTGCAATTGAGTGCACATGGAGAAGTCTTGACCTTGGCAAAAAAGAAAGGTCGCCTCCTTGCCATATGCTGGGGGAAAGGAAGAAGGAATGGGAGATGATCTCAAGGGATACAATGACTGATTCATGGGAAAGCGGGATTTTAACATCCAATGGTCTCTATTTTTTCAGGGATGAAAAGGGCAAAATCACCAGCTGAAGAGGAAGGGAAAAGTGTGGGAGATGAGAATGGGAGAAAAGGCTCAGGATAGTTTCTGGGGGGACTGAGAGGGGGACACAAGACAAGGACACAAGAACAAAGCTGCCTTGTTGCAGGGAGGGCTCCGTTCAGGTTGGAAAACGTGAATCTGTCACATGGCACAGGCATGCGACATCAGCCGCAGTAATTGGGAGAAGGAGTTATCTAAAATGGCCAGCCTTGGGAGGGAGCAGACTTCCCATCCCTAGAAGCCCTCGAGTCGGCTCCAGATAACCATTTGTCACGTAAGGTGTAAGGGGAATTCTTGTTCATATGTGGGTGGGATTCGGTGATGCCTGGCCCCCCACAGCTCACTCTGCGTTCTGTTGCTTTGGAGTTGCCCTCTGGGCCCAGATGGAACAGATCTGGTCCTTCCACTTGGGCCCCTCAAATATGTGAAGACAGCTCCCATGGCACATGTGTTCTCCCCACCCACCCCTCGATATTCTCTCCTCTGAGCTAAGCATGCCCAGTTCCTCCAATCCTCTCTGCACCCCACTTGTCCTCCCCCGCACTATTCATCAGTTCATTAGTAATGGGATGCCCAGAACTGAACCCAAGACCCCAGAGACAACCTAGCGGGAACAGAGACTGGGGACCATTGCCTCTGCATCTGTTACTGTGACCCAAGATTTTTACCGGCTTCTTTTGGCTGCCCTGTCCTACCACTGACTCACAGTGAGCTAGCCATCCTCCGAAATCCCAAGATTTGTTTTCCAAAGGAATTATTGTGTGGCTAAGCCCAGTGTTAGCGGAAGGCGGGGAAGCAGCCAGGAGACCGGCTTGTCTGGTCCCCATCTGAGATAGCTGATGAGGGTATGAAGAGGACAGGAAGCTTGGAGGAGATAATGGGGCCATCCTCCAGCTCCTCCACGATGGCCAAGGAGGGGAAGAGGGGACCTAATGAGATGCGGGCTTCGGACTTTAGGACAGGAGATTGTTAGAAGCTCAGAGAGAGTGGCATGTGGCCTCAAGGGAAATGGTGAGACGGCTCAGATCCGGGAACTGGAGAGGAAAGCTAAGAGCAGAGGAAATCCCTCCAGGATACGAGTTTAGAAAAAGAACGTGAAGGCGGGGAGGCCCCTGCTTGGAACAAAACGTTCAGTGTTCACAGGTAACTTCCGGACCCCCCCCCCCATAGCAGTAATAGCTGGCATTTATAGAGCCCATGGAAGGCACAGCTCGCAAGAGTCAGGGGCAGGATTGGAGGGCAGGCCTCTCCTGACCCCTGACCCAGTAGCCTTTCTCAGAACTCATCTTTTTTCCATCCTTTTCTCCATCTATGAGATTGATCTTCACCTTGAGAAACATAGAGAGGAAAAGGTGCCCATAGACAGTTCATGGCCACAGACATGAGTAGAGAGGGAGATGCCGATGTGGGCTAGCTCTGAGACCGGGTGAATTCCATGCCAGCTCTGAGAAAAGCTGAAAGGCCTTGTGGGTCTGATTTCCCAGTTACTGCTGGGAAACCCCGGAATAAGAGACTAGGAGGCCAGTGGTTGGCCTCTCATATGAGAGGAGGGGCGTGTTCTGGCAAGGATCGAGCAATCAGCTGAATGTCTGTACCCAGCAAAGTTCTCAACCAATCACCAAAAGAGAGGCCTGTGATGACCAGGGACCCACCAGTATTCCCCAAGGACAAATCCTGCCAAACTACAGCCATCGCCCTTTTGGGTAGGGGTTACAGCCAGCAAACGCACAGGCGCAGGGCCTGGGTCTGATCCTTGTGCTGTCATGGGACATAGCAACTGTAGCTGCGTAACTTTGGCCCAATTTTCCTTCTGCTGTGTAGGGTATTTGCTATCCTACCCAGCTTGGTGGTACCCCATCTTCCTCAGAACAACCCCCAGACCGGAGAATTTCCCCCATGTGACCCTATGGCATTCCCCTGAAGACCCCTATGATTGGCTCTTGAGTTAACAGTCTCTGGTGTTGGGTGTTCAAGTGGATACAAATCAGGGGCAGCTAAGTGGTGCAGTAGATAAAGCACTGGCCCTGCATTCAGGAGGACCTGGGTTCAAATCCGACCTCAGACGCTTGACACTTATTAGCTGTGTGACTCTGGGCAAGTCACCTAACCCTCATTGCCCCGCCAAAAAAAAAAAAAGTGGATACAAATCCACTCTGGCCAGTTTCCAAGGCAGAAATATGCTGGTAAATCTACAGGTTTAGAGACGATGGAAGGGGCCTTGGATACCATGTCATCCATCCACCTAATTTTATAAATGATGAGTGCAAGGTTTAGGGAGCCAACCTGGGTCCTTTGGCTCACACTCTGGGAACAGCTAGGTAGCACAGTAGATAGCACCGTGGCCCTGGAGAAGCTGTGAATTCAAATCTGACATGAGACACTTGACACTTACTAGCAGTGTGACCCTGGGCAAGTCACTTAACCCTGATTGCCTCAAACATCCAGGGCCATCTCCAGTGGTCCTTATGTATAGCCCCCAAAAGGATGGGGCTCTTTGCTCCCAGCAGGGGATCCCCAAGTTTCTATGCAGTAGGAGGTGGCAATAATCATTCACACATCTCTGGAATTGTAAAGTTTACAAAATGCTTTAGATCCCATTCAATCATCACAACACTGAGTCGGGAGGGTGCCATCAATGTCCCTTTTTATGGATGAAGAGACCACCCAAGAAGTACATCATACCCCGCAAAGCCTGGCCAAGCTCAGAAAGCACACAGATGCCAAGATCTGAGGACGCTCAGACGTGCACAAGTGAAAAACACACAGAAACTGACAAAGGAGACCATCACTAGAAAATGACCACCGTCCTTCTTGGGTGACAGTCGTTTGGGGTTTTCACAAGGAAGTATTTTCTTCTTTCCAACACGGTTTTAATGTCTGACATTGAGGATGTCTCCTAGGTCTCCCCAAGCCAGGTGTGCCCTGAGGAAGGCTGTCTCCCTCTCATCCCAGGGGATATTTTCACAATATTATCCAGCCTCCGAGGCACTTCCATTCATTAATGGATGACACAGTACGAGTCCGGCCTGCCAACATAAGGAACAAGACACTTGAGCCATCCATAAATGTGAGCTTCACAGCCTCGCTCTAAGTGATGAATTCTCTACGTATGGCACTGCCTGATTTAGGCACCGGTCGTCTCTTGGCACACTGAATCAGGCCCAGAAGCTGGAGCCTGTGTGCAGGGGCCCTCAGCAGGATATCTGGTCTATAGGTAGCACTGAGCACCTGTTGGAGACCCTGGGTGGGGCATGCCAGTTTACAAAGATGAGTAACACCAGGAAAATTGGGAAGAGGTGAGAATTTCCAGAAGTCAATCTATCAATCAGGTTATAAGCATTTATTAGGCACCTACTGAACAGATCAGAAAGCTGTAGCAAGCATGGAAGGCTAGAACTCTGGCTCTGGAGTCAGAGGTCTTTGGATTCCAGTCTCACCTCTGCCACTGACTGCCTGTGTGATCACCTCACTGGGTCTCAGTTTCCCCATCTTCCAGATGAGGAGCTTGAGGCAAATGGCCTCTGAGGTGTCTTCTGGCTCAACTCTTCAGCTCCTGTGCCGGGAAGCAAGGACACAGGAGGCCAGGAGGAGAAGGGGGAGGTTTCAACATATCTGGCTTGTTTCAGAACTGAATTCCACCCCCAGAAGAAGCCTTCAGAGCCTGTGATGGGAGAGGCTTGCCTAATTCCTGCCTCATTTTAGTTCTTTGGACCCCTTTAATCACCTCAAAATGCCCACACTGAAATCTCCAGAATGCTTTTAAATGGCTTCTGGCTCATCCATCAGCCCAATTCTAAGCCCCTTGACAGTGGAAGGGATGAATCATTATCTGTCGCAGAGGCCTGAGCCCATCTTTGGACTCTTCTGCTGAGCTGAGGAATGAGGCTAGCCAAGCCCAGCCAAAGTTACGTTCAAAGAAAACACAATAATTCAAAACCAGAGGGAGCTCAGGGCTTCCAGGGGAAGATTCTTGGGAACGGCTGTGGAGTGAACTCAGCAGTGGGAGGGGGTGACCCCATCTGGCTGCTGCCAGCCCCACCCACTCAGCTCCAAAAACAATCTACAGAAACCCTTTCTGCAATCCTGCCTGCTAGGTCACTCTCCACAGGGTCGTGGAGGCAGAGCTGGAAGGGCTGGAGAGGTCACTGGGCCAAGCCTTCATTTGGTAGATGGGGAGACCGGAGGGCATGAAAACTCTTCAAGGTCACAAGGGTATGAAGTGTCTAAGGCAGACTTTGAACCCAGGTCTCGTGGCCCAGAGCCAACACTCTTGTCACTGAAGGAAGAGTCAGGCCTCAGATAAAGACTGGTGTCCATGGCCTCCAACACTCCTCCCAACTAAAAGATTATCTCATTACCAGACCCACACATGAAGACCGTGGGCTGTGGCTCCTCTGATGCTGTCGAAGCATCAGATGGAAAAGTGTCCCAGAGAGCGGCTCCCCAGCTGAGGAGAGGGCCTCATCTCTAAGGGAGGGTGTGAGACAGGCCCTTCTCCCCTTGACAGCCTGGGAGCAGACTGCCGGGTGGGCAGACGTGCCCTGGAGCAGCAGCTCCACCCAGCCTCCCTCTTCAGGAGTCTGTAGTAAGACCGTGCCCCCAAGAATGGAGCCTTCATGGTGGGGGGGACTTGCACAGCTGCCCCCACAATGGCCGCTTCCTTTCTGCCCACTGTGCAGACCGGCTGGACGCTGCTGTCCAATGACTACCGTGGAGCCTGAGTCTGTAGAAGGGATTCTGAGTCTGGGGACAATCTGGCGCTCACCACTGATCTCCAGGGACCCCTTCCTGGTGTGATCCAGAATGCTCCCTCTTCAACACCCATGAGCCACTTGCAGACTTCCTGTGAGGAGGTTTTCAGCTGCATCACAAACGAAGGCAAGGCCTTGGCTTACAGGATCACAGACTTAGAGCAGGAAGAGGATTTGGGGGCCATAGAGATCAGGAAGTGGAAGTCTGGGGAGGGGGGCTTCATACAGCTGGAGCCAGAAGGAAGCCTGGAGCCTCACTTTACAGGTAATGAATCATAGGGTTGGCCTGAGGTCACCGAGCCATGATTCTTCTCCCCTAGAGATGGCAGGGCTGACCTGGACAAAGCTGGGCCGGCACATTGAAGCCCATACTGGAGCCAGCAGTGAAAACTGGGGTTCGGGCAGGCTTTGCCATCTACCACTGTGCGGCCAGGGATGGGCTTAAGGTTGGAGCGGGGCCTGTGTGTCAGGAAGGTGCCTCACTTCTCTGGGGCTCAGTTCCTCCATCTGTAAAATGGACAAGACCAAGCCAGCCCCACCTGCCCTGCAGGCTTGTCCTGGGGATTACAGACTCCGGAGGCCAGTCTTGGTTTCACTGAGGAGGCTACTCCTACACCAGGAAGGGGGCAGCCTCCTCAGCCCTGTGGGCCTTCCCACAGTTCGAGCCACCGGCATCTAAGTGACCAGCCCCAAGCAGCAAAGCTGTGAGGAGCCATGCTGGGCCAGGCAAGGCAGTAGAGCACAGCTGGGACCACTGAGTGGCCAGCCCAAGGAGCCCCCTATTTCTTCCCTGTGCTTCCCTCCAATGTGAGCCCTTGAGGGCAACAATTCTGCCCTCTTTGTCCCTGTGCCCCTTTCTCCAGCAGAGTCTGACTGGTCACCAAAGATGGCGGATGAGTATTCTGTCAAATCAAAGTGTCAAAGACATGGCTATTTCTGCAGTGGAAACTGGCTCCCTTTGTGATTAACAAGCAATAAGGGACCCTTTGGAAATTCTTGCCTTGAATCAATTCCTTTGGTCATCCGCTCATCTGGTCTTCAAGGCTCGTGTCCTCCAGCAAAGATGGCACCGAGTCTGGGCTCTGGGCCCAAGTCTGTGTCAGGCCATAGGCACAGCCAGAGAATGTTGGAGCCCAAAGGCACCGAAGACGGTATCTCCCCAGAGAAGGAAGCCAAGGCCTCCAGAGGGGAAGTGGCTTGGCCAGGGAATAAAATGACCTTTTATGACAGTTTGGGATAGTGTTCTCAGGCGGGCTGCTCCCCAAAGTCTCCATAAGACTGTGGTGGCAGCCTTAGGTCTCCTTGGTCCTTACTGAGGCTCTCTGTGACATCAAATGTGTCTCAAGGACCAAACTGTTCACATCTACCTCCTTCTAGGACACTGAGCCTAAGCCCAGGAAGCTGGTTTCAAATCTGGCCCTTGTACCTCGGGAGCTGTGTGATCTTGGTCCAGTCCTGGCTTCTGCCTAGGCTTCATTCTCTTCCTCTGCAAAGGGAAGAGCTTAGAATGAGGAGCTAAGACCACCCCTCACCCTAAATCTGGGCTCTTCAAGGAAAGAAGTCCCAGAAACTTTTCTGCTTGTTGCCATCGGGGGTTCCCAAGCAGTCCAGCTAGTCCTAGCAGGGACAAACCCTCCAACCGAATCAAAAGGACCAGGGCTGTGGGGAGGTGGGGGCCGTGTATTCCAGGAACTAGATGCAGGACGCCCTCCCTCCTCCTACCCACAATTCCCTGGCTTCATTCCCAGCCAGCTTAGGGACCGCTCACACCCAGACCTTTCCAGGTCTCCCCCAGTAACTCGCATGCTATCCCTCCTGCAGTGACTTTGTCCGGACTTTCTGGTCACTGCTGTGAGCACCTTTGGCTTCACTCCAAGAGACTGTAAGGTCTTTGAGAGCAAGGATGCTTCACTTATGTCTATGCATCCCTGAGGCCCTGTATACAGCAGGGGTTTACTAAAGGTGCAGTTCATCTCAAGTATTGCGAGATCTCAGGACAGACAGGGTCCCCTGTGTTCTCTCTCCTCCCCCAGCATGTCTGACTTCCAAATGATCTAAACACCAGAACATAGCCCCATTTGGCCTGAGCTGTCCCGGTGCAAAGTCCCAGCAAGATTTCACCTAATATCCGCTAGGATCAGATTTGGTTCCAGGGAGCCCCAGGAGAAGAAAGAGCCATGGCCACATGGGCCTTTTTTTTTTTAACCACAGATGAAACTTTTTATCCTGTGAGATATTGGAGGCAACGAGCGGCGGAAACGCCTTTAATCTGCCAGGTCCTGTGAAGCGCCCTTCGCGAGGCAGATAAAAGGACATCTGGAAAGAATGATTTCCCCAGAATTTAGGCAGGGATAGGGAGGGAGAGGGGGCATTGCAGGCAGGTAGCCCGGCCTTCGTTTTCCACTCACCATCTTGAAGCAGCCTGTGTTCCCGAAATGGGTGTGCTGAGCCCAGAAAAAAGAGGGCTCTCCCTGGGGGAAGTGGAGACGGAATCTTCACACTCAACTGGCTCCTTCCCAAGGCAGCTTGTTTTTATTGTTTACTTAGCAGAGAGAGATGAAATGCCTTGTCTCAAGAGCGTCCTGTTCTGAAATGAGCAGCTGGAGGCCTGCATTGCACAGCAGGGCAGAAGCGTGTGTGTATGTGTGTACATGTGTGCATGTATGTGCATGTGTGTACATATATGTGTGTGCATGTGTGTGTCTTCAGGCCAGGACAGCATCTTCCCCCCTCACAAAAAAACAACCCTCGCTTCTGGTCGGTCTTCCGTGCTTTCCAAAGTTTCTCCCTCCTTTCTCCAAAAGCCCAAGGCCTCTAAGCAGACTCCTCAACCAGCCTTTCCCATGACCCATGGGCTCCTTGTGCATAGGCCATGCACTCTGCTGCCATGCTGTGACTTCCCAAAGCCCTCCAAGCGATAGCTATGGTTCCCTCTTCTTGGAACAGGCATCTCTGTCCCTTGAGACTGGTTTTCTCCAGGAGTCGCCATCTATCTCACTTCTGGCAAGGAAGAACATTCCCTGTAAGGCTGAGGAGGCAAGCAGACTGACAGTCACCCCCCCCCCCATCCTATCCTCCAGTCCCTAGAGCTGGGCTAATGGTGCCAGCAAGGGTAGTGTGTGGGGTGGGGACAGTGCAAGCCTCAAACATCCTGGTACCAGGAGGGAAGTGCCAGCCCCTCGGATTGAGCCGCGGCCGGGCCTCAACTGTCCGGTGGCTCCAGTGGGAACCCTGACTTTGGAGAGGGTAGCTTGGCCGCTGTAGACACCCCAGCCATCTCTCTTAGGAGCAGTCCGCCCGGCCCATAGGCTCTGGAGCAGACACTTGCTCACCAGATTTGGGGTTCTGCCACACCCTCTGTTCCCCCAGCAGAGTTCACTGGGTCTCAGCTCTGGAGATCTTCCAGGGCAGACCCCTCGTTTTACAGAGGAGCAAACTGAGGAGGCACAGACAGACTGAGGACCCGCTTGGGCCAGCGCCCAGCCGCTGCCACCTGGCTGGGATCCTTTCACGGAGTCACAGAAATTGAGAGTTGGAAGGTTCATCTGTGGCCATCCAGCTGATGAGCCCATCAGCCAATTGATGAGCATTTGTCAGGTGCTCACTGGGATACGAGGAATATAAAGCAAGGCAAAAACTGAGATCCGCCCCAGCCCTCGGGGAGCTTACCTTCCAAGGGGGAATGCCTGGCTTTATACAAGGCAGATGGGGAGAGAAGGAAGGCTCACCAAGCAGAGACAGTGAGCTTGGGATGGAAGGCCAAGCCTTAGCAAGCAGGCTGGGGGAAGCCAATGGGCAGGGACTAATCACAGGGCGGTACCAAGGAGCCAGTCGGAGCAGGATGAGAGCATCCCAAGAGCCTTTGGAGAGGCCACTGGAAGGAGGAGAGACAGACAGAGACAGAGAGAGACAGAGAGAATGAGAGAGAGATAGAGAGACAGACAGAGACAGAGAGAATGAGAGAGAGATAGAGAGATAGAGAGACAGACAGACAGACAGAGACAGAGAGAGACAGAGAGAATGAGAGAGAGATAGAGAGACAGACAGACAGACAGACAGAGACAGAGAGAGACAGAGAGACAGAGAGAGACAGAGAGACAGAGAGAATGAGAGAGAGATATACAGACAGACAGACAGACAGAGACAGACAGAGACGGAGATGAAAAGAACAGAGAGGAACAGTAGAAAGCCTCCAACCTCAGCATGGGCAAGGACAAATATGTCCAGGAGAGAGAGCCTGGGCCAGCAGAGGGCATCCGGCTCAGCCTCCCCCCAAATAAAAGAATCCCAGTGTGCCACACCCCCAAGGGGCCACCATTTACCTTGTGCCTTGTTCATTGCTCCCCATCCCCAGCACCAGTGGGGGAGTCCAGCCCCTCTCTTGGGGGGGGGGGCTGATTTACCTTGTTCCCCCTACTCTTTTTAGGTATAGGCCACAGAGAAGTGTTAGATTCTTACCCAAAAAAGACCAATGTTAATCACTCTGAGATATCAAAGGACACATGTTCGAGCTTGTTGAGGGTGGAGGGCAGGGGTGGTGAGTGAGCTCATTGCCAGGGATGGGGAGACTTGCGCCCCATTGGCTTGACCCATCCATGGCTAATGACCCCATGGAGCAGGAGGCCCAAGGAGGCCGTGTCCAGGGTTTGGCTGGGAGGTGACCCGTGAGTGTTGCCAGAAAGGATATTGTTGTATAGAGATGCTCCTGGGGGGAGGGGGAAGGAGGACGAGGTCCGCCAGCTGCTCCCATCTGTGGTCAGTAAATATTTGGGCTCCCATCTGCCTTTGCTTGATTTTTCCGTCCTCTTTTTTAAACTTTCTCCCCAGTGATCTCAACATTAAAACAACAAGTGGGCATTATCCCACGACTTTTAACATTGTATCTGACAGGATAAATGAAACCCAAGGACCGAGCCCTCCAGGGCTCTGCGCTGGAGACGCTTGGGAAAGAGAAGCCAGGGCAGGCGGGGGTAGAGATCAGCTCCCCTTGCTGGGTCACCTCCTGCTCTGCCTGGAGAAGGACCTTGTTTCATGGGCTCAGCCCCCAGCCAAGGCCAAGAATGACAGAACTTCAGAGACGCCTGGAAGGGATTTCAGTGGCCGTGCAGGTCAGCCCAGATGGGAACAAGGAATCCCCTCTACTCAGAGCCGCCAGGCAGTCCTACAGCCTCGGCTGCACAATCTCCAGGCAGGAAGGAGGCACCGTCTCCTAAAGGAGCCCCGTCCTCAGCTCTGTCTGCGAGATTCCCTGACATCAAGACTGAGTTTGTCCATCTTCAGCTTGGCCTCCACTGCTCCCAGTTCTTCCCTCTGGGGCCGAATCTCCCCGTCAGATCCTTAAAGCCAGTGATTCTGTCCCCACCCCCTGACTCTCTGAGTCTTCTCCTCTCCAGAACAAACGTCCCCATTTCCTGGGTGGGCTCCCAGCCCATCCCCATCTTGGTCATTCTCCTCCAGGCTCTTCAATGTCCTTTCCGATGGGCAGTGCCCAGAAGTGAACAGGATGCCACAGTGTGGCAGAGTACATGGGGGCTGTTACTGCCACACTCCTGGAAGGTGCTGCCTTGTCACACACCCCAAGCTCATCTCAGCTTTCCTGGCCACCATGTTTCACTGCTGTTTCATACTGAGCTTGCCGTCCACTAAAACCCCAAGATCTTTTTCAGCCACTCATCTAAGGTTGCTTCCCCCATCTCGTTAATTTGTTCCTATTACATTTCACCTTCTTAAATGTGTGGAAATTTATTTTGATTTGGGGACCCTACCTTTAGGCTGAGATTAGAAAGCCTTAGGCCCTCAGGGTCTCCCCCCTCCACCTCAGCTTCAGCTGAGTGAAAAAGCCCCGTGGGCTATACAAGACACCAGGTCAGACAGCTAGGGGGAAAAAAAGAAGCCCCCAGCTCCCTCTGACCTGAGCGGATCCCGGCTAGCCTGTGCTGAGGCACATGAAATTTGGAGTGCACCCCACCACCACCAGCCGCAGCTCTGGCTGGCGGATTAGCTTGGTCTGTGGGGGCGAAGGAAGCCCCGAGATTTGAGTGGAGAGAAGAAAAGGTATATATAGACCTGGGAGACAGACTAGGGGCTGACGGGTTCGGCTGACTAGAGGAGGAAGGAGACTAGAGGGAGATGGATTAGAAAAAGAAGGAGCGAGGACAGACTAGATAGAGAGACAAGATTAAGGAGAAGCTAACTAGAGCAAGGAAGGAGACTAGAGGGGGACGGACTAAAGAAGGAGGAAGGATGGACTAGAGAAAAGGAAGGAGACTGACTAAAAAAAGGAGGGGGACGGACTAGAGAAGGACGGACTAGGAGAGAAGCTGACTAGAGGGCAGCCCGGACAAGGATGGAGGAGAGTTTGGTTCGGAAAAGGAGAGCCGGATCTGACAAGGTTACAGGCCTTAATACAAACTAGGGAAAGTGTAACGTGCCCTGAGGCCGGAGGCGGCTAAGGCCCTTATTGTATTCAAGAAGTTCCAAGCGCAGCAGGTGCGAAAGAAACGCAGTGGAAAGAGACCGCAGGAAAGCAGTCAGGTTGTGCACTTTATTTCCCGTATTCCTAATCTTCAATAGTATCTCATAAATAAACTCTGCTTTGATTATTTAGTTAGAGGCTTCTTAATCTTTAGTCTATCAGTTTGGGAGCAGTGTGGTGGAACTTTATAAACGGCCCACATTAAATTAACGAAGTCAGATAGCCAAATAGTCAACAGTCCCCAGATTAGTCCTCCAGTCAGCTTCAGCCCCCAAAATTAGGCTAGTCATTTAAAAATATTTCTACAAACGGCAGCCGTTGCTTTGGCCTGTGACGACGCTTTTGGATCCTGACTCTGTGGGCCTGCGTGTTTGCTCTCTCTGCCATCTTCAGATCTGGGGAGCACCATCCATGCCTTTATCCAAGTCATTGTTTGATGTGCCAAGTAGCACAGATCCCTGGGTGCTTCACTGACAACTGTCTTCCCTGAGCCTGGCCACTCTTCTGGGTGGGAATCCACCCACTTGCACTCACAGCTGCCACTCTTCTCCACAGGAGTAACACAAGACACCTTGGCAAACCCTTTGCTAAACTCTAAGTAAACTCTGTGTCTGGAGGAGCCACCTGATCTGCAGCAACTCTATCCAAAAGGTAAGTGAGGTGAGCCTGGCATTACCTCCTCCGGATGAGCGCCCCGCCCCCCCCTTGGTGAGCGCTGCTTCCAGTTCTCCAACCCTCTCTCTAACACACCACACTCGAGAGTTTTCCCAGAATTCCTCCTCATTGACCTGGGCTTGCATCTCCCACTCTCCCCTCCCCTTGGGAACATTTGTCCTCCCCCCCAGCCCACTGCGCCTCTTCTATGTCTTCTCCACTCTTGTTCTGATATCAGTCACGGACACTGAGTCCATTGTCATAGCCCCCAAAGATGGGGTGCATCTGACCATGGAACCCCAAATTGCCACCCATTCCTGTGCTTAATGGGCCCTTCTCTCTCTCTAAGGGACAGTCTGGAAGATGGCCCTAAACCAAGAAAATGCCACAAGAGGACGGGACTGAGTCGTCAGTGAGCTGTGGCAGCCATCACACACAGCTGAAGGGGGTAGAGTAGGGGCTCAAGTGGACAGGCGTCACTTCCTTGGGTGCAGGTTGTCTGTAGCATTGAGTTGTAAATGAAGTGACTTGCCCGGGCACACAACCCACACTTGTTAGATCAGGGACTTGAACCCAGGTCTTCCCGGCGTGGAGGCCGGTTTCCTAGTCACTGACTCCACCATGTTCCAGGTCTTTTTGTCCTCGTTTTGAAAATGAGAAATCAGCCTCAGAAAAGTGGAATGACCGGCCCAGGGTCCCCCAGCCAGCATGGATCAGAGGTGGCCCTGGGACTGGGGTCCACTGTGCCACGGTCTAGGCAGGGGGTCCTCGAGCCTGCTGCTGCTTCCTTTTCAGCCTGACACCTCAGAAGTCTGCAGTCACTGCGCAATCACTGTGCGGCCAGGCTTGACTCAATGTTTCCTTGGTTTTCTAGGCTGAAGAAAGGGTTAAAATGAAGTTGAAACTTCAAAGTTTATGCATACTTTAATTTCTGGAGAGCCAGATGTCAGCCTAACAGTAATAGTCATGAAGTAACCATTTGTTCCACTTCCAGGTTTAAAGTTCTTTATATCTTCATCTCATGGGAGTCTCACAACCCACCTGGGACAGGAGTTGTTTTCCATGGTCCTGCAGCTTGTAAGTGTCAAGGGCAAGATTTGAACCCAGATCCTCCTGACGTCCTCCAGCAATCTTTTCACCATACTGTGCTGCCACTCAGAAAGGTAAATGAGTGGTGAAGAGTGAAGAAAAACAATGCCCTTCACTCCCTTCTTGGTCAAATAAGAGAGTTTGGCAACAGAATTCACACTAAGGTGTTAGTGGCTGCCATGTCGCCCCTCCCAAAAGTATTTGGGTCTTAGAAGACTAACTAGCTGTGCAAGTTAGTGTGCCCTTTCCCCTTCAGGGCCTCAGATTGCTCTTCTCTAGAATACGGTACTAGGTCATCCTTCCATCTCCAAGCCCCACCCTGGATCCCAGAATGGCTTCCTAGAAAAGCCGAGCCATTCCAAAGGAATGCTTCCCTCCTCAGCCCACTACTTACTTCCTGGATTTGGACACAAAGGGCACCAAGGAGTGGGAGCTGGGGTGTTCTTGCACTGGTGCCCACAGGGGCTGTGGCACCGGCTGGCCGGCGTGCCCCAGTCCTGAAGGGTTTTGCACCATCGCATTTCTGGCCTTGGCTGTAGCCCAGCTGACTCCAGTGAGCCTGCCTGCTGCACACCAGAGACTAGGGGAGGCATCGGGCGGCCCCTGCTAGCCCACATCACTGACTGTGGCTCCTTCTCCCTCCCAGGTTACCTGAGGGTGGGGCCACCATGTGGTCAAGCAAGAAGGTTCCTCCCTGGGACGGCATCTCGGTCTGAAGGGTTTCCTTGGCCACCTAGGAGAGGGCATCCACAGGCTAGAATCCTCGTCCACAGAAATGGCAGTTCACTTTGCCACGTCTGAATGCCTGCACCAAGGTTGGCAGCTTGGGCCTAGTCTTCACCATGACCTTCTCCCCTGGTGCATGTGTTCATTGGCCTTGGGCAGCCCCAATGTGACCAGTGCTCAATGAGGGCATAACTGACCTCGGCTCCAGCCCCTGCATTGGGCAGCTGAGGAAAACAGAGCCCAGCAAAGGGAAGTGACTCTCCTAAGGTCACACGGCTCATTGGTGGTGAAGCTGGGATGAGAAGCCAGGCCTTTCTGGCACGGGCTGCCCACTTAGACCCAATATCAAGGTCAAAGGGCATCGGCAGCAAGAAACCTTAGAGTTCACCAGTGTTGTGTGTTCACTTTTACGGATGGAGAAGTCAGGGCCAAAATCAGCTGAGTGATCCCCCAAGTCCACCCGGGGGGGGGGGTCATTGTCAGAGTCGGAATCTGAACCCAGGTCTTTCCAGCTCCGAGGCTGTCAGGTTCTAGTAACTGCCTGGCGCTGCCTCCCTCGATTACAGCAGAATCTGAAAAAGTACTCTGTGCTGGGGGAGGGGAGGGGAGGCAAAGGTGACCTGTCATTTCATTGGTGTTCACGGGAAGTGTCTCTACTGATGTAGAAGTGAGGTGGCTCCTGCAGAAGAACTGAGCCAGTGAAGAAGAGTCTTCCTGACTCACCGTCCCCCCCCCACACACACACACTTCCTGCCTCTTTATTTTCAGTGACAATTTCCTTCTGATGAAAGTTTATTGAATGGAAGGCAGTGTCAGCAGCTACAACCAGTGCTGATATTTCAGCACAGGGGCCCCCAACATAGAAACAAAAGGGCACAAAGCCAGCAACAGGAGCATGGTGTGAGGAAGGCCCCACAGGACCGTGGGAAAGCCACGAGGATCCTGAGCAGATGCTGGACAGTCAGACCGGAACAAGCATGGCGATGCCCAGGACAGAAGCATGGCTCGAGTCCTTGAGCAGCCTGCGTATGCTCATCCGGGGCCAGTCAGGGCCAGTGGGATCCGGGCAATGTGTTGGAAGCCTCCATCCCATAAACCAAGAGGAGCCAGTGGTCACTCCTCCAGCTGTTTCCACTTTCGCCCCCAGAGCACCTACAGAGTGTAGCCAAGGCTGGAATATTCCATCTGACTCACATCAATTTGCCTCCAGTCTCCAAAATGGCCAAGTGGGCAGGGAGGGGAGGGCTTGGTTATGGTGTTGGCTGGTTTGTGGGTAACTCACCCACGCTAAGGGGCTCTGCTCCAAAACCCTGCTATGGAAATGGTGTGTCGAGGAGGGACTTCCCGCCCCAGCCCTTCTAGGACAGAGAGGCTTACAGTGGACTGCCCCACCTCCTTTACAACTGGCTCCCCTGAAAAAGAGAAAGAGGAGAAAGACTGTGGTGGGGAAAGTCATCTTGTCTTTGCCTTGGCTGGACCCCCTGCCAGGATACCTTCCTTTCTCACCGCTACCTCTTAGAACCCCTAGTTCCCTATAGCTCTCAGCTCAAATACCACATTCTATGTGAGGTTTTCCTCATTCCCCAGGGGCTAGTGCCTTCCCCATCAAGTTATCTTGTGCTCATGTTGGATTTATTCTGTGTATATATACATATATGTGTATAGATGCATATATATATTCTCTCTGTGTATATGTAATACACACACACATATATATATACACACACACAGAGAGACCATGTTATATGTTTGTGTAGATCAATGGATGATAGATACATAGATAGACATAAAGAGAGATGGATGGATGGATAGATAGGTAGGCTGGTAAACAGACATCCATTGTGTCTCCCATTAGAATGTCATTTGCCGGTGGGCAGAGCCTTTCTTACATAGAAAATCACGGTCAGAACAAATGTGTGCTGGGCACTGTACCAACAGCTGGACATACAGAGAGCAAAGCCAAGCCGTCCCTGCCTTCAATGAGCTTATATTCTGGTGGGGACACATGTGAAGGCTAACTTGAGAGCAAAGAGGAGGAGGAGGTGGGAAGCAAAGGAAGGCAGCTCCTCAGTCCTGGTGGTGCCTGATCCTGGAGTCCAGAAGACTCAGGAGTCTGGCCTCTACTGCACCCACTTAGGTCGTCATTACTCAGACCAGCATTCTCAAACCTGAAGGCGGGACCCGTAGCGGTGGTTCAAAGCCCCTAAACTGTTACACCCTGTCGTCCTCTGCCCTTTTACTCAGACCACGGGGTCAGTGGAGTGGCCAGTCTTGGAGAAGAGCACCAAGAGAAGCATGAAGTCCAGGCTCAGGGACAGTAGAGTCCGACTGTCCTCCACACTGTCCAGCCACTGCGGTGTCCAGTTGTGGGCACCACGTTTTAGGAAGGGCACTGACGCCATTATCTTTGAAGAAAAAAGTAATGCAGCTCTACTCGTGTTGTAATGAGGACAAGCACCATACTGGGTCTGGAGATCCCAGATGTGGCCGGGTAGCTGCAGCTGGCCACCAGGAGACTTCTCCAGAAGTGGATAGAAATAGCCAAGTTTCTTTTCTCAAAAAGCCACCATTCAGCCCACCACCTCTGACTTCCTTATCAAGGCACCGAGTTTCAATAACCTCATAGTTAACAGCCTCCACAGACTGATGGCTACATGTTCTGTTTGTTTAGGTTTTTGTTTGTTGTTTATTTGCAGAGCAATGGGGGTTAAGTGACTTGCCCAGGGTCACACAGCTAGTAAATGTCAAGTGTCTGAGGCCAGATCGGAACTCATGTCCCCCTGACTCCAGGGCCAGTGCTCTGAACACTCCACCATCCAACTGCCCAAGCACTAGAGATACAAAGAAAGGCAAAAGCAGCCCCTGCTCTCGGGGAACTCATGGTCTAATGGGGGAGACGATGTGCAAATTAACTATGTACAAGCAAGATACAGACAGAATCAAGCGGAAAGCAAGAAATTCCGGAGGCCAAGATGAGGAGGAAGAGGATTCCAGGCACAGGGAACACACCTGGAGATGGGAGAGGGAGCATCCTATGGGAGGAATGACAAGGAAAGGCAATGTCACTGGTATGTGGAGTGAGGGATGAAGGAGGGGAGTAAGAAGGCCGCAAGGGTAATGTCAGGAAGACTCCTCTCCCCGAGTTCAAATCAGGCCTCAAGCATTTACTAGCTGTGTGACCCTGGGCAAGTCATTTCACCTCTGCCTCAGTTTCTTCATTTGTAAAATGACCTGGAGAAGGAAGTGGCAAAGCACTCCAGGGTCTCTGCCAAGAAAAGCCAGATGAGGTCACGCTGAAGCGGAGTCAAACAGCAGCGATGTTCATGCCTGTCTCCCCAGTTCTCTCTACAATTGTCCCCTTCACCATTTCTTTGGGTACAATAATAACCTTCACCACATTCGTGTGGCACCATAGGCTCAGATATCCCTCACATGTTGTCCAGCTGAACCTTCAGACTTCAGGCATGGCAGCTCAGCTGCCAGGGAGTCAATACCCCATTGCCTCTGTTGGCAGAGTCTGTACCAAGTGGGGGGGATTTGAACCCAGAGCCTCTCACTCCTGACCAGAGCCTCTGGCCAGGCAGTCTCCCCAAGAGCTCACAACCATCGGTGGGAGCTGCTGTCACGCACACAGAGTATTCTCAACCTGCCCCCACATACCTCCCTGTTTTGGAAGCATTTCTGTCCCTGATGGACAGATCCTGATATCCTCAGGGAAGAGAAAGGGGGATGTCTGCCCAGAACTGAAGCGTCTCCTCAGGGAGAGGTGGGGACCTGGGAGGGCACTGGAGCACAAACCTCTGGAAGCATTGTTCCAGGGCTACTCATCAGAAGGTCACCCACTTTCTGTGGCTTCTGATGAGGACCCTGATGAAGGGGGGGAAGGGATTTCCCAAGCTGGGATCACCAGGAAATTGCTCTAGCTGTCCCTTCGTCAATTCATGACTCAATTCCCTGGGCCCAGAGAAGGAGCTAATTTTCCCAGAGCCACACAAGGAGTAAGAGGGTGAAACCAGGATTTGAATTCAGCTCCTCTGACTTCAGGTTTAGTATCATTTCATCTGCAAGGGACTGCTTCTCATCACAGCCTTTGCTCCTTACAACCTTCCTGTCACAAGGCATTACTCCCAGCATTATTCTCACTTTACATATGAGGAAACTGAAGCTCAGAGATATGAAGCAGCTTGCTGAAGGTCACCCAACGAGGTGCCTGAGGCAAGATTGGAGCCCCTTTCCAGGCATCTTCCTGACTCCAAGCCCAGGGAAAGTTACCTAGGGCCCCAGATGGACCCTGCTCAGCACTGGTTGGATTAGAGACTTAGGAGGAGGCTGCATGGGAGGTACAAGTCCATCAGAGTGAGACGGAGCAGTGAGGGGGGTGAGAGGAGGCGGCACACCTGCAAGGTCCCGTCTGGCCCTTTTCCCGGGGTTTGGACTCCTTGGTGGGGTAGGGGAAGAGCAGATGCCAAAGATCTGTCCCTTGCTGCTCCAGGACCACTGCGGCCCCCTTCCTCTCCCGGCTCTCAGCTGCCAAACAGCACCATATCTACTTTTTTGTGTGTGGCTGGGGGGTGGGGGCAATGGGGGTTAAGTGACTTGCCCAGGGTCACACAACTAGTAAGTGTCCAATGTCTGAGGCTGAATTTGAACTCAGGTCCTCCTGAATCCAGGGCTGGTGCTTTATCCACTGCACCACCTAGCTGCCCCCTGCCATGTCTACTTAATAAAATGCAATTCAATAGAAAACCCCACCAGCAGCCTGGGACCTGGCCGGACACTCCCCACTTAGTGACCACTGGCTGCCTGTCCAGAGGAAGCCCCCAGGGCCAAGGGAGCTCTCCCCTTCCTTGTCATCTGCTTGCCGAGGACCCCCTCCACTCTCTGGCCTCCATCTGCTGCCCTCTCAGGACTGGTGTGGAAGGGCCCAGAGAGGCCAAGGAGAACAGGGACCGTGCTACTCAGAGAGCTTTGGAGCCTGGAGCAGAGACAGTGGGCCTGGGGAAGCCAAGAGAGAAAACCTGCAAGACTCCTGATGGGCCTAGTGCCCAAGAGCCTGAGGCAGAGAATGGAAGCCCCCACCCTCTTCTCTACTTTCTCTAGTTCCTGATTCATGGACCCAGGACAGGAAGTGAATACCCCTCTCCCTTGCCCTTCCTTTTCCATATGCTGCAGGTTTGGGGGCTCCAAGGTTCCCCTCGCCATTCCTAAAGACCTGACACAGAAGCTAGGAAGAGGACAGGCTTAGAGGTGAATGTCTCCATCCAGGGGTGTTTGATCTAGTTTCCTCCATCGTTCTTCTTTGTCCAATCTTAGGGAGATGGCTTGGCAAGTCTCTGAGCCAGGAATGTAGTGCACAGAGAGAGACCATGGAGTCCACAGACAGGGTGGGAGCTCTGAGTTACCTAGGCGGTATAGTTTAATTTTTGAGCAACATTTCATTCTCTCCCTTAGATTAATCTCAAAGCCATCACAGGAGGAAGTGGACTCAGCATGCATGGACAAGCATTTACTGAGATGGATTCCCCCTTAGGAAAGAGCCTGCTCTAGACAGTGAATCTCAAGGTTTTTACTGTCAGGACCCCAAATGTATCTCCTAATGTGTCTGTGAAGAGAATGAATGAAGGAAGGAATGAAGGAATGAAGGAATGAATGAATGAATCTTTGTGATTTGACCCGGGACCCTTAGTTTCCCTAGTCTGCATTTCCAAGGCTGTTCTCTGCCTCCAGTTTGGTGAGCCCACCTCCCATAAGGACATGCTGCTCCACAAGCGGAGGCACAGAAACTACTTGGGCGGGTGGAACGACTTGGTCTCACAAGCTGCCAGATCGTTTTCATCCCAGCCTGACCCGACTGTGATAGTCTGGAGAAGCAAGGGAAGAGATGCTCGGGCTGCACCGCAGCCCCACCCCCGCCCCCGTCCCTCACCCCCCCCCCACTCTCGGCCCCAAACTGTACAGGAAATGTCGGATCAAGTTTCTTCCATCAAATCCAGCAGAGGAAGCGAGCGCACAGAAATGGCCCAGGAGCATCTTCAGGGACCTCATCCCCCACACACAGGATTTTCCAGGGAGCTGCAGCCCTCACACACGCCCACAGATAACGGCGCTCTGGGTAACCAGAGCTGAAGAGGCGCCACAGAAATGTGGGAAGGGAGGGAGGGAGTGGGGAGGGGGGAGCGAGGGCGGGCGTGTTCTCAGGAATTACAAGGATCGAATGGCCCCACGGGGCACGCACAGCAGCCGGGGTCCTTCCTCGTCCAAGCCGTGAGTCATGAGGAAGGGAGGTCCCTCGGAGGTAAGCAGACCCATCCTGAGCCAAGCTCCCCAGCCCCGCTCCCTGTCCCTGCCCCAGTCATCCTCAGAGGACATAAGGCAGCATTGCCGTGGTCCCGTGGCCCCTGGCAAAGCATGGTGCCACCACTCCAATGGGAAACAGCTCCAGCATCTACACAAAACCCCTAAATCCCTTCTTCCCAAACCAGGGTTTGTGGAATAGCGAGTCGAAGCACACTGGGAAAGGCCAGGAGCAGCATCCAGGCCCCCGAAAGAGCCAGCAAGCTTAGAACAGAGGAACAAGGTCAGGGCTTGGTCAGCCTCAGACTAGGCACGTGTGGGACAAGAGTCCAAAAGCAGGTCCCCAAACTACAAGATCAGTCCAGTGAGGAAAAGGTCGGGAAGAGGCGAGTCTTTGTGGCTGAGGGGTCATGTCCACGGACCCCAGGTCCATAACGATATTCCCGCATGAGGGTTTGGATCAGCCTGTGAATGTGAAGGGGGCCAGGGGGACGCAAAGCATTCTAATTGAAGCTTTCCCAGTAGGACTGGAGTAAAGCAAGGGCGTCCATTGCATCCACCATGATTTCACGGAGTTCTGGGGGTGGGGGTCCCCATAGCCAAAAGTCAGGAAAAGAGCCGACTGCTCTGCTCCCACCTCAGGCTCATTTACACAGGGAGGATCGCAGAGGGAGGGCTGGAAGGGACCCGGGAGATCCCCACAGAGGCTGCTCTCCCACAAGCTTCTCTGCCCTTGGCACGCACCCAGGCTCTTTACACATGAGAACCCTGAGGCCAGGAGCAGGAAAGGGATCTGCTCAAGGCATGATTCGAAACCAGGTCCTCGGACTTCAGATGAATGGCACTCTCTAGGAGACCACACCGCCTTTTCTTACACAAACACAGCCGTGGATGAGCTCAGTGCCGTGGCCCGTGTGACCAGGCTGGTGAATCTGGGTTAATCGGACCCGTGGAAGGTCTGAGTGGGCTCTCACAGGTATTTTCTCTGCCTCTCACCCCCTACACCCGGTTCTCTGCTGCCTGAAGGACTTGAGACCGTAAGGGAGCTGCCAAACTGTCCTCGTTCACCCCAGCCCCTCCCCACACCCCACTTCCTGGCGCAGTCCTTAGAAATGTCATCGCTGGCTTCACCATCAAGCGGGATCAGGCCCCCAAAAATCCCAAAGTTCTCCCGTTCCTTGGAGCGTTGTCGGGGGACGATGTGGAAAAAACAGTCTTTTCGAATGAGTTCTCAAACAAACATCCACAAAGAGAAAAAGGAGTGTCTGTGACTTCACCCCAACTCAGAAATTCTCCCAGAACTTTTGTTTCTGGCTTTGAACCAACAGCTCTTGCTTTGGACAGTTACTGGTTGGACAAGCACAGTCAGGCAGTGCCCTGGCTCTGGGCCTCAGTTTTGCCCTCTGTGAAATGGGAATGCTCCCGGGGCTGTGCAGAGGGTCCAGTGAGATAATGGGTGTGAAGCGTGTAGGCCTAAGGGCCCGGCCTGCCTCCCTTTTCATTATCCCCGCTGCACACCACCGTGCCTGCACACCACCGTGCCTGCACACAGTAGGGCCTCGCAGAAGAACAGGAGGTCTAGGATCTTAAGGGAAACAAAGAGAAACAGCTGGATGAAGGGAGGAGACAGAACTGGCCACTGGCCCTCAACTTCTAAAGGCACTTCCTACATGGGGGTCACACCCCCCACCACCCACACAACTTTGTGAGTCTTAAAATGCTCCCCAAACTCCACTGTGTCCGTGACTACTGCCTAGGACCGTGACAGCAAAGTGAAAAATGGTAATATTTCTGAAGCTCCCTCCACCAATGAGATTATCTTCTATTGTTGGCTTCGGTGCACACTGATCAACGTCCCAGACCAGCCCCTTCGGCTTCATCTCTGCGCATCAGCCTCCCAGGGGCCCTTGGCAGCCATTCTCTGTCCCCTCCTGGACAGGACTCTATGCAGCACCGTCCTCAGTGTCCTCCCTCCTTCTCTGACCGCCTGCCCCCACTGCCATCCCCCGCCCCCAGTCCCTGAGTGTCCTTTGCCTCCCCCTGCCCCCTGCCCCCTTTGCCCCAGACACGGGGATTCCTCCTACCGGCTCTGACCCAGTCTCTTCTCCTGCCACGGATCCAGCGGCCTGCTGGGTATTGTACCTTAGATGTCCCCCCCATAACCTGAAACTTAAATCACCCTAACCTGACTCCTCTTTCCGTCCCCACCGAAAGCTGGCTCTTCTCCCGCCCCGAAATCATCTTCCCCGAAAGCCCCAGTTCAGCCATTACTCGGTGAGTCCCCACGGCCTGTCAACGCTCCCTCCAAAAGTCCCTGCCAGGTGCATCTGGCCTCCTGTGCTCAGCCCTCGGGCCATCCCCGGAGCACTGCACATCTGGATTAGTATCAGCGCTGTTCTTTGTCATTGCCCTCCCATCCCCTGATCTCCTCCGGGTCCGAGGCGGGGGGGGGGGGGGGTGTCAGAGGTTTTCAGAGAACAGTCAGTACCAAAAGGAGGAAAAGAAGCAAGACGGCCTTTTCCTCTGTCTCTGCCTCTGCCTCTCGCTCCTCTCATTGTTTTCTCTCCTTTTCTGCCTCGGGCTGTCCCGGAGAGAAATGGAGACACGGACTGACTGGGCTGGCTGTCCCCGGGGGACCCTCCTGGCTCTTAATGATGTGACCGGTACCTCTTCCCTGCCCCCGCCCACCAACCCGGGCCCCGCCCACTGCCGACCCGGCGCTTCGGCCTCTCTCTACACCTGATCCCTTGGGGAACCTGTAGCATCCCATGGACTCGATTTTCACGTCCAATGACCCTTCTCTCCCGCTCTCTCCAGGCCCGGACGTCCAGCTGTCCTATTTCCATACCCCACCCCGGCTCTACACAGGGCTGCACTCGCCACCTCCCCACCACACCCCAACATGCGGCCCTGTGTCCGTCCATGGCCCACCTTTCTGGGTCTCCCCTCTCTCATTCTCCCTCCGTAGCTCACTTCTTCCCTCCTCGGCCTGCTCCAGTCCTGGATCTCCAGGCTTCGTTTCCATTCCCCAGCAGATTTTTCACCCGACACCCTGGAGCCCCGTCCTCCCAGAACCTCCATTTTGAGGCAGTTCCCAGGCCAGCCCTGCTCACTGACCCCGGAACCGCTGCTTTCACCAGGGCCCCAGCCCTAGTCTAGTTAGCTCCCTTCTGTGGGCTGTTTTCTCTCCTTAGAAGGCAAGCTCCCTGAGAACTGGGAGTGTCTTTCTAGTGTGCTTAGTGGAGTACACAGTCAGTGCCTAATAAATGCTTTCTCCATCTCTATAGTCTCTCTAGCAGCACAGCAGGAAGGAATGAGCCCTAAATTTAAAGTCACTGGACCTGAGTTCAAATCAGCTCAGCTACTTAATGTGACCTATGATCTCCTTATGTCAGCTAGGTGACCTTGGTCAAGTCACTTCTCTGGGCCTCATTTTCCTCCTCTGGCTCTTCAGCCTGTGAGTGCAGATGCCCTGCACAGACCCTCTCTGGAGGACTGACTCTCACTCTGAACCCCACAGTTTGGGGAACAGGGGAAGGAAAGGGAACACCTATTCTACCAGGCGCTGTGCTAAGTGCTTTCCGACTATCATCTCATGGGAGCCCCCAAAACCCTGAGGGATAGGACCTCTTATTGTCCCCATTCTACAGTGGAGGAAACTGAGGCAAATGATTTGTCCAGGGTCATGCAGCCAGCTAGTGTCTGAGAACAGGTTTGAATTCAGGTCTTCCTGACGCCAGGTGCAGGCTCTATCCACTGGGCTACCTGGCCGCCCACTGTGGAAAGCAACAATGAGCCCTGCATGTACAGAGGGATGGGGAGTGGCTGAAGGAACCTGGCACGGTTAGCTGGAGAAGAGCAGGCTCAGGGAGGGGGCAGGCAGGGACCTGAGAGCTCGTGTGAAGGAGGGATTGGTCCCAGAGGGCAGAATTAGGAGCCATGGTGGGCAGAGCAAGGGCGGTAGGATTTCGAGGAAGCCCACAGAGGCTGGACTCAGGTAAAACCTATTCTCTATTAGAGCTGGACCGGCTGCCTTGAGAGAAGGGAGCTTCCCATCACGGGAAGTATTCAAGCAGAGAATAGATGAGTGTTTGTGCAGGACGATGTATCCTAGGAGAAGGACGTCAAGAGCCTGCGCTAGGGTGGGGGCCTGTGAGTGGGCACATGGGAACAAGAGAGCACAGAGGTGGGGGAAGCGTGAGTGACAAGACCTGGCAATTGACTGGATATTGAGCAGGGGCCCCCACCCCACCCTGTCACTCACCGCCTTGGTGGGGGTGCTCAGGTAGTTCAGAGGGATGAGGCAATCGGCCAGGCAGACAGGGCACAGGGGAGAGTTCTGACCAAGGGGGATTCACTGCAGAAGGAAACAGCCAGGAGAGAGCTAAATGATCAAAGAGATGGCCCGGAAGATGAGCCCCTCGGCTCCCAGTGTGTGGCCCCGCAGGCCAGGTCCGTGCGGAGTCAGACACGGCTGAACCAAGTCGCCAAACCCCAGAGAGCACGTGGGAGGCCCGGCCTCATGGGAGCCCCCCCCCAGGAGGAGGCCCCATGAGGCAGCTGGGGGCAGGGGCTGCATCAGGGAAGTCTGGCCCCCCAAAAATGTCGGGGGCCAGGCTCAATGCCCAAGGGGCTCCAGCAGCTAAGGGTGGCGTTATTCCTTTGGGGCTGAGTGAGGTGAGGGCTTAACCACAGAGAGATGCGAGGCAGGTGTGTCTGGGGCAAGAGGCAGGGTCAGGTGGAGGGAAAAGGGGACAAGAAAGGAGCCCAGGGAGTGGCCAGCACCAGTCAGGCCCCCATGTCCTCCCTAAGTAGAGAAACCGTCCCTATCCAGGTGAGGCAAGAGAGAGCCCCAGGCGCCCACGCCAAGTGTGGGAAGTCTCAGGGCCAGACAGAGGCCAGAGGAGCTTCCCTGCTGGGGAGGGGCCCAGGCCTTAACCAGGGGCCCCCGGATGGATTTCAGGGGGTCTATGAGCTTGGATGGGGGAAATGGTATCTTTGTTTAACATCAAGCTAAAATTGAGGATTCCCCCGGCCAGATTTAAAGCCATTCTTCAGAGCAGGGCCCATCCACGGGCTTTCCCAGACAGCCTACCACTGAGGTCTAGGGCCCACAGAAAGTTAAGAATTCCCAATTTGGGCCAAGCCCAGGACCTGTGGGGAGAAGTTACAGAGGCAGATTTTGACTGAATAGCAGAGGAATTTTAAAACAATTGTTGCTCCAACAGAACAGGCGGCTATGTGTGATAATGAGCTCCCCATGACAGGGAGTATTCAAGCCTAGGCCTTTGAGGATGTTGAAGATGGGAGCCCTAAACCACAGAAGGTGCCCCTCCAGGCAGTCAAAGCAATTGGAGGAGAGTGCACCCGTCAATCCCCTGCCCTTAGTGGCCAGACCTTGGGGGTGGCCCTCACCTCCTGGGGGGGCGGGGTCTCCTCCTTTGGCAGAGCCCCTGGGCCGCCCTCAGAGCCCCAGGGCTCATCTCCACAGTGACTCTGGCCACCGTGGGCATGCCTGCAGGGCAAGGCTTGGGGCCCCCGGCGGGCCACCCAATGGGACAGCCCTGCTAAAGGTCCCTGCTGAAGAGCACTGGCAGCCCTCTAGCCCTGCCCAGCCCGAGGCTTCCACACACATTCCTGGGCCTTGCGAAAGTTTGCCAAATGCGTCAGAAAGGGATTAAGTTGGTGAGGACAGCAGGGCTCCCATCTCCCCGGGGCTGACTCCAAGCACTTACTGGAGGCCAAGCCCCACTGTCTTCGATCTTCGAAGCCTTTTTAGGCCAAACACATGTGCGCACAAGCCATGCCATGCCAAAGAAGCCCTGTGACTTCTGGGGGGACAACCCAGTGAGGGCAAAGTAAAGGACCATGGCACGGGATCAGAGGCGGCAACAAACACAGACTAAGCACCTGATGTGGGCGAGGCCCCACCCTGCCACGTGCCAGGCGCGAGTGATACCCACAGGCGTCCTGGCCCTGCTGGGGGGCAGGGGTGGTGGAGATGAGGACATAGATGACTATGGTCCGAGGAAACTGAGGTAAGTGCCAAGGGAAAATGAAGGAGAGATTCCTTTCCCCTGGGGGCACGATCAGAGAAGGTTTCCTGGAGGAGGCAGATGGACTGGGCCTTGAAGGACAAGGGAAGCACCTTTCCAGGGATGATGAACAGTGGGTGGGGGAAGAGATGGGGCTGGAATACTGAGGGCGTGAAGGAGGCAACATGGATGGCCTTGGTGCCTTCCACATCTTACCAATCTCTAAGCCCTTGCAGTGCCCGCTTTAGCCGCCTTCATGGCCCTGGGAACAAATTGTTGCCGTCGGCCCATTCCACAAAGAGGGACTCTCCACATCCAACTCACCGACCGATTTGAGACCCCTGAGCTCCCCTCAACCTGCTTTAGAGTCTGCTGGGGGCTTACTGGGTGTGGCCACTGCGCATGCTCCAGCTTCTTGGAGCCGCAGGTGAGAGCTGGGAGACGGGCGGACACCACAGGTGGGAAGCAGCCCGAAAAAGGGCATGGCTGTCCCAGAAGGCCTATCAGACTCGAGGGGCCCACCCGGGCACAGCCACGCCCTTAGGGGCCTTGGAGGGCCAAGGCTTCCATTTCCCACACCCTGCCAATTCAGCACATTTTCAGGGGCACGAATCCAGATGTGACCTCGATGACACAGGGGGCAGAGACAATCTCCCTCTGCCCTCACTCCCAGTTCTCTCCAGGGCCCCTGACAACCACTCTGACCCTTTGCTATCACATCAGGATGGAGCAAGACTCGGGGAAAGGCTGGTTGTGGGAGGTTTAAACAAAACACTTCAGCCTGGAGGCTCTCAGGGTCCCCCAAGGGGCCTTCCCCCAGGGCACAATTTGTAGGGGGAGCAGATTCCTTGACTGCCTGTGTGGGACACAACCACCCAAGGGTCAGACCAGAGCATTCTGGTATCTGGTTTCCCTTTCCATTCCCCCCTGAGCACACCGGTCTAGCTTTGCCACAGAGCCAGAGGGTGCTCCCTCCTCTGAGCCCTGACAGCTGCATGTTTTACTGGGCTGCAAAGTCAGCAGGAGCCAGCAGTGGACTAGGAACCAAATCCACTTCAGCCTTCTCGGAAGAGGGCCCTGGTGATCCCCGTGCTCTGCCCTGCTCGGGTCTCCGATGGGCTCATTCCTGGAGCCACAGTTTAGAAGCACCCCAGAGAGGGGGAGCAGGACAAAGGGCTGGAGCCCACGTCACAGGCACCGGGCGTGTTTGGCCTGGGGGGTGGGGGAGAAGAGAGCCGTCTTCAAGGATCTGAAGGGCAGTTTGGTGGGAGAGCTTGGCCATGGAGGACTGAAGCAAGAGCAAAGGGGGCTGGGGGCGGAGGGGGACAGGCAGGCTTAGGGAAACTGTTCGGATAACAAGCCCTGTTCCCTAGGGGAAGGGGCCGCCGTGGAGAGTGGGAGGCTCCCCTCCCAGGAGCTCTTTAAGAAATGACTGGGTGGTCTCTCAGTGGGCATCATGTTCCAGATTCTGTCTGGGCGAGATGGTCTCTAAGTCCCTCAGAATATCCATTGCTCTGAGGCTGTGATCCCAGGAGCTCATGGTCAGCTCTGCGCTTGGCTGGGCTGGCTGAGCCCAGAGCTGGACAGCAACCAGCAACCCCTGAAATGCCTTCCCAGAAATGGAGTGTTTGGGAAACTCAGACATCTGGGAATCAAAGAACCAGCAAGAAAATCCATCAACTGCCACAGTGAAAATAAGAGAGGATGTCCAGAGACAGATCCGAGCCCAGCGGACTGTGCTTGGTGCATGTTCTCATCCAGTCCCTGCCCTGACATCCTTCCACAATGACTTCTGAGGAGGTGGAGGGGGATTGTTGGTGCAGTCCTCGCTAAAGCCGGTTCCTTGGCCTGTTACAAAATCAAGCATCTCTTCCAAGCCCATTTCATCAGTTCCGTTCTTTCCACATTTGCCAATGACTTGCACGACTTCCCCTCCTGGAGACAGGAGTGTTCTCCCTCTTCCTATAGATCTGTGATTTAGGAACACGTTCTCAAGTTTCTGATCAGGTAAGCTGTTTGGCAGCCGACAAAAGCCGACTTTAGAGCTATAGTTCTGCGAGAACGCTGCTCCCCCCCCCCAAAAAAAATCCTGGCTGACGTTGGGCAGACTTTTTGAGGCTAAAATGGATAATATTGTTATTTTATAGACATCTGGAGAGAGTGGGTGAGTTAGCTTTAAGTGGCACCAAATGGAAAAGGGGGAAGAGGACAGACACGCCAGGAAGAGATCAGGCCCAGTTTAGACCCCAGTCCTGCCCATCCGGGCCTCTCTCTCTTCCTGAGATGACAGCAGAGGCCAATTATAAACTCTTTGTCATACATTCCCTCTCCAACAGAGCCAGAGTCATGTGCTCTATTTCTCTAGAAAATGGTTCTCCCATCTGGGGCAGCCACTTCCCCAGTTCCTACGAAGAATGTAGCCTCTCTACTGACCCTCTCTGACTTTAGATGGGCAGTATGTGAAACTGAATGGACCCAATGCCCTCTTCCTTGCTCAGTGGGCCGCGCAGTCTCCTGACTCCTGGAAGATGGCAGCTGTCTGATTTCATGTGTGTGCCAGCTGACGTTCAGCCCATTGTCTGTGTGCCCGCCCACATCTACATTGTTTGTCTTTGATGAGCCTACACAGACTGTGTCTGGAGCAGACCAAAGGAGGAGGAAAGTGCCCTAGCATCCCAGAGAGTTGCCTAGGGCAGTAAGAGGGGTCACGTGGGCAGTAGGAGTGGGCAAGCCTTGAACCCAGGCCTTGCTGGATCTTGGACCTCCGTGCCATCTCTCTTGTCTGCACATATTGCAATCATTCTCACAATGGCTTTTGTTAGACTGACCCATGCCAGCTATTGCACGTGGTGGGATAGACTTACGGAATGAGACACTGAATCCCAAGGGAAAGTGGGATCGAGCCATGCCAGCCGGCAAATCTGGGCGCTTAACCTCTGTATGTAAGCACAGCCAGCTTGCTCCCCACAGCTTTGGGCCAGACTTGGCGTGTTCAACCAAGGACTCAGAGCAGGGGTGCTTAGCCCGTTTTTGCCCCAGAACCCTCGTGTAGTGTCCAGTGAGACCTCAGAATCACATTTTCAAATCATGGAGAAACGCAAAATTCCATTAGAGGTTAATAAAAATAAAGATGAACCCCCTGCAGTCTATCCACAAACCCCTGAATTGGACAAATTCAGTGTCTGCTACGTTGCTCCACAATTGCTGGAAGGCCACAATAGAACAGAGAGTCCATGAGCAACCTTTCAGGGTGGCTCATCAGCTGTGGGCCACCAGCATGGAGGAGGGTGGGCAGTAGCTGAGAAATGTCTGCTGTTCCAGGTCCCATTGCTCTATAAATGGAACCAGCCCATTTACTGGACACCTACTAAAGAGAGAGACCCAGAATGACCCCGTTGGGAGGGACCTTACAGGTTAGAAAGCCCAGCCCCAGACTAGGAAACTGAGCCAGTCCAGAAGGGGGAAATGACTTGCACACAGTCACACAGCTAGTGGGCGGCTGAGATAAATCCATTTCTCTTCCTCCCAGAGGTCTTCCTGGGTGAGCAGTCCCAGATCTGGACCCTAGAGGGTGGGCAGTGGGGAGGGTGTGGGCAGCCAGGGTGAGGAAAGAGGGTGCTGTGTTCCCAGAGAGGACAGCCATGATTTCACTCTTTCCTTCTTAGGCAAGAAGCTCTTCTAAACCAACCTCTCCCTGCAGCACTAGGAAGGTCCTTCACACAAAGAAATGAATCTCTTAGTGGGTGAATGTCCGGCCCCATTAGGGATTGGGGCAGCATAGGTGGGGAGGGGGAGACTTGTCACACACATATGTTTCACCCATGAGTAATGGGTAAGGGGCTTCCTTTAAAGTTTAAGGACACGGGGCAGCTAGGTGGCACAGTGGAGAAAGCACCGGCCCTGGATTCAGGAGGACCTGAGTTCAAACCCAGCCTCAGACACTTGACACTTACTAGCTGTGTGACCCTGGGCAAGTCACTTAACCCCAATTGCCTCACCAAAAAAAAAAAAGTTTAAGGATACTCTGTGAACTACAGTAGAGAACTCAAGACTTGTGAGCCAGGCAGTATGGAGGGCATTGTAAATGATGACCCCAATCTTCCCGACCTCCTTTTCCTGAAAGCAGAACTCAATCTTCAATGAATTCATTCCCAGGCACACCACAAGGCTGCACCACAAGGATGTAACCTCAGCCCGACTTCTTGTCGCTGAGACTTATGCTCTTGGATGGGGCTGCTTGTCCAGTGCCATGCAGCTAGCCATGACATGGGAGGCTATGGGCACACTACCCAAGGGACCACCAGGTCAGGGGCTGGATGAGAGGATGGAGGGAAAGAACCCAGGACTTGTGCCCCTGCTTTTCTGGTCTCCCACCCCTCTGCATGTTGAGGAGCCAAGGGAGGTGGAGAGGGGAAATAGGAAAAGCCTGGGGAAGGGTGCTTCCAAATAGTTCATACCTGCTCAGAAATGGGGTGAGGAGAGGGGCATGACCTCAAGAGGGCAGCGAGGGGGCACTGTGGAGAGAGCCCTGGTTTCAGGAGGACCTGAGTTCAAATCCGGCCTCAGACACTTGACACTTACTAGCTGTGTGACCCTGGGCAAGTCACTTAACCCTCACTGCCCCGCAAAAAAACCAAAGCCAAAACCAAAAAAAGAGGAGGACCTCAGACATCGCCCTCAGTAGCTGTCTGTCACCTTGCATCCTTGGCCCCAGTGGCTCACCAGCACCTCTGGCCTGAGCAAAAGCCAGAAATTCTCATCCAAAGGGTCTCCTAAGAGGGGAGCTTGAGAACACGTAAGTGGCAGAGATTTCAAAGAGGACCAGCTAATTAAATGGGGGATGACTCACTAGCCTTGGATGGACCCCAGGACATTAGCAGGAATCAGCCATTTCCATGATCCCCAAAACTTACAATGTACAACATGGATTCATGATTAACGAAGCCCAGCTGCAGACTCTCAGAAATGAGTCATCCCTGGGGGAGGGGGGGGACGCACACATCTGGAATTCCTTAGAACCCCTGAAACGTGTGGACGAGGAAGATGGATGTTGGAAAAAGAGAGGCCTTGTCCGGGATGCTGAGAGTACGCTCCTCCTCCGCTGCCTCAATTAGGCGAGAGTTAGATCATGTCTTAAATCAGACTCATTGGCCCAATGGGGGGCTGGCTCGGGACCGACTTGGCTGTCCAAGCAGGGTCCCAAGTTCTGCTTTCCTCTTTCATCTTGTCACATGCTTGCACGCAGGCACACACACACACACACACACACACACACACACACACACACACACACCCCATACCCCCAATGGACGTGAGCCTTATGTGAATGCGGCTCCACTAAGTCACTTTCCCCCAATTACCTTTTTCATTGAGTGTCTATCCTGTACAGGAGCACTGCTGTGCACATCATCTTTCTCAATACAATGGAAGCTCCCTGAGGGCAGGGATGGGGTCATCTTTTGTCTTTGCATCACAAGTACCGAGCACAGCGACTGTCACATAGTGGGTGCTTGATCAATACTTATTAATTGATTGAATGGATCAATCAGTGATCGCAGGGCATGAGTTTTCCCCTCCACGCAACACAGCTGAAGAGTCCCAGGGTAACCTTGCTCTTTCCAGCATAGTCTCATCAATCAACAACATATTCAACACCTACTATGCGCAAGGCACTGTTCTAGTGGATGGAGTGGCTACCTTCAGAATGCAGGGCTCAGGAATGTCATTGGTGCGTGTCCTCCCATGGGGCACCTATGGCTCGAAAACTTAGCCAGGCTTCCGAAAGCACCGTGGGAATCGCCATCCATTACCGGAGGAGAAAATGGCTCTGGGTTTGGAGGCAGAGCCTGGATTTGAAACCAACCTTTGACAGGTAAAGACAAGTGACCTTGGGCCAGTGCCCTCACTTCCCTAGGCCTCCATTCCCTCAACTCTATAATAATGCACGGTGGCCTAGATGACTTCTAAGGTCCCTTTAGCTTGTTGTCTAGTCATGCCCCACTCTCCATGACCCCATTGGTGTTTTTCTGGGCAGAGATGCTGGAGGGGTCGGCCATTTCCTTCTCCAGCTCATTTTATAGATGAGGAAACTGAGGCAAGCAGGGGTAAGTGACTTGCCCAGGGTCACACAACTAGTGAGGGTCTGAGGCTAGACTTGAACTCATGAATGTGAGTCTTCCTGATTCTAAGACCAGTGCTCTACCCACTGCACCAGAGCTGCCTGAGCTGCTTCTTATAGCTCTGATCTATGAAACCTGGGGATGAAGCTCTCCCAGCTTGGGCAACCTGGCTGCCAGCCACGACAGCCATCTCTGGCCCTTCCCAGCTTGGGAGGATCTGCCAGAGCTTGCCCAGCCATTTTGGAGAAAACTGCCCCCATGCCCTGCTTCCATTGTCTCAGCCCCATCTCCCTCAGCCCGACCCCACCTCTGCCCCATGCCCAGCCACCCACCCACCCTTCTGCTGCATCCCCTGGGATTCCTATTCCCTAACAAACACTGTCTCCATCATTCTGGACCCCCTCCTCTCGCACCCCCTCTTTCAAAGGGGGCCCAAGGACGCCGCATCACAGGCCTTCTTCCCGACACTCTGTGGGCCTTCTCTCCCACGCTGCCCCCACTCCTACCAGACGGGTGCTAGGGGATGGGGGGCGCTAAAGTGCTCTGTGCCCCTCCTCGTCCCCAGGCTCCTTCCTCCAAGCCCCTAAGTCAGCCTCCCGCCCAAGCTAAATATGGCACTGCTGTGGACTGTCCCCGGGTCATCTTCCTTCCTTTCTCAGTTCAGCCCCTGCTTCACCATCTTTGCCCTTAAACCAGAGGACTCTCTAACCTTCCAAGCTCTTGACCTCCTTCCCTCAGCCTCAGCTGGATGCCGGGATGAGTCACACAGGATGGGTCACTGCCCACAAGGCTTCTGGGTCCCTGATGAGACACTGATATTCCCCTGCCTCCGCCCACTCACCGTACTTCCCCCACCCCTGTGGCTTTCATTGAGACAAATTATCTCAAATGAGGTGAGACTGGCAGAGCCCTTAGCTAGCTCTTGGTACTTAGTAGGTATTTAATAAATCCTTGTCCCCCCCTTCCCCTTCATCGACAACTCCAAGCCTTCGGACCATTATTTCTGCCCTTCACCTTCCTCTCTCTCCAACCTCAGCCCAAAGGGGCCATTTCAGTTGTGGATCCCTTGCCTTCCTCTTCCCTCACCAAACCTCACCCAAGATGGCCCCACCATCGGCACCCTCGGCTCCTCATCCAAAGCCCATGAACACGGCTGGAACGAGCAGCCACGCTGATGAGGGACACTACAGATCCGTATTATTCAGCCCAATTGGGCCCTCGCTGCAGCAAGGCAGACCTTCCATCCCCCAAACTGCTCCCTATCCCACTCCCTACAGAAGCCAAAGACTTTTTTCTCTCCTCAGACCTCCCACACTTTTCTTCTCTCGGTCTCTCCCTCTCTCTTTGCTCTCTCTCTCTCTCTCTCTCTCTCTCTCTCTCTCTCTCTCTCTCTCTCTCACACACACACACACACACACACACACACACATCTCCTTTCTCTGTCTCTCCTGTCTCTCTCTTGTCTTTCTCTGTCTCTGTCCCTCTCTCTTTCTCTGTCTCTCTTTCTCTGTTTCTGTCTTTCTCTCATCTTCTCTGTCTCTCATCTCCTCTCTCTGTATCTTTCCTCTCTCCTCTCTCTCTCTCTCTCTCTCTCTCTCTCTCTCTCTCTCTCTCTCTCTCTCTCTCTCATCTCTTCTCTCTCTGTCTCTCCTCTCTGTCTCTCTCTTGTCTCTCTCTGTCTCCATCCTTCTTTCTTTCTCTGTCTTTGTCTCTCTCTCTCTGTCTGCCTCTCTCTCTCATCTCCTCTCTCCCTCTCTGTCTTTCCTCTCCTCTCTGTCTCTCTCTTTCCTCTCTCTTGTCTTTCTCTGTCTCTGTCCCTCTCTCTTTCTCTGTCTCTCTTTCTCTCTGTCTCTGTCTCTCTTCTCTGCCCCCTCTCTTTCCCCCCCTCTCTCTGTCTCTCTTGTTTTTCTCTTGTCTCTTTCTACCGCTTCTCTCTCCCTACCATCTCTTTTCCTTTGGTTTCCATGGTTCCCCCCTGTCCTAGGCCTGTGATTCTTATGGAAAATGTACTCCATGGTATTGGCAGGGATAATTATATCCATCCTGGCTCCTCCAGCCCATGGTGAATGCAGCATCAAGTGGCTCCACCCAGCTTTGTCCTCCCAGCAGCAGCAGCACATAGTAGGTACTTACTAAATAACCATTTCTTGAGCTGAATTCAGTTGGCAGTGTAGGGAACCTCAACAAAAAGCACAAAATGGCAGCTGATGGACTTTCAGATCCAGAAAAGGGAGCAGACTTGACGGGTCCAACTCCTGCCCTGTGTAGATGAAGACACTGTGGCCAGAGTAGGGATGTCCCATAGACACTGAGTAGCAGCACCAAGACTTAGGCCACACAACCTCCCCCACCCCCACCCCCAAACACTTGTTCTTGCCACAGGACCACAGAGGGAGGGAAGAAGCACCCGTGTAGCTGCTCCTGTTTGCAGACCCTGGGCAAAGCACTGTAGAAAGACAACCTCATTTGTACCCGACAACCCTGGGAAGCAGGTGCTACTATGATCTCCATTTTACAGTTGAAGAAACTGAGGCAGGCGGCACTTCAGTGACTTGCCCAGGGTCATACAACTAGGAAGCATCTGAGGCTGGATTTGAACTCAGGTCTTCATGATTGCAGGCTCCATGCTCTTGAGCCTCAGCAGCAGACAGCATAGCCTAGAGGCAATGAGGTTCACCTTGGAGTCCAAAGGCTCTCGATCAGAGGCCCTGCACAGCATTCCACCAGTCATTCTCCTGCCCAGAGTTTGGTAGAGCCTCAGTCATTGTCAAGTGCAGTCTGATCGAGAATCCCTCCTGCTTCTTCCCAGTAATGGGCTGTGTGGAGGCCTCCAGCCACTCCAGGGCACTGGGTTTCAATCCTGCCTCTCACCACGACCTCCATGCTCCTCTCTTGCCTCCTCTCTTTCGTGCTCTGTGGCACAAGCACTTTGCATTCTCCAAGGTCCCTGCAACCCCAAAGCTTGACCTCCCCGTAGATATTTACTGACTGGGTGGCCCAGGGCACCAAGGCCTTAGTTGCTATAAGCCTCAGTTTCCCCCTCTGTAAAATATGGCTGTTGGACTAGCTAGGCTCCAGGATCTGAGGATTCTATCGGCCTGATAACAGCCTGCCTTGGGACTGAGCCGGGGAGGACAGGGCAGACAGCTGCTCCTCAGACCCTAACCCCCTCCCACAACTTTCTCCAGGCTCCACAGGGGGCAGTGCTGAGACAATAAATGTACTCTGGGTTCAAGGGAGCAGTGGAGTGGCTCACTTCACTATACATCAGTTCATACATTTCTTTGCAGGCACTTTGAAGTCATCCTGCTTGTCATTTCTTACAGCACAATAATATTCTATCACCATCCTATACCACAGTTTGTTTAGCAACTCCCCGGTTGATGGGCATTCCTTTGATTTCCAATTCTTAGCCAACACGAAGAGAGGTGCTATCAATATTTTTGTACAAATAGGCATTTTTCTTTTTCGGGGGATGTCTTTGGGACATAAACCTGGCAGTGGTATTGCTGGATCAAAGGGTATGCACAGTTCTATAGCTCTTTGGGCATAGTTCCAAATTGCTCTCCAGAATGGCTAGATCAGTTGACAGCTCCACCAACAGTGGATTAGCATCCCAGCTTTCCCACATCCCCTCCAACATCCAATATTTTCCGTTTTCGTTATATTTGCCACTCTGATAGGTGTGAGGTGATACCTCAGGGTTGTTTGAATTTGCATTTCTCTGATCAACAATGATCTAGAGCATTTTTCATACAACTATAGAGATAGCTTTAACTTCATCTGAAAACTGCCCGTTTATATCCTTTGACCATTTATCAGTTGGGAAATGGCTTATGGTGTATTCTTATATATCTGACTCAGTTCTCTATATTTGAGAAATGAGGTCAGGCTTAGATTTGTAAAAAAAAAAAAATCTTGTGTACATCCAGGATGGGCTCATGCCATGAGCCAGGAAACCCTTCGTTAACCACAGGCTTAATCCGAACCACCGGGAGACACAGTTACCAAAAAGCTGATGGACTCCTAGACGCCACTAAGAGAGGACCCAGTAGAAGGAAGAGAGATCTGGTGGTCCCACTGTCCCCTGGTGCCCTGGAGAGGTCTGTGGTCATTCAGGAGGAACATTGGTGAGCCAGAGGTGAGGACAGCCTGGAGGAGGAGAAGAATGGAGCCACGCCCTGTGGAAGGTTCTGAGGGTGCTGACGCTCTCTTTTTCTCTCTGTCTCTCTGTATATACGCACATATATGCATGTGTGTATGTGTGTGTACTGTATGCATGTGTGTGTATGCATGTGTGTTTATGTGTACTGTATGCATGTGTGTACGTGTGCGCGTGCACGCGTGTGCATAAAAGAAAACTACTCTAAACGTCATTGATGTCCAGAGACAGAATGGGCTGCTTTGTATAGTAGTGAGTTCCCTGTCATTGGGAGGGCTCCTTGACAAGGATGTCTGAGGCTGGCTTTGCAACGAGGGGATACACTGGACTTGATGAGGTCCTTCCCAAGCCTGGGATTCTGACATTCAGTGGTTCTGAGGGCTCACGAATAGCTGAGGCCCCAGATGGGTGTTTTGTGAGATTTAGTCATGTCTGTGGCACTGAAGTTGGGGGGAGCTGAAGCGGGAGGAGACCCTCTCTGGGTGCTGACATCAGAGATCCAGACAGAAGCCTCAGGGAATCCTTTCTTCACAGCAAAGTGGGGAAGGACATTATTTTAAATGAAGCCCAAACTCATGTATTTCAAGGGATTCAGTGTATGAATATTTTATATGGAACTTTGATCTTAAAAGCCCTGATTAAATGCCTAATAGGTGCCAAGTAGTATTCTGGATAGCGGAAAAGCTACAAAGGTTAGCTCTTGCCCTCAGGGAGCCTATAATCTAGTGGGGCTAAGGGTCTATCCATGTACACATGACTCAGATTGGCTCTGTAACCTCTTCTGTTCAGGGAACTCCTGGGTGAGGAAACACCCCTCTCCTGGGCAGCTTCCTGGAGCCCTGAGAGATACCCAGGGTCACGCAGTCAGGATGGATCAGGATGTTGGACCCAAGCATCCCTGACTCCAAGGTCACCTTTTCTTCCACCAGACCACAGCCACCTCTCACTATTCCCTGAAAATGCCCAAATTCAAAGCCGGGTTCCCTCAGGAGCATCAGAACCTGAGCTGGGAAGCCACCTCTCCCTCTGCACTGCCAGGCAGCCCCTGGGGCAAGTCTCTGAGCCTCAGTTTCCTCTACTATAAAATGGACACAGAGAGATTGGGCCAGACGATCTCCAAGATTCTCTTGAACTCAAAAGATCTAAGAGCTGTTGTCTGCTCTTTGGGCTGCTTTCCATTGACATTGCTGCAGACCCACTGCCCATGGAACCCACCCCCCATTACTGCTTAGGCAGGGGCTGATGGCAGGGGCACATCCCCCCTCTTCCATGTTCATTTTAGTACCAACTCCTTTCTGCCCCATATTCAACACCCTTCCTGCATCATCATCATCACCACCACCACCATCCCCGTCATCCCCATCATCGTCATCCCCATCCCCATCTCCATCATCCCCATCGTCATCCCCATGCCCATCATCATCCCCATCATCCCCATCATCCCCATCACCATCCCCATCACCATCACCATCATCCCCATCCCCATTCCCATCATCATCATCCCCATCACCATCATCCCCATCACCATTCCCATCATCATCCCCATCATCCCCATCACCACCACCATCACCATCAGAATGTTGCCTCAGGGAGCCTCTCCGGGACTGAAGAGCAAAAGCCCGCCCTTTTCCCCTTCCATTGTCTTCTCTTCATTCCTGTAACCCTCCGGACTGCCCTAATGATATCCAGTTGTCAACAGAATTTCAACAGTGGGACATAAAGAGGTCGTGATACGTATGGAGAAACAAGAAGCACCACATGGGAAGGAGGGCTTGCGTTCTCTAGCCCTGCACCTACACAGCTCCCACCATCCCCATACAGTAGGATAAACGAGGCTCAATTCATCAGGCCAGATGCCATCTGAGTGAATCACAGCGACCTGCCTAGAATAGATCAGGGATCTCCAGGTCCCACAGAAACCGCATCTAGCCAAAAATTATGTTTTTCATTTGGTTTCACCATTATGAGGCTGGATTTCAAACCAAAACACCAGGATGTCTTTCCTGGTTAAATCAAAACCATTTTGAAGGAAGTTGAGACTTCCTGCCAGAAGCCCTTGATTTTGTCTTCTCCTGGAAGTGACTTTCTCAGGCTTCTGGGAGCTGAAGCAATTGCTCTACTTCATTCTCACGGAGCAGCCCAGACTTTGCAGTGCCCACACTCCAATCTCTGCACAGAATGCCTTGGCTTTCATGGCCCAGGCACCCTGGGAGTCCAGAACCACTCACTCATGCTTGCTTACTCATCTTCTAGGGGATTTGGCCAGTGTTTGTGGCTGCTTTAAGATGCTTCCTTATATGGAGAGGATGCTGTCTCCTAATCTATGTGCACTGTCACCCAGATGGGAAGCTTGAGAGGACAAGAGTAGGCCAGCACTTCTCTGGGGGAGTAGCCAAGAGCGGAGCCTGCTCTGGGAGTTGATGTTAGAATTGGGGTGTGCACGGATGTGTGGGACATCTTGGAACTGAGCCAAAGGCAGAAGTCATCAGAGGCTTCTCAGAAAACAAAGGCAGGGGGGTTAACTTAACTGCCTGGGGCAGCCAGGTGGCTCAGTGGATAAAGCACTGGCCTTGGATTCAGGAGGACCTGAGTTCAAATCCAGCCTCAGACACTTGACACTAGCTGTGTCTGGGCAAGTCACTTAACCCCCATTGCCTCACCAAAAACAAAAACAAAAACAACTGCCTGCCAAGAGGTGATGGATGGTCCACACCTCTGTGGGCAAAGACTTAGCCAGACCCAACTGAGACAAAGAAGGCACAGCTGGGATGGATAATGTGGAAGATGGTAGAATTATAATCCAGAAAGATCCCAATAGACTGGAGCCACACACCCAATCTAATAAAATCCAACTTAACGGGGATCAAGGTCAAGTTGGGCCCTTTGATTCAAACAATCGGTGACACAAATACAAAATGGAAGAAATGGGGTTAGATAACAGTTCGTGAGAAGAATCATTTGGTGGGTTTTGTAGAGAACAAGCTTGAGACGAGTCAGCAGTGAGCCATGGCAGTCAAGAAAGAGAATGAACTGTGAGACTGCATTCAGAGACTTGTCCAGGAGAGAGGTCATGCCTGGCATGAGGTGAGGAAGGAGAGGAGGAAGAGTCCCAAGAACGGCATGGCGGCCAGGTTGGCTGGAAGAGAGAGGACTAGACGGGGGATGATGGGCAATCAGGCCAGGAAAAGGGGCTGGCGCTTTCTTTAAAATCAAACAGGAGTCTGCGCTTGATCCTGGCAGCCACAGGGTGCCCCTGGAGCTTTCCTGAGCAGAAAAGCAACATGATGAAGGCTGGACTTTGGGAGTCTTAGTTTGGCAGCTGGGCGGAGGTCAAGGGAGAGAGCGATCTTTGCCTCTAAGGTTCTGTCCATCCATCCATTCACTTCTTTACCAGGTACCAACTCCTCTTGGTACCTGTTTATTTCTGAACATCAGTAGCCTTGTGCTAATGTCATCACACTTAGTGTGAACTTTATTCTCTTGTCCTCTTTATTCTCTCAGCATTATTCTGGAAGGGTCTGACAAAAGGAGCCTTGTGTCCCCATCCTTAAGAACACCTTCTTGTAACGATTGGAATGACGGCACCTGCTGGAGATCTACTGTAGAAGAGTTCCACCCATGAAGCGAAGGTTTTTGAGGGCAAGACCAGGAGTCTTTTCTTTGGCGTCAGGAAGTGACGCAGTCTAGTGGGAGGAGGAAGAAAGAGACTGGCGCTCAGTCTCGCGCTCTTTCCTCTGGACTCTGGTGGAGAAAGGAGCTAGAAATGTGCTCTCCCTTTAATAGATAAGAATCTAGGCCTTTCTCTTTACCAAATTCTTATTCTCCTTAATAAATGCTTAAAAGTCTAACTCTTGCTAAAGCTTATAATTTATTGGCAACCACTCATTAGATATTTTAGACAGACTAGCTAGAATTTTAGCCCTTAACATTCTAAAGTGCCAACTCCTGGTGGAGTTGTGAACTGATCCAACCATTATGGAGAGCTCCATTTGTGGTGGCAAAGAAGTGGAAATTGATGGGATGCCCATCAACTGGGGAATGGCTGAACAAGTTGTTGTGGTATATGAATGTAATGGAATACTATTGTGCTGTAATAAATGATAAGCAGATGAATTTCAGAAAAACCTAGAAAGACTTACATGAATTGATGCTGAGTGAAATGAGCAGAAATAGGAGAACATTGTACACAGTAACAGCAACATTGTGTGATAATTAATAGTGATAGACAATTCTTTCTCAGCAAAACAATGATCCAAGGCAACGTCAAAAGACTCATGGTAGAAAATGCTCTCCACATCCAGAACTATGGAGTCTGAATGCAGATTGAAGCATACTATTTTCACTTTTGTTGTTGCTTTATTGTTGTTGTTTCTTCTTTCTTGTGGTTTTTTTTCCTTTTGTTTTAATTCTTCTCTCACAACATGACTAATGTGGAAATGTGTTTAACATGATTGTAATGTATAACCTATATCAGATTGCTTGCTGGCTTCGGGACGGGGGAGGGAAGGGAGGGTGGAAGAAAAATTTGGAACTCAAAATCTTACAAAAATGAATGTTGAAAACTATCATTACATGTAATTGGAAAAAATGAAATTAACTGAAAAAAAGACAAAAGAAAGTGCCAACAAATCTGAGAGGCACTCAGGGGCCAATTTGTGAGCTAATGCAGAGTGGATATTCTGAAAGAATGGAAGAACATCATGAACAGTACTCAGTAAAAAATCAAATTTTGAGGATACAGCAGTAAGTGTTAGTCTATTGGCTGACCTTGTCATCACCATAAACTCTTCAGGAGACAAACACCAGTGCCCAAAGGGTAGATATCCTGGTAGGAGAGAGGAGCAGGCCCTCTGAAGATGCTTCTTCCCCCTGGACCCCATCTGCACAGGTGTCTGCCCAGCTGTTGGATGAGTATTGATCACATAAGAAGATCCATCTGTGTTTATTGCTTATTGATTAACCAAAATGAATTGATAGATAATGAATAAATAAGTGAATGAATGGATGGATGAATGGATGAATGAATGAACAGCATTTGACCCATTGGCTCTCCCTAGCCAGGTACCTCCCAGGATAGGTGATTTCAACCAACCAATCATGCAATCAATCAAGAGAGCTTTCTTCAGGGATCCTCTGATTATCATGCTCAAAAGAAGTATAAAATGGGGACACGCGTGTGCATGCATGTTCGTGCATGTCGACCCAGAGGTGGGGACACAGGACTTGCAGGCTGGAAGGAGCCTCAGCAGCCATGGAGTCTAAGCCGGACCCTAGCGCCCAGAAGGTCCCTGGCAGGTGATCATCTAGACTCTTCTCAAAGACCTCCAGCGAGGGGGAGCCCATGCTCCCAAGGAGGAAGAGGAGCTCCTTCTGCCTCTACATCTTTCCCCCAGGCCTGGCCACTGCTGCTGCTGCTGCTGCTGCTGCTGCTGCTGCTGCTGCTGCTGCTGCTGCTGCTGCTGCCACCACCACCCCCACACCTCCCTCCCCCTCCTGCCCCGGTGGGCAGAAGCAGACTGGCCTATCCTCCCCAGGCAGCCCTTTAGATAGGGAACAGTCTGCTCCAGAGGCCTCCTCACCTCTTCCCCAAGCTCAAAGTCCATTTCTTTCCAAAGACCCTCCTGCTTGGAGCTGAGGCCCCTCCCGGTCCTGGCTGCGCTTCTCCAGACTCTCTCTGGTTTCCCCCTCTTTCTCTCCTAATCTTTCACCTCAAAACTGAGCACAATGTGTCCTCAGGGTCCAAGTCTTGCTGGTGTCCCTGCTGTGGATCACAGAGGCGGGGCTCCCCATGGTTCACATGTGTTCTGCATGTGCTATCTCCCCCACTGAAGTGTAAGCTCCTTAAAAGGCAGGGGCTGCTTCACTCTTGTCCTCGTACCCACACTGCCTCCCATATTGGCAGGCACAGAATAGGGGTGCCTGATACCAAGCCATCATGAACCACAGATGGGACAAAATGCATAGCAACGGGGAGAGCTTGGTCAACAGACAATCCCGGCAGCCCCTAACCTTTCAGTATCTCAGGCAATTTACCAAAGACTCGAAGTCAGTCAACAAACATCCATTAGGCACTTACTGTGTACAAGACACTGGGAATACAAAGAAACGCCAGGCCACTGTCCCTGCCCATGGATATCTCACCTTCTAAAGGGAGAGATGACATGTACACATGAGGTAAGTCGCCAATCTGAATTGGTCAAGGGGACTCCTTGCATCAATTAAATTGCAGCATCAAGCATTTATGGAGCACCTACTGTGTAACAGAGGGGCTCAGAGCTAAGGATCAGGGATACAGATACAAAAGCAACATAGGCCCTGCCTTCAAGAAGCTAACGTTCTGATGGGGGAGACGGCGACCAGGACGGGCCTGTGATTCCATGGCATAGAGAACCTCTGAGTGAGAAGTCCATCTACCGATGCAGAGTCTGTGCTGGAGAGTTGGCCTGGCCCAAAGAGCTTCAGGGACCTGCACGTGGTGCCGGGGATGCGAGGGCTCAGAGTCCTCAGATGCTGCTTAGTCCGTTTGACAGCTAAGGAGACTGAGGCCCGGGAAAGGGGTGGGACTTGCCCAGTGCCACACAGGTGGGAAGTGTGAGGGTAGGGACTTGAGATCAGCTGCTCTTCCCACGGCACCACAAAGCCTCCAGGGGCTCTGACTTGGAGCCGGATTCCCTATACCCAAGCTCAGCGCTCTGCCCACCAGGTCTGACTGGTCTCTTAAGTTGAAACTGATGTTCTCCAAAACTCCCCCCAACATCCCCTTGTCGCTGATGGAATGCGTGATCCCCCAGAAAGGTTCACTCTCTAGGAAAGGCAAGACAAGCATTCATGAGAAGGACCAGGAGGGATCCCCACGAGAGCCCCTCGGCCAGCTCCTGCAGCCGGCCCCACCCTCCCATTCCTTTCTCTAATCCAATGGTAGCTGAGGAGGCAGGGGGCTGGAGTGGAAGGAGGCTGGCCCTGGGTCCCAGACCTCAGACTGCTGGGATTGCTGAACAAGCCCTCCCCCCTCGAACGTATTAAAGCCATCTTGTGCGTGGCATTGGACACCCATCTGGTAGATGTCTCTTGGGGATGGCGAGGCGTCATTCACACTGAGGTGCCAAGGCGCCTTCCTGCAAAGCAAGTGTGGGGCTGGGGGATGTGCTCAGAGATCAAGAAACCACGCTCTGTTTCCCCTGCATTTGCTTAGAGAGGCAAACTCGAATCTTTAGGCTCTGCCCACCTTGCAGGAAACTGTTCCGAGGGCAGTGCTTTGGGGGCCCGCCCGCCCTGGATCCCAGAGGCTCCGGGAAAGCTGAGACACTCGTTCCGTTTCCAGATCCCTGCCCATCGTTAGTGAGTTCCCCTGAGTGCTCCTCCATCATCCACTCCCTGCCTGACTCCAGGGATCTGTCTGGGCCCCCCCATGTGGTGTCTCGCTCATCTGCTTCCAGATAACACAGGGGTCTTCCGTAGGCAGGCGGCTCCCTGTCTCTGGAGCCCCAGTCCTGCCCCATTCAGCTAGACAGCTGCCTATACCTGGTCCTGGCACCCCTGGTGCAGGCCCTCATCACCTCCCACCGGGGCAGCTGCAGTAGCTGCGGGGGCTCTGCCTGTCCCCGCCTCTCCCCCCTCCAGTCCATCGTCCCTCAAGCTGTCTAACCAGTGTCTGTAAAAGCGTCTTTACTGTGATCTTCACAAACACCAACAAATACAAAGAACAAAAGAAGGTCGTGTGTGAAACAGGACCTTCTACCTCAGCGGGGTTTTCAGTGGGTATCGAATGTAATGTAATAATGACAGCCATGCGCCCGTGTCTGTCCCCCGAGCTTCCCCCGGCTCTCTTTGATGGGGTTTGCTTTGCTTTGCTTGTTATTTTGAATTTGACCAACATCGACAAGCGTGAACACAAAGAATAACAGGAAGGAGGCGGTCTGTGAGGCTGAGACTCTGTTACATTTAGTCTGGGGATTTTAAGTGAATATTTAACCAGCCGTGACAGTAACAAAAGTGCCTGCTCATCTGTGTCCCTGCAGAACTCCCTTCAGCCTCTCCCGGTGTCATTCTAAATGTCTCCTTAATGCTTATTGTCTTCTTTGCGGGTGCGTCTTGTAAGGGGCTAAAATTCTAGCTATACTATCTAAAATCCAATGAGTGGTCGCCAATAAATTAGAAGCTTTAGCAAGAGTATTCAAATGTTTAAGTATTTATTAAAGAGCATTAGGATCAGAGAGACAGGTAAAAATCTAACTATTTCTAAGAGACCCCATCATCCGACCCGCCACGGCGAGGTCAGGAACCAAAAGAGACCCAATGCCTCCTGTGAAGCAGGGAATATCCCATCCACATGCACACACAGCTCCAAGCTAATTGGCTAGTAGCTTTGATAGACAGCAGCCACGAACAAATGTTACTTCCTGATGCCAAGGACCTGACCACATGGCTTGCCCTCAGACGCCATCTCCTCATGGCAGAGCTTTCCTACAGTAAGTTCCCAGCAGGTGGCGTCATTCCAATCATTACAGTCTCTCTCGTTATTCCTTCATTCCTCAGTGAGTCTCCCCATCCCAACCGCCTCAAAAAAAGAAAGCCCCCACCTTATACCAGAAAAACAGGAGCAAAACAAACTGCCCCCCATGACCGCTGGCTATGTCTGAGGATGGATGTCAGGGCTGGTGACCTCATTAATGGTGATCTGGGGTTCTCCTCTATAAAAAGGAGGCGGCTTGGGGGGCAGCTAGGTGGCACAGTGGATAAAGCACCGGCCCTGGAGTCAGGAGTACCTGAGTTCAAATCCAGCCTCAGACACTTGACACTTACTAGCTGTGTGACCCTGGGCAAGTCACTTAACCCCCATTGCCCCACAAAAAAAAAAAGGAGGAGGCTGCACTAGGCAGACTGCAAGGCCCCCTCAAGTGTCCTTCTCTTTCAAGTAAGGTCTCCTGGCTCTGGCATTCCAAGGTTTACACACACACACACACCTTCCCTCAATGTCTGTGAATTCTGGGGTGCTTTGACCCTTAGCGGCTCTTGGTCTCCAGGTGCCCAGTCTCCTCCTCATCTAGGGCATGGAAACTAGGCCTGATGCTTTTTCCATCTCCCTCCACAGAGCCCGAGACACAACCGATGCTTCAAAAATGCTTGTTGGTTGGCTGATGGATTTGTTAACCAACCGACAAATTGACAAAAGCAGGCTTCATACTCTTCTGGTCCGGAGTGGAAGCCTCCCCAGGGCAGGGCTTTGTATCCCGCAGCACCTGACACAGGCCTGGCACTTGGCACATGCTTCAAAAATGCATGTTGAGTGGCTGTCGATTGTGTGCCTGAGGGTTTCCCACTCCCACTCAAAGATTCACAACCTCCATCCTGGCGACCACTGAGAGCATTGGGGCAAGCTTCAGGCCATGGAAGGCCTATCTGCTAAGAGTCTCCCCGTGGGCTGCTGATGACTCAGGGCACCACACCAGGCAGAAGAGGAGGCAGCTTCCTGCCAATGGCCATCCTGGATTCGGCTCTCCAGGTGGCACGATGGGAGCTCCGTGAGTACAGAACAACGCTTCCTTCCCCAGCCTCGATGGCAGTGGGGCCAGCCCCTCTCCGCATGGATTACAGGTTTCTTCTCTTTAACACTGACCTTGTGCGCATCAAAGGTCTGGAGAGAATATAGCGGGGGCATGGCCGTGAGAAGGGCGTTCTTCAGAGTCAACAGGGAGGGGGCCGGCTGAGTGCCGGCAGAGTCCAGTCACCACCAAGAGAGGGTGTTTGGTCATAAATTCTTCTCCTCTCCATAGATCCATAGATTCCTTCCTCCCCTAGTTTGCCTATGGTATCATCCTTTAGGACATTTGTTTTAACTTTCCTATTTTCTGGGAAATTTCCTAGATTTTGAGCCATTCCTATTGCCATTATATAATTAGCAACTTTCTCCGGGATGCTGATATAGGAGTGGTGAGTCAATAGGTATTTCCTTGGCTGTGAAACTGGTGTATACGTGTAAGGAGGACTTGTCTCTAGCCCTGTAGGTCCCAGATGACCAGTTACTGATGGATGCTTAAGAAATGCTTATTAATGGATTGAGTGATATGAGAATTGGAGACTCACAACAACCTTGTGAGGATGTGCTATAGATGACATTGTCCCCATTTTACAAATGAGGAAACTGAGGCTGAAGCTTGCCCACAGCTAGTAACACAGCTAGTAACTATCAGGAATAGGCTGGTTCAAGTTCCAGGAGAGCAGCTCTAACCACTCAAAAGCTCATGTTCACGACTTGATGGGAACTCCAGAGTAGACAGGAAATGGCCTTCCCCTTTTATCTCCTTCCCCACTCCCCACCCCCATGAAAGTGTTTTGTTTCTGATCAAGAATGTCCAAATGTGAGTTATTTGCTCAAATGAGGCCAAGAGGTCAGAGATGGGCCTCTGCTTTTCACATTCTTGCCCAGCAGATCTCAGAGGAAATCCAGGGTAAGATGCCATGAGAGAAACCTTGCTGAACCAATAGGTCTCCACTGCGGTCCCCGAACACCCAGGGGAGTGACATGGTTGGAAAGCCCCAGCCCCAGAGCCAGAAGAATGTGTTGACAGCCTACCATGGGGCCACTCCTGGAAACTGCTCTGGAAGCCCAAGCCCTCCCAGTGGCTGTCCACCAAAGAAGGGTTCTGGAAGTGCCAAGGGGCAGCTGGGTGACCAAGGGCCATATCCTCCTCCTGTGGTCTTCAGTGTCCTCTTCTGTCATATGTTGGGATCAGACCAGATTCCATAAATTCATGAGCCCCTGAAAACAAAGTAAGATAATAAAGTAGGAAAACCTTCCCCTTGGGTTGGAGAAATATGGAAGTGGGAAGGGTTGATGATGGGCAATCTTTTAGAAAACTGTCTGGAGTCCTTCTGAGAAAGAAAGAGGAAAAAACAGGTGGCATCCAAGATTTTGCTCCTTTCCAATCTTGAGGATGGTAAATTAAGAGTTGAAGAAACTATGTGATCCGTCTAGGCTGCCTCCCCCTTCCTCATTTTACAAAAGAAGACACTGAGGCACACAGATGTCATAGAAGCCATCTAGTCCAATCCTCTCGTTTTATAAGTGAGAAAAATGAGGTCTTGGGAAGCTACTTACTAAAGTTCCCACAGGCAATAAGGGGTTCAGTCAGGATTTGAACCCAAGACCTCTGACTCCAATTCCAGTGTCTTTTCCACTGTCCAACTTGCCCGGCCTCACAGCTAGTGAATGGCAGGGTTGGCTCTGTTAAGGGCTAAAATTTTAGCTAAACTGTCTAAAATATCTAATGAGTGGTCGCCAATAAATTATAAGCTTTAGCAAGAGTTAGACTTTTAAGCATTTATTAAGGAGAATAAGAATTTGGTAAAGAGAGAGAAAAAGGCCTAGATTCCTATCTATTAAAGGGAGAGCACATTTCTAGCTCCCTTCTCCGCCAGAGTCCAGAGGAAAGAGAGTGAGACCGAGCGCCCGTCTCTTCCTTCCTCCTCCCACTAGTCCGCGTCACTTCCTGACTCCTGGTCTTGCCCTCAAAGACCTTCCCTTCATGGGCAGAACTCCTCTACAGTAAGTATCCAGCAGGTGGCGTTATTCCAATCGTTACAGCTCCAAGTCCATTCCTCTGAAAATGTTAGAAAATCAGCACAGAGGTAAAGTCCAAGAATCTGAGGGATGCTTTTCTTCTTAATCTGGTTTCCTTCCGTTCAGCAAGATTCAATCCCATCTAGGTAATATTTATTAGAGGCCTTCCATGTGCGGTGCTCATAACCAATCCATGAACCAACACACATGTACAGAGCACCTAATGAACTACAAAAGGAGCCCTGCCCAGTCATGTCCTTGAGAATGCTCTGCCCTGAGAAGAGCAGAGCCTACTTCTGGAGGGGCCCTGCCAGAACTGGGGACACCTGAGACCGCACCGGCGGAGTAGCAGAAGTCTTGTTGGGCCTTCTCTCTGAGGCTTCAGTCACACTAAACCAGGGAAGGAGAAAGAAAGAAAGAGAACTACATACCAACAGCAATACTGATACTGGTGGAAAAATTGTCATTCCAAAAAAAAAGATTATGGCAATTTGTCCAAGAATGATCCCTTATAATAAATCTGGTTTATGTGCCAGGGTGATGAGGAAAACAAATTTCTTTAAATCATATTAAAAACACTCAACAGAAGCAGTACAGCATTCCCTTATTTCATAAACCCTGTAATACACAGGCGTAGAGGGTCCTCACAGGTTCACTTGGCCTGCCCATATGAGTTTGTGTGTGTGTGTGTGTATGTGTGTGTGTGTGTGTGTGTGTGTGTGTGTGAATCACCACCATCGCCTCCCATCTTCCCAACTCCTTCATGGAAGTGATCCCCCGAGAGCGTTTCCTCACCTCACTCTCTCCTGGGCCCTCTCATTCACTCAAGGTCCCATTCCCAAGTCCATGGCCTCCCAATCTCTACCTCCAGCCCTGACCTCTCTTCTCCCCTTCAGACCCTCAGCTCCCACAGCGTGCTGGGCATCTCAGCCTGGTAGAAGTGTCAATCGTTCAAACACAGTATGTGCTCAAAACCAAACTCATCGTCCTTTCCCCTAAACCCTCCCTTCCTGCTGCCTTTCTTCTTCCTGTCTGTGACACTGGAAATTACTTATTCACCTATATTAAAGCTTTTATTTTTTAAAATTCAATCAAGAAGCAATTATTAAGTATCTATGACATACCAGGCATTGTGCTAGGCAATCAATGAGGATACAGATACAAAGAATGAAACAACCAGTAAGCAGAGCCACATAAAGAAAAAATGGGTTTCTATGAAGATAACCAATATTGCTGACCTTGGTGATCCTGGTTCTGCCATTTACTGTTTCTGTGACCTGGCGTACCTCTCTCTTCACCTTTGCCTTCATCTGTAAAGCTGATCTCTAAAAAGGTCAAGTCAGATGAAATGGTTCCTAAGGTCCTTTTCATCTGTTCAACCCCAGAGTTTAGCACAGTGCTTGAACACAGTAAGAGTCTGATAAATTATCTTTAAGACACTCCTTCATAAACCTATGGTCCTGGGACACTAACTGTGTGGCCTTAGGCAAGTCACTTCACCTTCGATTGCCTCAGATTTCCTCCTCTGTAAAGTGGGCATCATAATAGCACCTACCTCCCAGGGATATTTTTAATATTTTATTTTCTCCAATTACATGCAAAAACAATTTTTAACATTTGAGGTTTTTTAAAGTTTTTTGTTTTGGGGGGGGGTTGTGGGGCAATAAGGGTTAAGTGACTTGCCCAAGGTCACACAACTAGTAAGTGTCAAGCGTCTGAAGTCAGATTTGAACTCAGGTCCTCCTGAATCCAGGGCCGGTGCTTTAGCCACTGTGCCACCTAGCTGCCACCCTTTTTAAGTTTTGAGTTCCAAATTATATCATTCCTTCCCTCCTTTCCCCCCATCCAAGACAGTAAGCAGTCTTATGTGCAGGCACGGAAAACATATATCCATATTAGTCACTTTGTGGAAGAAAACAAACCAAAAAGGAGAAGTGAAAATAGTATACTTCAGCCTGTATTCAGAAACATCAGTTCTTTCTCTGGAGGCAGAGAGCATTTTCCATCATGAGTCCTTTGGAATTCCCTTGGATCCTTGCACTGCTGAGAAGAGCTAAGTCTATCACAGTTGATCACATCACAATGTTGCTGTTACTGTGTACAATGTTCTCCTGGTTCTGCTCACTTCACTCTGCTTAAGTTCATTTAAGTCTTTCCAGGTTTTTCTGAAATCATCATTTCTTATAACACAATAGTATTCTATCACATCATATACCACGACTTGTTCAGCCATTCCCCTTCATTTTCCAGTTCTTAGCTACCACAAAAAGAGCTGCTATGAATATTTTTGTACAAACAGGTCTTTTTCTCTTTTGGGGGATGTCTTTGGGATAGAAACCCATCTGTGATATTACTGGATCAAAGGGTATACACAGTTATATAGGCCTTTGAGAATAGTTCCAAATTGCTCTCCAGAATGGTTGGATCAGTTCCACCAACAGTGCATTAATGAGGGGCAGCTAAGTGGTGCAGTGGATAGAGCACCGGCCCTGGATTCAGGAGTGCCTGAGTTCAAATCCAGCCTCAGACACCTAACACTTACTAGCTGTGTGACCCTGGGCAAGTCACTTAACCCCTTGCCTCACTAAAAAAAAAAAAAGTGCATTAATGTCCCACTTTTCCCACATCCCCTCCAACCTTGATCATTTTCTTTTTCTATGTCAGCCAATTTGATAGGTGTGAGATGATTCCTCAGAGTTGTTTTAATTTGCATTTCTCTAATTAATAGTGATTTAGAGCAGTTTTTATATAATTGTAGATAGCATTGATTTCCTTGTTTGAAAACTGCCTATTCATATTCTTTGACCATTTATGAATTGTGGAATGACTTGTATTCTGATCATTTTGACTGTGTTTTCTATATCTGAGAAATAAGGCTTTTATCAGAGATACTTAGTGTAAAAAAATTCCGAGTTTTCTGCTTTCCTTCTAATTTCATTGCATTAGTTTTGCTCATGGAAAAACTTTTTGATTTAATATAATGAAAAGTATCCATTTTACATTTCACGATGTTCTCTATTTCTTGTTTGGTCGTAAATTCTTTCATTATCCATAGATCTGACAGGTAAACTATTCCATGTTCCCCTAATTTGCCCATAGACCCTTTATGTCTAAATCATGTACACATTTTCACTTTATCTTCGTGTATGGTATGAGATGTTGTTCTATACATAGTTTCTGCCATACTTGTTATCTAATTTTGCCACCAACTTTTGTTAAATGGTGAAGTTTTGTCCCAAAACTATGGTCATTTACTACAATCTATTCCATTGATTCACCACACTATTTCTTAGCCAGTACCAGATTATTTTGATAATTACCACTTTGTAATACAGTTTGATTTGAGATCTAGTACTGCTAAGCCACCTTTCTTTACTTTTTAAAATTGATTCCCTTGATATTCTTAACTATATGATCTTCCAGATTTTTTTTTTTTAGTGAGGCAATTGGGGTTAAGTGACTTGCCCAGGGTCACACTGCTAGTAAGTGTTAAGTGTCTGAGGCTGGATTTGAACTCAGGTACTCCTGATTCCGGGGCCGGTGCTCTATCCACTGAGCCACCTACCTAGCTGCCCCCCAGATTAATTTTTTATTATTTTTTCTCACTCCATAAAACAATTTTTGGTAGTTTGATTCATAAAGCACCGAATACATATGTTAATTTAGGTAGAATTGTCATTTGTATTATATTGGTTCAGCCTATCCATGAGCAATTAGTATTTTTCCAATTGTCTAGATGTGACTTTATTTGTGTGAAAAGTGTTTTGTAATTGTGTTCATATAGTTCCTAGGTTTGCCTTGTCAGGTAGAATCCCAAGTGTTTTATATTATCTGCAGTTATTTTAAATGGAATTTCTCTTGTTTCTGGACTTTGTTGGTAATATAGAGAAATGCTGATGATTTATGTGGATTTATTTTATATTCTGCAACTTTGCTAAAGTTCTTTTTCTATTTTTTTAGTTGCATACTCGATTGATCTTCTCATTCTCTATTTTATTCATGTAAGTGTTTAGAGATATAAATTTTCCCCTAAGTACTTCTTTGTCTGCATCCCATAAATTTTGACATGTTATCTCATTGTTGTCATTCTTTTTGATGAAATTATTGATTGTTTCTTTGACTTGTTCTTTGGCCCACTTATTTTTTAGAATTAGATTGTTTTGTTTCCAGTTAATTTTAACCTATCTTTCTAGTGCCCTTTACTGAATGTAATTTTTATTGCATTATTATCTCAAAAGGATGCATTTAATATTTCTGCTTTGCTGCCTTTGGTTGTGAACTCCTAGGATCAAATGAGATATTTGTAGAGTGCTTTATAAACCTTAAAGCATTATACAAATCCTCGCTATGAACACCTTGGACATATCTTTACCTGTTCTCTCTCTTATGTCTCTTTCATCCAATCAATAAACCAAGGTATCCTTGGGGCAGCCCTGGGCAAGTCACTTAACCCTCATTGCCCCACAAAAAAAGAAAGTATCTTTGGCACGTATGTCACAGGGACCTTAACAGGACCATCAGGGTGGTGACTGGTTCAGAGAGCCAGCCACCTGGTGGATGAGATTATAAACGCTACTCCCTTGAATTAGGGACTTAGACTGATACCATATTGGTCTGTAGACTTAGGGCAGGTAGGACAAGAGCTGGTGTGAGCTGCCTCACCTATCTCAAGTGTCCCCTGAGATACCCATCAGTTGAACATAGAGCACATACCTGTGCCACATGTAATTTCTATTTAAGGTAATATTTACTTGAATATCATTGTCACGGGCTAGAATATGAACAAAAAGGTAATGGCAGACGTAGTAGCCTTGGGCTCACCTCTGAAAAAGGTGATGTTTCCTTTCACTGACTGTCACGTCCCTTCTCTTTCCTTTGGATGATCATGGCTATGGTCCAACACACACGTGCTGGGGCATTGAGTGAAGGCCCTGTGACCAATGTGACTTCTGGGATTGAGAGTCCAGGTGGGAAGGGCTCCGCATCCCATCATAGATTCTGCATTCGATCATCCACTTGCCTTGCCATTACCTAGGTGTCCGTGAACAAGCCGCTGCCCTTCTCTGAGACTGTGCTGCTCCATCCTGTAGAGGGAAGGGCTAGATACCACACTTGGTGTTCAGTCATTTTAGTCGTGTCTGACTCTTCGTGGCCCCATGTGGGGTTTTCTTGACAGAAAGACTATAGTGGTTGGCCACTTCCTTCTCCAGCTCATTTTACGGATGAGGGAACTGAGGCCAACAGGGTCACATAGCTAGTAAGTGTCTGAAGCCACATTTGAACTCAGGTCTTGACTCTAGGTGCTTTATCCACTAAGCCACCTAACTGGTCCAGATACTATATTAGATGCCTTCTAAGGGCCCCCCACTTCCGAATCCTGGGAGCCTAAGAGTCTCATTCACACTAAGGTATAAGAGCTTTATCCTTCTGTGGAATATTCACACCTTCCCAAAGGACTCGAGAGAGGGCTGGCTTAAGGCAGAGGAAAACTCCCAAAATGCTGGCATAGTAAGGCCAGAGTGGGGGAGATTTGGGGCCAAAGCTCCTTCCGGCCCCTTTCATCAGACTAGGTGTGCCACAGCCTGGTCTGCTCATGACTGCAGCCACAGCTGCCTCCCTGAGTGTCCTGCTTAGCAGAGGCACCAGTTCCTGGGGACAAATAGAGACTTGTTACCCCCTTTTCAGATTTTCTCAACTTTCCCAGATACCCACCTCTGAGACCCTTGCCCACAAAGGTCAGCACCAGGGCTGGCTGGGTAGGGCTTGGCTTCCATTCCTCACTGTGATTCGTGCCTCTTTGGAGTACACGCCAGGTCCCATTAATCCCAGATCAGGCATGAGACAGTGAACTTGTCCCACCAAGGGCTCTTGGGAGCTCTTTCTGGCCCTTCCCTCACCCGCCTGCCAGGGGCACCTGCCCAAGCCGGCTCAAGCTGTGTTGTGGAGCCATCCCAGCCCGGGACACATCTAATGTCCCCCCCCCCCCCCACACACACACACACATGGCCCAGCTGCCCCTGAGGGACCGAGCAGCACAGAGACCTGGGGATGATGCAGGGACAAGGGTAGGAGGCCCAACCTGGGTCTGGCTGGCCAGGCACGGACTGGGAACAAGGGAATGAGTGATGATCACAGACTGGAATTCTGGGCCTTGTGTCCCAAGGACTTCACCTCCAGTGGGGTCAGAGGAAGGAAATCCACCCTCCATGGCAGTGCATCCAATATTCCCCGCTCCCATCCCCCATCACACGGTGGCCACAACAACCCTGTGAGACTAGCAGTGAAGGGACCACAGCACCACAGAGACCGAACTAGAAAGGACTTTAAAAGCCACCACGGGGCGGCTAGGTGGCGCAGTGGATAGAGCACCGGCCCTTGGAGTCGGGAGTACCTGAGTTCGGATCTGGCCTCAGACACTTAACACTTGCTAGCTGTGTGACCCTGGGCAAGTCACTTGGCCCCAATTGCCTCACTAAAAAAAAAAAAAAAAAAAAAAGCTGCCTCTAAAAGCCACCACGGCCAATTTCCTTTCCTTACAGATTTGGAGACTGAGGCATAAAGTAATTAAGGGACTTGCCCAGAGTGACTGAAGTGGGATTTGAGCTCAGACCTTCCTGTCTCCAAGCCCAGTGTCCTAACCACTGCACACAATAATCTAGCCCAACCTGCTCGTTTTATTTAGGGAAAAACTGAGGCCCAGAGAGGCCACATGACTTGTCCAAGGTTTAGTAGCAGAGCTGGGATCAGAATCCAGGTCATGATTCCCAACCACACTGCCTCCCCATAGAGGACCTGAACTCAGGTATAGACCAGGACGTACCTACTCAGAGGCCATCCGATAGACCCCCTCCTTTTACAGAGAAGGGACTGAGTCCCAAGGAGGCCATGAAATGACTTAGCCAAGGTCACACAGCTCACACCTGCTAGACTTGTCTCCAAGTCTCTTGTTCTTTCTGCATGCGACCTGCTCTACTTGGGGCTCCATAGGTAAGGACCCTAGAGATCTTGAGTTCCAAGCCAGCCCAGCCCAGTGGAGGGGACAGCTGCCCCTCGGATCAGCTAGCCCCCCAGCCAAAGAAGCCGACTTGTCACATCTCAGGAGCTCTGCTTAAGCCCCACTCAGATCACCCAACTTGGACGAATGCACACCCCTAAGTCACGGCCCCCTCATTTCCCATCCCACCCCACCTTGGTGGGTGTCCAAGGCCCCCCTGAACATCCCCCCAGCCCACATATTTATTACTGCTGAGTACTGCAGAACAGTGAGTGCCTGTGGACGGCTGGTCTTGTTTAGCCAGCAGGCCTGAGGGGGGACAGGATTAATTTAATAAGCCCAGTGCCAACAATAAAACCAGTGTGGTTTTTCCTGTGGTCTTGCCAGAGTCCTTACTTCATGGGATGGCCCGGTTTTTGGTGTGGAGACGGGGAAAAAGAAAATAAATGCCCCCATGGAAAAAGCGTCGTGCCCTTCCTTCAGAGCTAGGAGGGTCTGGTGGGGCATGAAGGGAAGGTGGGAGGGGGGCAGTGTGGGGGCCGGGAGCAGACCAGGCTCCCCAGCAGGGCCGCCTCTGACTCCACACACATCTGCTGCCAAGAGGGGAGGGGACCCTTCTCATTCCGGTTTCTCTGGTGACAGCACAAACAAACAAAAGGCAGCTGGGTCACCTGGCTCCCGCCGGTGGAACCGGGGCCATGCTGATGGCCGGGAGGGGGACTCAGGGGCTTCGCCACCACTGAGCCCAGGCCCGGCCCAGCTGCTTAGGTCTCTAAGAGGACATGGGGATGGTCAGCCACACCCAGCAGGCCACTCGAGCCCTCTGCCCCCAAGGCCACAGAGAGTGGCTCTGCCAGGACCAAGAGGGGTGCCCCTGGGGTGCTTGAGCCACTTCACCCCAGGGCCTCCGGCTCCTCCTCTGTAGGTGGAGGGGCTGTCTTAGAGGCCATCGTATAGACAAGGGAAATTGGGTCCAGAAAGGAGGTGGCCCAGCCAGTGAGTACCAGAGGAGGGACCGGAGCAGGAGTCTTCATGACCCAGTGCCCTACCCAGCACACCACGCTCCCTCCCAAGACAGACTTGAAGGCTCCTTCCAGCTCAGTCTCTCTGCATGGAGCACTGGCATACTCGAACCCTGGGGCCAGGCCCCCAGCAGCTGGCAAATCGCACAAGACTCTTCACTTCTCTCTGCCTCAGTTTTCCCATCTGTGAGGAGTGTAGACCAGAGGCTTTGAGGACCCTCCCAGGTCTACATCTATGATCCTCTGTCCTAAGTTCAAATCCCACCCCTGACACTCACTACCCATGGGACAGTGTGGAAGGCCCGGGACCTTCACCAGGTCCCAGTGGCCTCTGGGTGAGCAAGCCTGTAATCCTGCCAGTCTGGTTTTTATCTTGACGCTAAACTCAAGAATGCAAGAAGTAAATGAGAAGGGAAAACGGACAGCAGCTGCTCACTGACCGGCCTGTGAAAGAGATGAAAGATCCAAGCCTCAGCCCCTGGACCTCCCTGGGCCTGAAAGCTGAGTGGGAAGCCTGGGGGGAGGGGTCACTGATAGCCTTGGAGGGAGCCCTCACTGGCAGCCTGGGAGAGGGGGGAGGGTCACTGGCAGCCTTGGGGGGGACCCTCACTGGCAGCCTGGGGGAGGGGTCACTGACAGCTTTGGAGGGAGCCCTCACTGGCAGCCTGGGAGAAGGGGGAGGGTCACTGGCAGCCTTGGCGGGGCTCTCACTGGCAGCCCCAGGGAAGGGGCCTTCAGGCCTCCAACAGGCCCTGGGGCCCCCTGGGCCACTCCCTTGCACTCGCTCCCCAGACGTCCTGGAAAAGCTTTACTGCTTCCACATAGGCATGCTGGGACTCCCAGGCTGCTGGGAGTCCTGCCTTCTTGGGTTTTCCTCTGTCACTACATCATCAGGGGTGGACGTTATACAGAACCAAGGCTGGCGTGGAGGGGCTGTCAACTCCAAAGACATGGGAGGGACCTCACTCAAAGCCAAGAGCACGCCTTCAGGAGTGGGACTGAGCTGTGGAGCCAGGTCCAGAGTGAAGCCAGGGTCCTCGGCCCCTCAAACTGGGTGCCAAGTTCATCTGAGTCTGGCTTCCAGTCCATCATCCAACCAGAGTGACCGGCAAGCTCCTGACCGCCCAACCCAACGACGTGTTCCCAGTCCTCCCTCCTCCCTAAGCCTCATGATCCTCCTTGGCCAAGCATCTGCCTCCAAACTCTTGGCTTGGCCAGATGGGAGGGAAGGGTTGAGCCCCTTGGCTGGGGCTTTGTGCCCCCCAACCCCACCTTGAGAGCGCCAACGCAAAGTTGTTGAATTAAACCAGATCCAGCTGAAGCATACTTTCCACATGACTCACGACAGGCCTGGCAGCCCCAGCACACAGGCAGACACACTCACTGGGGCCTCGTCCTCTGGGGCTTTCTCAGGACGGGGTGAGCTTCCTGTAAACGCGGCTTCAGTGCAGCAGGCAGTGGCCAGCCGCCATCAGGGCTGATTTCATCCATGGCCCCGGACTCTCCTGGAGGCTCCCACGTCTCTCACCCTGCTCCACCACGACCATGGTTCACGATTCTGCCCAAGACCCTCCCGACGATGCCAGAAAACCCAGTCACATTGTGTGGGTGCACCAGGGTAAACTTAGCCACTTTCCAGCCTGCCCCCAAGGGCCCATCACCCAAAGCGTACGTCGCATTTGCCTTTCTATCTCCCCATTTGCCTTTCTATCTCAGTGGTCTTGCACCTACAATGTGCTTGATAAATGCTTGCTCGGGCAGATGCCTGAGGACACCCATTTGCCTGTGCTGTCTCTGACCAGATGGCACATTTCCCCAGGCCAAGGATGGCATTTGAATGAGACACCATGGGACAGTGGATAGAGCACTGACTGGGAAGGCCCACATTCGAATCCTGCCTCAGACACTTTGGGTCATGGAACCATGGGTGTAAGGTGTGGGTGGGGAGGCCAAGGCCCCAAGCACCCAGGGCACTGACACAGGCTGGGCTTCCATGCAAGCCCTTGTTCTCCATCACTGGCCACATGACCTGGGGACAGCGACCAGGTTTCCCAGCACTGCATCTTCCTCACCTATAAGATGATGAGATGGGGAGTGAGAAGAGCAGAGTCCAAATGAGAGGGTTGGAGTGGATGAGCTCCTCAGGCCCTTCTAGCTCAGAACCTGGGTTGCTCTGGCTAAATGTTCTGAGTCTGTGCTCAGGCCAGAGGATCTTGGCTGCCCTCCCACCCTTTGACTTGTGCCCTCTGCAGGAATGCCCATCCCCACCAGGGGTAGTGTGAAAGGGCCATGCCCACACCCATCCAGTGGGTTCTCTCGCCTGCCCAGCCCTGTGCCATCTGCACACTTGCTGAGCCTCCCATCTATACCTCAGGTCATTGATGGATGACTTGGAGACCTTCAATCATGCTGACATATGCCCACTGCCAGGTATGCTTTGAGCCCAGCCATACGGCCAGCTCCGAAGCAATCAGATTGCACTTCTCCACAATCTAAGTACAAAAGCTATTCGAGGGCGTCCTTCATCTACTAGCTGAGTCCTGCTGGTCTGGCATGACCTGCTCTTGACAAAGCCTGATGGCTCGCTGTGGTTGCTGCTTCCACTCACCTCCCTTTGGATAACCTGCTCTAGAATCGTCTCAAGAATCAAAACAACCTTTGTGGTGGCAAAGCATTGGAAATCGAGGGGCTGCCCATCAGTTGGGGAATGGCTGAACAAGTTGTGGTATATGAATGTCATGGAATTCTATTGTGCTGTAAGAAACGATGAGCAGGAGGAGTTCAGAGAAACCTGGAAAGACTTAAGTGGCCTGATGCTGAGTCAAGTGAGCAGAACCAGGAGAACATTGTACACAGTAACAGCAACATTGTGTGATGATCCACTGCAATAGCCTTAGCTCTTCTCAGCAATACAGAGATCCAAGACAATGCCAAAGGATTCATGATGGAAAATGATCTCCACATACAGAAAAGAGAGCTGTGGATTCTGAATGCAGATTGAACCATACAGTTTCTACTTGGGGGGTGGGGGGTTGAGGTTTTCCCCTTGTGCTCTGATTCTTCTTTCACAATATGACTAATGAAAACATATCTTTAATGTGATTCTACATATATAATCTATATCAGATTGCTGACTGTCTTGGGAAGGGGGAGAAAAGGGAGGGAGGGAGAAAAATTTGGAACTAAAAATCTTATGAAAACAAATGTGGAAAACTATCTTTACATGTAACTGGAAAATAATAAAATACTTTTATGTTGAAAAAAATCCAAGCCAAGTTCACTGGTCCGTAGTTATCAGCATCTGTTCTCTTCCCCTTTTTTGAAAATCAAAAGACTCCCTGCCCTCTAGGAGCTTACACTCTGCTGGATGAGGGGGAAATATGAATCATGGAGGCATTCGGGCAAAGGAGGGGAGGGTCATTCAGGCCTGAAGGATTCAGGGCAAGTTTTGTGAATATATAGGATTTTTTGTTGTTGTTGTTGAGTCATTTCATTCATGTCTGACTCTCCATAACCCCAGTTGGGGTTCTCTTGGCAGAAATACTGGTGTACTTGGCCATCTCCTTCTCCAGCTCATTTTACATATTAGGAAACTGAAGCCAATAGAGTAAAATGACTTGCCCAGGGCCACACAGCTAGTAAATGGCAGGCCAAATTTGAACTCAGGGAGATAAATCTTCCTGACTCCAAGTCCAGTGCTCCATGCACTAGGACATAACTTAGCTGTCTTAGGTGGTATTATCATTCCCATTTTACAGATAAGGAGACTGAGGCCAACAGGGTGAAGTGACTTGCCCAGGGTCACACAGCTAGGCAGTGTCTGAGGCCAAATTAGCTGAGACTATAGGTCAAGTGGCAGGGAGAATATGAGCACAGACTCCAGGAAGCCAAGATGGCAGAGTATTCAGTAAATCACCATAACTCTTCTATATTCACCTCCAAGCAACCATAAAATAGAGCCTCAAAACAAATCCTGGAACTGCAGAACCAGCAAAAAAACAGGGTGAAACAATCTTTGAGCCTACAAAACTTGAAAGATTGGCAGGAAAGGTCTGTCTCACTTAGGTAAAAGGATGAACACAATCCAGGACAGGAAGGGTCCCAGCAAGCCAGCAGCAAGCCCCATTTCAGCAAACCAGTGGTAGATCCTGAGCCCTAGGGCAGTGGAGATGGCACACACAAACACCAACAGATCCAGGGGAACAGGCAGACTCTGAGAACCATCTCAGTGTAGTCCCGGGCAAAGAGGTAGCCAGATATCCATCCACATGCTTCCATGTAACTCCAGAGAAATGCAGAAACACCCACTGGGCTCGGTGCATGTCATATGCCACCACTGGGACCCCTGTTCAGCACCTGGTAAGCTGACAGACCCCTACAAGTTCCAGCAGCACCAGCCCCACCACTAGCACCAGACGTGAGGGTCCCCTGTAAGCCTCAGGGCAATATCAGTTCAACACCAGGTAAACAGCTAGGGGCTGCAGCCCCTGGCACAAGAATCCTGAGACAGTGTCCCTTCTACCATCACCACCCCCAGCAGAGCTCAAATTTAAAAGAAAGGTAAAAGACCAAGAAAGATGAGCAGAAAACAACAAAAAAAAAAGAATCTGACCACAGAAAGTTATTGTGGTGACGAGAAAGATCAAGATACAAACTCCAAAGAGGACAACAAAGTCAAAACACTATGGGTAAAGCTCCAAAGAAAAACAGGAAATGGTATCAAGCCCAGAAAGAACTCATTGAAGAGCTCAGAAAGGAAGTTTAAAATAATTTAGGAGAGGTAGGAGAAAAATTAGGAAAAGAAATGAGAAGGATACAAGAAAATTATGAAAAAAGAGTCAACAGCTTGGAAAAAATAAAACAACTGCTTAAAAATAGAATTGGCCAAATGGAAATGTAGATATAAAAATCCATGGAAGAAAACACAATTGACCAAAAAGAGAAAAAAGTGCAAAAGCTAACTGATGAAAACAACTCCTTAAAAGTTAAAATTGGGCAAGAAGAAGCTAATGACTCTATGAGACATCAAGAATCTATCAAACAAATTCAAAAGAATGAAAAAATAGAAGAAAATGTAAAATACCTCCCAGGAAAAACAACAATCCTTGAAAATAGATCTAGGAGATCTGTCTATTTTATCTTCTGGTTCCAGGATATCAAGGTAGTTTTCCTTGATAATTTTTTGAAAGATGCTGTCCAGGTCCTCCTTTTGATTATGGCTTTCAGGTGAAAGAATCCACCCATCACCTCAGGAAAGAGATCCCAAAATAAAAACTTCAAGGAATATTACAGCCACATTTCAGAACTATTTGATCAAGGGGAAAAATACCATAAGTGGCCAGAAACAAACAATTTAAGTCTCGGGGAGCCACTATCAGGATTACACAGGATTTAACAGCTGCAACCTTAAAGTATGAGAGGTCATGGAACATAATATTCTAGAAGACAAAGGAGCTAGGACTACAATCAAGAATTACCTACCTGGCAAAGTTAAGCATATTATTTCAAAGGGAAAATGGTCATTCAATGAAACAGAAGGATTTCAAGGTTTCATAAGGAGAAGACTAGAATCGAACAAAAAATTTGATCCCCAGTATGAAGACCCAAGAGAATCATAAAAATGGGGAAAGGGAAAAGAGAATACTGTGAGGAAGGCCCCATCTCTCAGAAGGTGTAACACTATGAACAAGGGGCTTGAGATCACTGGGTTTAAGCCCTAACTCTGCTATCTACTTGCTGCATCACCCTGGACAGGTCACTTGACTTCCCACATGAGCTTTAGTTTCCTCCAGTTGGGAAAAAGGGAGGGGAGGAATGATTATTCCATATATCACACAATTGTTCAGTCAGCACTATGGGCCTGACACTGTGCTGGCTCTGGTTACAAAGACAAAGACCTTTGAGCTCTACCCTCCAGGAGATTACATTGAGTGAAGGATAATAACATGTACACAGAAAGATAAGTCAATACAAGACATGCACAAAATAATTTTTAAACATTTTTATTTAAAGTTTCAAGTTCCAAATTCTATTCTTCCTTCCTTCCCAATCACAGTCCCTGAGGTGGTAAGCAATCAGATATGAGTTATACATGTGCAACTATGTAAGACATTTCTATATTAGTCATTTTGTACAAAAAGATTCCAATAAAAGAAAAAAATGAGAGAAAGGAAGGGGAAAATAGCATACTTCAAAATGTGTTCAACCAATATCGGTTCTTTCTCTTGAGGTGGATAGTCTGCTTCATCATTAGTCTTCTGGGATCGTCTTGGATCAGTGTATTGTCGAAAATAGTTGTCCTTCACAGTTTTTCCCTGAACAATATTGCTGTCACTGTGCACAACATTCTCCTGGTTCTGCTCACTTCAGTCTGAACCAGTTCATACAAGTCTTTCCAGGTTTTTCTGAAACCATCCTGCTTGTCATTTCTTATAGCACAATAATATTCTATTACAATCATAGACCACAGCTTGTTTAGCCATTCCCCAGTGGATGGTCATCCCTTTGATTTCCAATTCTTAGCCACCACAAAAAGAGCTGCTAGAAATATTTATATACAAATAGGTTCTTTTCCCTTTTTGTTATCTCTTTGGGATACAGAGCTAGTAAAGGTATTCTTGTGACCCCCTGGACCACAGCCCACCGGACCCCTGCATCCCCTACCATTTTCCAAAGTCTGGTTCCCGTATGCTCTCTCTCCCCCACCTCCTCTGCCGTCCACTTCTCCCTTTGCCTTCAGTCTTTCCCAACATCAGGATCTTTTCCAATGAGTCCCATCTTCACATGATACAGCCAAAGCATTTAAGCTTCACTTTCAGTATTTGAACTTCCAATGAATAGCTTGAATTAATTTAAGTATTGACTCATTGATCTTCTTACAACTAAATCATATCTGACCTTTCAGTCCCTTGTCTCCCCATGTACCCAAAGGCAGGCCCTCTTGGCCCAAATGCAGAAAGGCCAAGCCAGCGGCAGCCCTGCCAAAGTGACTCACCAACGGCCCAAATTCTTTCCTGATAGACACTCTGTGGTGCACACACTCACCTGGCTGGCACCACCATCGGCACATACTCTCTGACTGATACGCTGCCCGACAGGGCCTCATTTCTGGTAAGTGGGTCATTTAGAAGACATTGGGAGTAGCCAACAGCAGGCAGGCCAGGCACACCCACCTAATGCCAAGCATCTCTCTGGCTCTGGGGAGCTCCTGACAGCTCCTGACTTGATAGATTTCCCTGGCAAAAATGGACTTGGCTCCCGTGCCGAAATGTCCTTCCCAGACTTGGACAGTCACCCCAGCTTTGGGGTACTTAGCAACAGCCTGCAAGCACAAGGGTGGCCAGGAGCAGCCGGGGAGAGCCTTGGGCCAGCTGGTCCAATCCCCTCCCTCCCTCGACAGCTCAGAGGAGCTATCACTTGCCATGTTCACCCAGCTATTCAGTGTCTAAAGTAGGATTTATAAATTACAGACTTAGCCATGAGAGTAGGCCTTAGAGACCTCCTCGTTCAACGGTCAGTCAATGAGCATTTATTGGCCATCTTCTGTATGCTAGGCACTGTGCTAAGTGCTGGAGATACAAAGAAAGGCACTGACTGTCCCCTGCCCTCGAGGAGTTTACAGTCTAATGGAGGAGACAACCCAAACACAATCGTGTGCAGACAAGATGTCCCCAGGAGGGAATGGGGAGGAAGGCTCCGGCTTTCAGGGGGATCAGGAAAGGCTTCTCTGGAAGTTAAATCATGCTTCGAATTTCTTTTCACTGGGTCTTCCAACAGGCTCAGGGCTGATTCACTGGTGAGCACAAGAACTTGGCGCCACAGGCTGGCTCACCTGCCACCAGAATGGCTCTGAATTGACATGCAATGCCCTACATGCTTCCAGGTCAAGTTTCACCATCCAAAATTGTGAGTGCCATCAGGGATTCTGGACTAGGAGTCATGAGGCCTGGGTTCAAATCCAACCTCTGGCCCAGCAAGCGTGTGACCCTTGCAGATCCTTTGTTATCTGAGCCTCAGTTTCACTCTCTGGATGCTACTGCACCTCACAGGATTGTCATGAGGTTTGAACCAGATCTCGTGTGGAAAGAACTTTGACAATCCTAAAGCACTCTAGAAAATTCGGTTACTGTTATCTCCTGAGTTCCTCTGTTTTCCAAGCCCAAAATTCCTGATAACAGCCATGGTCTGTGAATGCTGATTGAAACACAAGCCACTCTCTGCCTCCTTGTCATCTTTGGTCATTCAAATAGTCCTACAGAAGAAGAAGCACTGGGCTTGTTCCCTGTCCTCCTAAAGCTTCCAATCCACTAAGAGAGAAAAGAGAGGGAGGGAAAGAGCCCCCAGTGAGCCAGGGTGTATCCTGGAGAAGGGGCAGACTGCACACAAGGAGGAGGCGGGGGAGCATCAGGGAAGGGGCTTCACTTGAGCTGAGGCTGGAAAGCCCAGTAGGGTTTTGTTGGGAGGGATCCCAAAGGCCCATGACACACCATGCCATGAGGACTCAACTTCCACTTTTTTTTGCAGGGCAATGAGGGTTAAGTGACTAGTGTCAAGTGTCTGAGTCCGGATTTGAACTCAGGTCCTCCTGAATCCAGGATTGGTGCTTTATCCACTGCACCACCTAGCTGCCCCTGCCTTCCACTTTTAAGGTATGTATCTTCCTGCTGATTGCACTGAGCTGGAGGCTGTAGAGCCCAGAATCCTGCTCCCAACTCTGGCAGACAATGCGCCGGTCATCAATCTACCACTAACCAGTGAACACACCAGAATGGGCTCTTTAAGTCAAAGGCAAGTCTGTTTAGGAAGGCTGAGTCGGGTGGGGTTCTGGGCTGCCAGGCTAGCCAGGGAGGGGCAGGGGAAAGCGATTCCCACCCTTCCCGTGAGTCAGGGGCTGCTAGACGCATGAAGAAGAGATTCCAGTGTGAGGGAGAGAGGTGGGAGGAGGAGGGGAATTCCAGGTGAATGGCACAACCCGAAAGGGGGGGTCCCCCCACCCTCTAGGCTCAGCCTCCCAAAATAGAACAGCTCCTAAAAGTGGAACGGAGGCGTCAGAGGGTGAGGTCCTTGGCCAGCTCTGAAGTGTCTCCCGGGTGGGACCCCATGGAAGGTTTCATTTGGAAAAGGTGGGTCTGGAGAGGCCCTGATTGGGGGTGAGGTTTGCTGGCTGAGAGCCGGGGCTCACCTGGAGGACATAGTCTAGGCCCCTTTGTGCCTGGCTGGACAGAGCCAGCCATGTGGCTCTCATGGGGAGGGAGGGAAGGAGTGGGTCGTGAAAGCCAGGCCTGGCCAGCAGATGGACCCTCTTGTGCCAGTTCAGGGTGGCCCCCCTCAGCTCAGCTGTCCCCCACCCTTTCCCCTGGGTCCAGCCCTCGGGGATGTGGTGTTTGTGCCCACCCCCACAAGGCCCTCAGCCCCACCCATGCCCCTGAGCCAGTATCCCAGAATAGCCAACTGACTGGACACTTTCAGGAGAAGTGCCAACCACTCACAGCAGAAGTAGGTCCTATTGATGCCTCAGCCCACAGTGCCAGCCTTGACCTTCCAACCTGGCTCAGGGCCATGAGCAGGAGTGAGGGTGAGGGCCTGGGCTGTGCTCAGGCAGGCCCAGTAACTCTGTGAATGAAATGCCATCTAACAAGCATCCTGGTGGGGTGAGCAGCCCTGAGGCCTACTCTCCTCGACCATCTTTGTCTGAATCCACTGGGCTCTTCTGAACCCAGGGGGCAGCAGAACCAGAGGCAAGCCTGGGAAAGCACTGGGCCCCTGGGGAAGAAGCCCTGGGTGACTGAGGACACAGTGTTGGCCAAGGCCACTTTGCACTGGTAGGGGCCAGAATCCCAAGAGACCCGCTTAGACTCAATGTAGGGGACAGCTCCCTAGCTGTGAAAGTGTCTTCCCCAGTCCCTGCCAGGGAGCTGGGCCTTCCTCCTCTTGGCAGAAGCCAGATTACCACTTGCCCAGAGGTTGGGGGGGGTGCGTCTCTGCTTGGTTTGGGCTGGACTGACCCTGGGAGCACTGGGGTTATGAAAAAAGGCTCTCTTTAAACAGCTGCCCTGTGCCAGAGTGGAATGGGGCAAGCAGTGGGGCCAGCCCCTCCCCAGGGGCCCAGGGCTTCTCTGTAGACACAGAACTGGGTAGAATCATTCTCCCTGAGGCATTTGGAGGCAGCATTAATTCATTCAGCAAATGTTGGTGAAATCTGTGTAAGATCCAGGGAAAACTCAGTCCTCGCCCTCCAGGGGAGTTATGTTCTGTGGCTCAAATGAGCTAATATAAGGAAATACTCTGCAAACCTTAAAGTGAGATACACATATTATATATGTATGTACTTATATAGATAGATAGTTATGTGTATATATATATATATATATATATATGTGTGTGTGTGTGTGTGTGTGTGTGTGTCCGGTGTAACATGTGTGCGTTGTTTTCATTATCATTGGGGTGTGTATGATCTAGTGGGTTTGTCTTAGGACTACATGGGACAGTCATTAGTACAAGGTCAGCTGTGACTGGAGTGAAGGACTCAGGCCAAGGGTCACTTGGCAAACTTGAGGAGGGAGGGATGATGTCCAAGTGAGAGTCTTCAGAGGGGAGAAGCTCCTGAGCAGAGGCTGGAGGAAGACAAGGCTTCTGAGAACTGGCACATCCAGGGATGGGGAATGCCGTGTGTAAATGCGGGGAGGCTGGAAATGTCATTTTCCATTTCACTCCATTAGCCCAGTTTGTCTGGACCACTAGGCCTCCAAGCATTTCCATACTCCATGCCCCACCCCTGCATGCTCCACCTCTCAGAAGCTCTGCTCAGGAGCCTCTGGAAACACAGGCTGGAGATAGACTGTGATGGGCCTTAAATGACTACCAGACAACTTGTAGTTTATTAAGCAAGGCATATGGGTGGCTGAAGCTTCTCAAGCTGAGAAGGGGCATAGATCAGTCCAGTCCTTTAGAAATATCAAGCGGGCGTCTGTGTGGAGGATGGAGACAGGGGGAGACTGGAGACAGGAGAACCAGAGGCTAATATAACCAGGCAAGGGGTGATGCTGGGGCCTGATCCAGGGCAGGGGCATGTGGGTCTGAGAGAAGAGAATGGATGCCCAAGATGTTGTAGAGAAAGGATTCACCACGTTCAATATGATTGAACATGGGAGGCTAGGGAGAGGAAGGAGAAGAGGAGGCCTGAACCAGGGTGACTGGGGAGATGGTGTTGCTCAGACAGAAATGGACATGTTTGGAGAAAGGGTCGGGGTGGGGTGTGGTGGGCGGGAGGGTGCCCAGTTCTGTTCTGGGTATGCCGAGTGCATGTCCAGGGGGCATGTCCAGCAGAAAGAAGCTTGTTGATCTGGGAAGGAGAGCAGGACTGTCCAGGCCCACACACATCCACATCCCAGCACTGTCTGCATGACGTCTGTCTTGGAGCCACTTTTCTAGCCAGTTCTTTGAGATCCCTGCCTTGATTGCATTAATGCTGATTTTCCAGGAAACTGACTAGAGGCTTCACTGATTTTCCCTGCACCCCCAGCGAGACCAGAGGAGTAATCAGCCTTCCTCCTAGCTTTGCTTGATCAGTGAGTGGCTCTCACCTCAGGGTTGAGATAAGGGGCAAGCCCGGAAGGTGATCTTCGAGAAGCCACAAGAGCAGGAATGAGCTCTCCTGTGCAGAAGCATCTATCCCATGGATGCATCTCAATTGGACTGTGTTTCAAAGAGTCTCAGGGCCTGACATCCAGTTCAGAGATCACATTCATCCTCGATGTGCCCACCTATCCCCAAGTCACTTGGCGTTGGCTTTCCTCACCCCCAGAGGGACCAATCTAAGAGATTCTAGGACCAGAGATGTAGAGATGACTGGGACCTTAGAAGGTCATTTAGTCCAACAGCCTCATTTTACAAATGAAGGAACCAAGACCAAGAGCAATGAAGTGACTTGGCCAAGGCCACTCATCCAACAGGAGGCAAACTCAAGAGAGCCTAGGTTCAACATAGTACCATGAGCCAAAGTATCTTTGGAAGCAGGGAACCAAAGGAGAATTATGTGTGGAGTTTCCATGGCCACCTTCCCTAGCTTGGAACAGGGTCATTCTCCGGGCTATCAATTTATCCAGCCCATCCCTCCACTTGGGCCTGTGGCCAATGAATAGTGCTCCATTCATTAGCAGGGCTGGTCATGAATGGATGTGGATGTGTCAGGGTTTCACTCCCAAATGACAAAATAGATGAGTAAGGAGTGACAAAGAGTCCTGAATGATTGGGGGCCAGGGGGGGCAGATCCATCAGGATTCCCCAGGGAATGGGGCCCCTCACAAGATCCTTCCTAATGAGGCATAAGGACATCATGAGCAGCAGTCCCTGATGATCTTCAGCCAGCTAACATTCAGAGCCCCTGAGCCTTCCCCCCATGAATGACACATTGTGGGCTATGAGCACAGACCTTGCCCAGCCCTGGCACTGTGTTCCTACTCTAAACAGGCGAGGAGAGAGTGTTGGTGTGGTGAGGGCCAAACAGCTCCATGGATACGGCTAAAATGGGCAGGGCTCTCCTGGAGTCCTGTTAGCCTTGGCTCAGCATCAGAAGCTTACCAGGAAGTGAGCACCAGAGAGTAGAGAAATGGATATCTGGCGCTGAGTTCCACGGTACCACAGCTGGAACAAATCAAGGCAAACCCTGGTCTCCACATCTCCTGGGGACTTTGGGTCCATGGTGCCAAGGTGAGAGCTCGCCTTACAAAGTCTTTCCTTCTACTTTCCAACCAGCCCCAAATGAATGGATCTTCTGGGGACACTAGAAACAGGTGGCTCATCGACTTGGCTTTTCCTTTGGATAAAGGACTTCTTCACATGAAGAACCTGGTTTTGGTTATTGTTGTAGATTCAGAAACACAATCTCAAACATTTCAGGAGTGTGTGCAGGATACTTGGGGGTCCTCGTTGGCTCTGGCATATTCTGCCAAGCTAGAAACCCCACTTCAGGAGACCTCCTGGTTATGGACAGCTGCCTGTCACCTGAGGACCAGGTTCACCAAGGTCAGAAAGGCTTAGCACCAGATCAGCTGACACACCACAGATTCTTCAGCTGCAGCGATTCCCAAAGACCCAAGTAGTCAACGGGCTGCCATCTGCCCTGGTGGGGAAAGGCCGTGCTGGTGAATTCCACATCATTGTGGGACTGAGGTCAAGGGGAAACAAGTCTCTGCTTTAGCCTACAGAGCTGGTCATCACCAACTGAGGCAATTTGAGATCCTCAGCAGGTAGGGTTTTAGGGGCAAGTGGAATGATCAAAAGTGGATCACTGCAACTTTGGGCAGAGCACAGAACAGAACATGGCCTAAGCAGCTGTTAGCTCCACAAGGGATGTGCAGCACGTGTGGCCTGAGCATCACAATGTCACCTCTGCTGATTCTGCTCCACACACACGGTCTCCTCCTTATGGAAGCAAAAGCAAGGCCTTTGCCTCCAAGACCCAAACTTCCAAGCACGTTTCTGACCCAAATCAGTTCTAAGGTTTCCCAAACCACCTTTAAACTGGCTATTTCCAGGGTCAACTTTGTGTTGATCTTGGAGAAATACAACTGGAATGAAAATGGATGAAACAAAATATGAGTGTGTTGGTAGATAAATGCCAGGTGGCAGATGGAGAGCAATAGAGACAGAGAGATCATGTCGAGGCACGTGGCAATAGAGAAAGAAGAGAAGTGTCTTTGGTGTCAGGAAGAATGGAGTTCAAATCTGACCTATAGGGCAGCTAGGTGGTGCAGTGGATAGAGCACCAGCCCTGGAGTCAGGAGGACCTGAGTCCAAATCTGGCCTCAGACACTTAACACTTACTAGCTGTGTGACCCTGGGCAAGTCACTTAACCCCAATTGCCTCACAAAAAAAAAAAATCTGACCTTTAAGCCATGTCCTGAATGAGACAGGCAACTGCTCAGTATTCCAGGAAATTCTTTAGGGCAAAAAAGTTGCAGAGAAGGTTCTGATATGCATTGGTATAGGGAATTTCCACACTAAGAGTTCTCTACACTGATGAAATCGCATCCAGGTGGAATGAGAAAGAGGGGGAGAGAGGGAGGGAAAGAGAGAGACACAGAGAAAGGCATGGAGACAGACAGACAGACAGACAGAGACAGAAGAATGAGACATTTTCTAGTTCTTTCCTTAATACTTTTCTTTAAAAAAAATATTTCTAACTTCTTGACTTTTGTAAAAGCTTGTCGACTCTGTCCAAAGGAGGAACCACATAACCAAGAAGTCTTAGAGGCAGCTCTCACAACTACAAAGATCATCTCTATTCAACTCCTAAACCTACATATCTAGTTCTCTCATTCTTTTTTTGAGCTTTAGTCCCAATTCACCAACTGCTTCATGGCCCAGAAATGGTTGTTTATCCTCTATAAACAAATGCAAAACCAATTTCAGGTGTAAATTCATAGCTACAGGCTTCAGAAGTGTAGGCAGTCTATAACTCACAAACAAAGATATAATTTTATAACAATACCTTACAGCTATAAACATGATCATTTATAATTTCGTAAGAAATGTAAACATTTTTCACACTTGTCAATCTCTTTTACGCAAAGTGATCTGAGTGTGATAAATAAATTAAGAAATACACAACAGGAGTAAGCCTCTTTTATAAACTGTTTGGCATTTAAAGCCCTTTACAGCCTGGCTTCAGCCCAATGATTATATATTATGCATTACTTTGCCTCGAACACTCTGGGCTCCCACCACCTGCGTTCCATCTATCACAAAAACCTGGAATTCCTGGAGATTTTGTGAACATGGGATTGTTCATCTCAAACAGCCTACCTCAGAGTGATGCAGAGGATGCAGAACTCAAGGTCTCAGAATCTCCAGCAACGCCTTCCCAGAACTAGGGTCTCAGCCTCACTCTAGCCATATGGTGGGATTCAAGAGTGACCTATGGGGAAGATGGCCTAGGAAAGGGAGTGACTTGCCTGAGCTATCTCCAAGAAGCCACAAAAAGGCAAGCAGAAGTAATTTTTCAGCCAAAAAGAACTTTTTTTGGCAGGGCAATGAGGGTTAAGTGACTTGCCTAGGGTCACACAGCTAATAAGTGTCAAGTGTCTGGGGCCAGATTTGAACTCAGGTCCTCCTGAATCCAGGGTCAGTGCTTTATCCATTGAACCACCTAGATGCCCCCCAAAACAACTTAGAAGGTCTTCAGGAAAGGTCTGTTCTACCCAGTGCAGGCTGCACCCATGCAAACCCAGCCCCAATACAGCCACATCCACAGTCACAGCAAACCAGGAACAGGCCTTGGGAGCTCGGAATCAGCAGGGGCAGCAACTGCTTCTGAAGCTCAGCCCACAGCCATTAAGGAGGTCGAACAATTGGCCAGATGGAGATTACAGGAATCTCTGCTAGCACTGGGGCGGGACTCTGTTGTTTTGCCCATACTGGGGTCCAGGGCACAGTCTTGAGTGTCGGTCCCAGGTGGTGGGAGGAGCACAAGCACACAAGAGCCTGCAGCCATGGTGAAGCTGGATTCTTCTCATAGTTCCAGGGCAGAAAAGCAGGCCTGTGGCTGCTTGCAGACCAGAGCACAGGCCAGGAGAGTAGTGAACATACCTCTCCTTAAATCGTACCACCTTGGAAGAACAAAAAACATAGAAACACCTAAAAGCATCACTAAAACCAGCTGCACAAACCCCCCTGAAGCTTGGGACAGCGCACCCTCCACCCCATAAGCAGTGTCCCACTTTAACAAACAATTAAAAGTCAAGAAATAGGTTGGGAAAATGAGCAAACAGGAAAAAATGTTGACCATAGAAAGTTTCTATGGTGACAAGGAAGATTAAAATACACCCTCAGAAGAAGATAACAAAGTCAAAGCTCATATATCCAAAGCTTCCAAGAAAAATATGAATTGGTCTCAGGCCATAGAAGGGCTCAAAAAGGACTTTGAAAATAAAATAAGAGAGGTAGAGGAAAAAATGGAAAGGAGAAATGAGAGTGATACAAGAAAATCATTTAAAAAGTCAACATCTTGGTAAAGGGAACACAAAAAATACTGGAGAAAATAATACCTTAAAAAACAGACTATGCCAAATGGTCAAAGAGGTACAAAAAGCCAATGAGGAAAACAATGTCTTGAAAAGCCAATTTGGCCAAATGGAAAAGGAGGTACAAAAGCTCTATGAAGAAAATAACTCCTTAAAAATTAGGATTGAGCAAATGGAAGCTAATGACTTTATGGGAAATCAAGAAACAATAAAGCAAAACCAAAAGAACAAAAAATAGAAGGCAATGTGAAATATTTCACTGGTAAAACAATTGACTTGGAAAATAGATCCAGGAGAGATCATTTGAAACTTATTGGACTACCTGAAAACCATGATTAAAAAAGAACCTTCCAAGAAATTGTCAGGGAAAACTGCCCTGATATTCTAGAAGCAGAAGGTAAAATAGAAATTGAAAGAATCCACCCATCACCTCCTGAAAGAGATCCCAAAATGAAAACTTCCAGGAATATTATAACCAAATTCCAGAGCTCCCAGGTCAAGGAGAAAATATTGCAAGAAGCCAGAAAGAAACAATTCAAGGAGTTATAGTCAAGATAACAAAAAGATTTAGTAGCTTCTTCATTAAAGGATCAGAGGGCTTGGAATATTATATTCTGGAGGGAAAAGGAACTGGGATTACAACCAAGAATCACCTACCCAGCAAAACTGAGTATAATCCTTCAGGGGACCTCTTCTTAGTGCCATCTTGTCAACTTTCACTTTGCCAAGTGGAGGAAAAAGCAAATGTGTAGGCTGAAATTCAAGAAGAGAAATATGAAGCAGAGGTCCAAGTAATCAGACTGTGCTGACCACTGAGGCCACAGGAGCAGAGATGGGATGACCTTTGGTGACATTCTTGGGAAGTCAGAAACCATCTGGAAACATTACTCTTCCTATAAAGCACTGTACTAGTTCTACCATCTGACGAAGGACTCTTACCACCCTTTGACACCTCCCTAACCAAAGGACATGCCACCTTTTAATGCAGATTCCACCTACCTGCTTCTTGATTTTGTGCCATGGGACTCCTCTCATTCTGGACTGATTGTTTTTTGTGGCTTAGTGTAGCACACCTGTTCAATAAATTCTCGCTACTTTCTTATTTGAAAAAAAACTCCTCCAGGGGGAAAAATGGGAATTCAATGAAAGAGAGAACTTTCAGGCTTTCTTAATGAAAAGACCTGAGATGAATAGAAAATTTGACTTTCAAATACAAGACTCTAGAGAAGTATAAAAAGGTAAACAGGAAAAAGAAATCATATGGAATATTAAAAGGTCAAACTGTTTACATTCCTACATGGGAAGATGATACTTGTAACTCATAAGAACTTTCTCATTATTAGGGCAGGTGGATGGAGTATATTTAGACAGAGGGCACAGGTGTGAGTGGAATATGAAGGGATGATATCTTTAAAAAATAAAATTAAGGGGTGAGAGAGGAGTGCACTGGGAGAAAAGGAAAGGGGGAGGTGGAATGGGGTAAAGTATCCCACATAAAAGAAATGAGAAAAAGCTTATTCAGTGGAAGGGAAGATGGGGGAGTTGCCGGGGATTGAGTGAACCTTACTCTCATCAGAATTGGCTCAAAGAGGGAATAGCATACACACTCAACTGAGTATAGTAATATATCTTACCCTGCAGGAAAGTAGGAGGGGAAGAGGGGGAGGGTGATAGAAGGGAGGTCAGATTGGAAGAGAGGGTAGTCAGAAGCAAAACACCTTTGAGGAGGGAAAAGGTGAAAGGAGATAGAGAATCGAGCAAATGACATGGGGAAGGAATAGGATGGAGGGAAATTCAGTTAGCAATAGTAACTGTGAAATGATGAGCAGGATACTTTCAGAAAAATCTGAAAAGACTTACATGAGCTGATGCAAAGTGATATGTACTGTATACAAAGTAACAGCAATATTGTAAGATGACTGTAAAGGAATTAAGAAAAAATGTGATCCGTCTCCAGAGATAGAACTGATGGTGTCTGAAGAATATTTTAGTTTCTTTTTCTTAAGTTTTTTGTCTGTTTTCTTTCACAACCTGACTAATGTGGAAGTGTTTTGCATGACTACACGTGTGTAACGTATTGAATTGTTCTTAAGGAAAGGGGGTGGGGAAGGAGGGAGGAAGAAAATTTGGAACATGAAGTTTTTTAAATAGGCTTAAAATTTTTTTACATGTAATTGGGTAACATAAAATTCTAAATAAATTTTAAAAAGAAAAGAAAAAAGAATGACCTATGCAGCATGATTTGGAGAATACAAAAATCTGTCTATTGCTAGCCATGGCTGTCCTCCAGAATTGCCAAAAGAGAGGCCCAGGAGCCCAGAGCAGTCTTCAACATGTCAGGACCCTGCCTGACTAAAATGTGGTGCCTGTAATTGAACTCCAAATGGCAGTGACCAGGGTGAAGGACCATGGAACCCTCAGCCCCTTTCTCCTGTCCATCATCTCTCTAAAGCCAACATAAAATTCATGTTCACTGTTGTTTGGCTGCCTTGTTCACTGGTGAATCATATTGAGCTTAAAATCCACTAAAATACCCAGGAGAGTTCTTGTTTAAACAAATTGATGCTCTTTCATTTCTTACTTCCAATCTTGATATTTTGTACCCAAGTGCCAGTTTCTGCACTTACTCTTCTCATTCATTAGACACTTAGGTGGCATAATAGATAGATCACTGGGCCTGTAATCAGGAAGACCAAAGTTCAAATCCTGCCTCAGACACTCTCTGTGTGACCCTCTGTAAATCATTTAACCTCACTGTGCATCAGTTTGCCCATCTGAAAATGGAGATAATAATAACACCGACCTCAATTGAGGGGATAAAATATGCTAATCATTGTTATCATTCAGTGCAAAGACATAAAGTCTTTAGTGGAATTCTTTGAATCCATAGAGATCAAATCAATGATACAATGGGTAACAACCAGTTCCAGACAGAGTCTTGGGCTCAGGGGGCATCTAGATGATGCAGTGGGTAAAACACTAGCCCTGGATTCAGGAGGACCTGAGTTCAAAGCTGGCCTCAGACACTTGACACTTACTAACTGTGTGACCCTGAGCAAGTCACTTCACCCTCATTGCCCCGTAAAGAGAGAGAGAGAGAGAGAGAGAGAGAGAGAGAGAGAGAGAGAGAGTAGAGAGAGAGAGAGAGAGAGAAAGAGAGAGTCTCTTGGGCTCATACCAAAAAGTCCCCCTTGAAGTGTCAACCCACAATAACTTAGCTCTCCTCAGAGCTCTCCTGGGTACTGGATTGTGGCTTCATATGTCCCAGGAGCTCTCCAGGGTACTGGACAGTGACTCCTTAAGCCCCTTTGCCCCAGCAGACCTGTTTCTTGCCTGCCTGATACCACTACTACCACCATTATCATCACCATCATCCTTACACTCCACAAAGGCATCGATCAACAAGCCTTTATTATCCATCTACAATGAGCCAAGCACCGTTTTTGCACTCAGAGAGAACATTCATGCAATCACGCATACATAAATACATATAATAGTTAAGATAAAATTATGAGGGGTAGAAAAGAACTTTAGTGGAGGTTGAAGCAAATTCACTTTTTAAACAATGTTACTAGCAATCGTTTCCATTTTAAAAGCGTATATTTTCACCATTGCCATCAACAAACTTTGACTGTCATAGGCAAAGCTTGGGTGAGTCATTGGTCATACAAAGAAGTATGAGCTATGCTCCCTGATTTCAAGGGCATTTCAGTATATTGGGAGGATGCAGAATCTCCACAGACATAAAGAAGAATTCCCACGGAAGGTCCTATCTGCGCATTCATGTGTAGCCAGGCAGTTCCCTTGGTGGCAGCGTGGTGCACACCAAGTGTCCCCGCCTGAAGGGTAACAAAGCCACCTTGCAGCCCTTGGCACAGAACCCCTAGTGTGAACTTTGGGATAGTTCAATGCAGTTGCATGGTGCTGTCCTGGGTCCAGGGTGTGAAAACGGGAAAATCCAGCCCCTGTTTTTCAGTCTTGAAGTAAACAGGACAACTTCGAGCAGACTAATTAGTTGGTTTTGATGTTCTCTCAGGCTGTTAGCTAGCTGTGGCACTCTACCTCATTCTCCATAGCAGCTGGATGCTTGGCGCCATATGTAGCAGTCCCAGATCCTGATTCCCTGAAGCCTTGGCCTCAGCAATGAAATCCCTAATGATGAATCTTCTCAAATAAATAAGGCAGCTCCAGCCACTGTGCACACTTCACCTCCCACCAACTCTATCCCATTTCATTTTCTTCCCTCATGGTGGGAAGAGAAGAAAGGAGGGGGAGAAGAGGCCTTTTTTATTTTATTTTACCAGTATCAATGCTTAATACCATAGCAAAGATGTTTGGAGGACCCAAGTCAAGACCACTCTCCTTGTCACATACTACCTTATGACCTTTGTCATCATTTCCTTTCTCTGAGCTCAGTTTCCTCACCTATAAATTGAAGGAGCTGAACTAGATGACGTCTAAGGTCCCTTCTAGCTCTATATCAATGAGCCTGTGAAACTACAAAGTCTCTTAACCTCTCTGCACCTCAGTTTCCTCATGTGATTGTTCCATTGCTAGACCTATGATCCACCATTTTCTCAGCTTTTATGTCAGCAGCAATCTAGAGAGGAAAAAAGCATTCTCTACCTCTACCTTCTCAGTCTCAACTGGCTTTTCTCTCCTCTTGTAGCAGCATCACCTTCTCAGTCTCATAACTATAGACTCTCCGAACTACAGGGGATCTCAGAGACATCGAGTCTAGCCTGCACTGACCAAGCAGCCCCTCATCAATGTATCTGATATGTGCTCATCCAGTCTCCCTTGAAGATGCCCCCAGGAAAAGGTTCCCCAATCTCTTGAGGCACAGTCCATTAGACCTTGAGTTAGTTCTAATTAATTGGGCATTTGTCCCATCACCAAGTCTAGATTTGCCTGCATTGTCCAATTATCATAGTCTGGCCCTATGAAATTGAGCAGAACAAAGTAGTCTTTTTTTCAATGTGATGGCCCATCTCTCCAGGATTGTGTCCTTATTACTATTCAATGTAACTCCATCAGCATTGAGTAGTTGAGATGCACCATAGGTTTTTCATCCATAAAAAGCCTTCAAGGCATCATAAAAGTGCTTTGTATTGTTACTATCAGCATAAAACTGAATTTCATCTGCCGTCTTACTGACCCAAGATTTCTGCTTCTAAGCTTTTCTTGAACTTTGCTTTTGATGGAGTTAAACACTACCTTTTTAGAGAGAGAAGAATTATCCTGCTGGTAAACTCTGTTCTCATTTTTTGTTAAGCAGCTTCTGAATTCTCCATCATTTTCATCAACTCAATCTTGATATTTGTTAGTGTTCTGGCCCAGATGAATAAATGACCACATTTGGTCATGTACACCAAATCTCTGAAAGCAGCCCACAACAAACTCTTCATGCATGGAGAAGAAAACAAATCTGTTGACATTAAGTATTTTGGGTAGTCATCTTGCCTTGGGGCAGCAACTTTTGCTGAATGTGAATGCTTAGCTTGGAGAAGATAAATCTATGATGGGTCCAGCACTTTTTGCCGCACATCACCTTACTCTCACATCCTGTCTGTCTCTTCTCCTTACAATGATACAGTCTATTATGTGCCAATTTTTGTTGCAAGGGTGTATTCATAAAGTTTTATTGTGCTCAGGTAAACAGAAGACATTGTTGGTGATGAAAAGGTCATGAGATGTACAAATCTTCAGTAGTAAGTGATACAAAGGTGTGAGAAACAATTATTAATAATCAATATCTTGGGGGACTCAGTGATCTCCCCTTCTGTCTTAGTCCTTTCTCTCTCCCTCCCTCCACTCAAAGGCAAGCTTTCCTTGAGAGGTTCCATCAAATCTCTTCATCTGGGTCAAGCCCAAACCAAGTTTACAAAGGAGTCTTGAGTGGAGAAAGATTCTTTTGGGTTTTTTTTAAATAACAAACATTTTATTTATTTATCTATTTATATTTATTTATATTTGAGTTCCAACTTTTATCCCTCCTTTCCTACCCCCCTCCTCCCTCCCTGAAGGATTCTTCTGTCTAGATATGAAGGACGGGTCTTACATTCTTTCTCTGATGTCATCTTACCAAGAGTTGAGTGACCTGAGTCACATATCCCTGAACTTCATTTTAATATAACCCACCTCCAGTCTACCTGCCAAGACATATATGAACAAAACTATAAAACACTTTTCACACAAATAAAGGCAGATCTAAACAATTGGAAAAATATTAATTGCTCATGAGTAAGCTGAGCCAATGTAATGAAAATGACTATCCTACCTAATTTATTTATTTGGTGCCATACCAATCAAACTATCAAAAAATTTTATAGATGTATAAAAAATAATAACAAAATTCATCTGGAAAAATAAAAGTTCAAGGATATCAAGGGACTTAATGAAAAGAAATGTTAAAGAAGGTGGTCTAGCAGTACCAGATCTCAAACTATATTGTAAAGTGGTATTTGTCAAAATAATCTGATAATGGCTGAGAAATAGAGAGGTGAATCAGCAGAACACAGTAGGTACAAATTACACTTTAGTAAATGACTATAGTAATCTAGTATATGATAAACCCAAACATCCAAGCTTTTGAAACAAAAACTCATTATTTGACAAAAACTGCTGAGAAAATGGAAAACAGTATGGCAGAGACTAGGTATAGACCAGCATCTCAGACCCCATACTAAAATAAGGTCAAAATGGGGACATAATTTACATATAAACGATGATACCATAGGAGAGCATGGAATACTTTATCTGTCAGATTTATGGACAGAGGAAGAATTTAGGAACAAAGAAGATATAGAGTGCAATACAAAAATGTCAAATAGATCATTTTGATTATTAAAAAATTGAAAAGTTTTTGCACAAATAAAAATGTAACCAAGAATATAAGGGAAGCAGAAAACTGGGAAAGAATTTTTGAAACAAGTGTCTCTGATAAAGGTCAAAGGATATGAACAGGCAGTTTTCAGACAGAAATCAAAGCTATCTATAGTCATATGAAAAAATGTTCTACATCACTATTGATTAGAGAAATTCAAGTTAAAACAACTCTGAGGTATCACCTCACATCTGAGGTGTGAATGGCTAATGTAACAGAAAAGGAAAATATTGGATGTTAACAGGGATGTGGGAAAGCTGAGACACTAATCCACTGTTGGTGGAGTTGTGAAAAGATCCAACCATTCTGGAGAGCAATTTAAAACTATGCCCAAAAGGCTATATAACTGTGAATACTCTTTGATCCAGAAATACCATTGCTAGATTTATACCCCAAAGACATCCCCAAAAAAGAAAAAAGGCCAATTTGTAGAAAAATATTTACAGCAGCTCTTCTTATGGTGGCTAAGGATTGTGATGGAAAATATTGTGCTATAAGAAATTATAAATAGGACAATTTCAGAAAGGACTGGAAAGACTTGTATGAATTGATGTATAGGGGTAGCTAGGTGGTACAGTGGATAAAGCACCAGCCCTGGATTCAGGAAGTCCTGAATTCAAATCCAGCCTCAGACACTTGGCACTTGCTAGCTATGTGACCCTGGGCAAGTCACTTAACCCTCATTGCCCTGCAAAGAAGAGAAAAGAAAAGAAAAGAAAAGAAAAAATGAACCAATGTATAGTGAAGTAAGCAGAACCAGGAGAACATTGTACACAGAGACAGTAATATTGTTGATGAAGAAACTGTGAATGACTTAACTATTCTTAACAGTACAATGATCCAAGATAATCACAAAGGACTAATGATGAAGCATACTATCCACCTCCAGAGAAAGAACTGTCATTGATTAAACACAGACTGAAGCATTCTGTTTTTCACTCTTTCATTCAAGTTTTCTTATACAAAATGACTAATATGGCAATGTTTTATATTTTTTAAAATATAACCTAAAAATTTTTAAAAGAAAATATAACCTGCCTCCAATCATGTCAACCAATTAGAATTAAATGATGTTAACCAATTAGATTTAATTGCTATGTGATGGACCTCCTACAGTTGGAAGGGTAGATGAACCAAGACCCCACCACCATGAGAAGTCTTTGGTCTGAGAGAGACCGCCAATTTTGCTTTGCCACCAGACTCCAACAACTCTAGAAGAGAAAGTGAGGCTGATGACTAAACAACTCTGCCTCACTTAAATACAATTTATGTGCAAGTCAAAAGACATCACCCATACCATATTACCATTTTTACCTACCTTGAAGTCCTGTGGTTATGAGCAAGCGACAAAGCAGCAGGAGCAGAGAGACTGGGAGGCAAAATCACACAGGTGGCCCAAGCCATAAGATCATCTTCTCACTGGGCTAAAACAGCAGTGTGATTAAGCAGCCCTTTGGGTGTCTGAGCAGCCTTTTATAAAGACTATACTGATCACCTCCTGGAATGAGGAAGGGGCAAGGTAGATGGATAAATAGAAGATAAATGGATAGAAATAGACTGATAAATATGTGATAGGTAGATGATAGGAAATAAATAAATGATAAGTAGAAAGACTAGCTAATGGTAGCTAAAATGTCTAAAGAGATAATAGGTAAGTAGATAGAAATATGGATAGATAAATAGATGGTTGATAGATAAGAGATGGAGATGGATGGATGGATGGATGGATGGATGGATGGATGGATGGATGGATGGATGGATGGATGGATGGATGGATAGGCTGTTGTCCTTCATTCTCAAAGAAGATCAAAATAACATCACTACACTGGAGTTAGGGTATAGTATGTCTGACTTGATCTGATCAGACCAACACAAGGTGGGAAGGCTCTACCACAGGTCAGACACAAGTAGTCCATATACGCATTTGGAGTGAAGATATCTCTGAATTTGCACATCTCACATTGCTTTTCAGCTACTGCAATTCTGCTTCTCTCATAGAGCACAGCACCTTCTTTGTTGCAGGCACACCATGCTGGCTAGTCCTGGGTAAGTGTCTTCTATGTCTCAAAATCAATTCCATAGATAGATTGATAGGCAGATGATGGATAGGTAAATCGACTAGACAGGTGATATATTGATGAACGATAGATCTATAGATAAAGGGTAAACAGATCATAGCTATATTGGCTTTGCAGATGAAGTGCATAATCATGCACTGCAAACAGAAAAAAAAATATCCATGATATTGAATTGTCCTGTTTTTCCCTTCACATCCCCAGCCCCATGCACATAATTGGTGATGAATTAATGTTTGTTTATTGAATAAATGAAGGAAAGAACTGGCATCTACCTACAACCTCCAGGGATGACCCAGCAAGGCTCTGGGGAAGGGGGGCTGAGCCACAATTCAGATGGAGAGATTAAGCTAGGGAGACACCAACACCTCTGGAATGGGTGCTCCTAGGGCAGAGTGGATCCACTCCCCATCCAATATGGAGCACACCTCTAAGACAGTTCTCATAAATTTGCCCCACTGGGGGTGCTGTCCTGCATTCGAGATGGGCAAGAAACCCAATCCCCTTGAAGGATACAGGGGTAAGGAGATTATTTTGTGACTGACATTTGCAAGGCCCGGTTAGATGGAGTAGAAAGTCTAAATGGAGACTTCCTCACATCTTTGTTTAGAAAAAAGAATGTCCTTACACTTATAATAATGGCCCTCATTTCTCTAAGGGTCTAAGGTTCACAAAGCACTTTCCTCAGATAGACAGTTTAATTATGCCCATTTTGCAGAGGAGATAACTGAGGTCCAAGTTGTGGCGACCGTCATCACTAAGTGTTAGAGCTCATGCTGACACCCAGACCTTCTGACTCCAGCTCCACTGCCCTCCCTGACATGACAGGTCTTTTATCGGTAGAGAATACAGAGCCTGCACAAATCCCACACCCTGCCTAAGAGGACAGTGACACGCGTCTGTGCTTATGGGGGCCTCACATTCATGCTGGCAAGGGTGCCTGGAGAAGAGAGGCCTGAAGTGGGGGTGGAGGACATGAGATCAAGTATCTGGGGAGCTGCTCTGTGGAAACGCTTCTACCTGCTCTCCTTGGCCCCAACAAGCTCCAACTCTGCATCCTAGTCTCACCTCCGACCTTTCAGTCCCTGCCCCTGTCTGCTGCTACCCCTCACCTTGGAGGCCCTGCTCACTCATCTTCATCCATGGAGCCTTCCCCACCTAACCCAGCTGCTTCTGTGGAACTTGCTGACCATTGCTCCAACCTATCTCGAAACTGCTCCTAAGGGCAGGTAGGAACTCTGCCTTGTGCCTTGTCCACCTAACCTGGAGTAGAGTCTCAGACATACTCACTACTTCAGTCCTCAAAAGATCCATCCCATCCCTCCGGGGGTTCAGATTGTGGCTCTTCTGGGGCTTAGACACAGTCCTCAGTGGTTGCTAAGGCTGAATAAACCCCACTGACCACCAATCTGCCACTGAGGCTCATGCTTCACCCACATCCCCAAGTATAGCCCCTCCCCCAAAGCCTCCCTGGCCAGGCTGGAGCCACCAGAGATTGTGCCCCACCCCCAACCTTGAGAATCCAGGGGCCCCCCAACACCCAGATGAGACATCAGAGAAGCCTGAAGAGGGGAGCTTCATGCTTGCCCCAACCTTGACACCCCCCCCCACTCCCTGCTGGGTGACCATGAGATCCTTTGGACTCAGTTCCCTCGTCTGCAGAATGAGAGGGGTTGGACCAGGTGGAGGGTCTGCCAGCTTAGGATCATTACCACCTCCTTCATTTCGGCTCAGTCCATTGGACTCCGACTGTTTGACAGCTGGAGGTTTGTGCACATTGTATAATGTGACCCTGTTAACTGGAATACCCAATCCACTCGGTTTGGTGTGCATGCATACGCGGCTGCTGTCATACCCTAGTCAAGTGTAAGCTGCTGAAGGGCAGTCTCCTTTTTCTCCTTCTTCTCCCAGCAGCCAGCCTGGCCCAGAGTCTAGGTGCCACTCCCCACAGAGGCCAGGAAAGGGGAGCTTTGAGGGCTGCCTTTGAGCTCGGCATCATTAGAAATTCTGCCCCCACTGACAGCCTTCCAGACCCTAGCCGAGACCATCATAGGAGGGTATCGGGGCAAGGTCCCCGAGAGCCCCGCTCTGGGGCAAAGCAGGTATCTCAGCACCCTGAAACCTCAGTGTTACAAAAGCAATGGAGCGGGAGCCTTGTCTGGGGCCAGAAGTAGATGCTGTTCCCATCAGGTGCTCCCTGAGCTGTGCCCCTCACTGAGACAGGGAATCTGACTTCTAACGACTCCACTTTAGAAAAGTAGAAAAAAGCCAGAGTGTGAAAGCTAACGGTGATTATCCCCACCCTCTTGGTCCATCTGCCTGTCTGCCTATCACTAATTGTCTGTCCAGCTCCCTGGTGCAGAGACTTTGTCACATCCTAGTATCCCTCCCTCCATTTCAGGAACACATAGTCACAGGCACCAGGAGATCATTGCTGCTGAATCAGCAATTCAAGAACATAGTAATCCCATTAAGAATGACCATTCTGCCAAAAAAAAAAAAAGTCTCTCAGCTTTGCCTACAACTTGTGCAGCTCAGAGACTCACCATGACACCGTCTGAGTCATGTGCTCTTGCTGGTTCAGGATGGAATTTGTAATGTTTTCATTTGATTCCTGGGTACTCCCTGATGGAAGGCAAGCGCTCCTTAGAAGGGGGAAGGGGATCATTATTTCTGTCTGGCAAGACATAAATGAGCAAGGGAAATTTTAAAAGCAAAATATCTCCTTCGATGGACTCCCTGTCTCCACAGGCCATAAATCCCAGGCCAACACCCAAACCACCCAGAATCATCTCTAGTGACTGACGATTAAACTGAACAAAGTGACTATAGAAACCCCCATCCCTCCCTCCCTCCCACCCACACACACACACCCTGGGACTTTTCCATACATAACCATAAGGGACTCCAGACTGGTGGGGAAACACTGAGAACACACAGACTGTTCGAGGAAGAGCTGCCAAACCATGTGAACATCTTCCATGAGAGGACTTGGAGACCCCAGGACTGCTCTCCAGAGCGTACTTAGCGGGGCCAGTGAGCTCAGAGCACCCTTCCATCCCAGGCCCCCAACCGTGCCTTAGTACATGTCATCCATGCTGTGATGGCCAGTCTCCTAGGGAAGACCAGCTCCCAAATTAGCTCTGCTTGTTCTAGGATCCTGAACACACTATGAATCAGTGAGTCCGTGCCATACCAACTTGGGAGGACCTTCCAGAGCTTTGCCCTCCCCTAGAAGAGCCTTGGAAAATCCAGGTTCACCTTCCTGCCACCCCTAAACATTAGCAAGGACAGATGAATGTAACAGGCATTTATTAAGCACCTACTGTGTCCCAAGCACTGAAAAGAAGTTCTTGAGATCCCATCTACCTTGAAGAAGTCCTCCAAAAACAGTAATGGCAAACCCCAAACGAAATGTCGATAAATTAAGTTTCATCCCCTAAATACCATTTTGAGATCCTTCACCCAGTTTTCTTGGACTTATTAACTCCTTTCTTCCTTCTGGTAGAATATAAGCTTCCTGAGGAAAAGGACTTCTTCATTTTTTCCATTGGATCCCCAGCTCCTTGCAAAGGAATAAGAACATGCTGGGGGCTTAATAAATGCTTTGAGTTAAACTGAGTCCTTTCCAAATCTTCAACCTCATCCTTTCGCTTCACATTCTTTCAACCACCAGTGTCCAGGGCCAGTCTGGGGGGGGGGGGTCAACCTGGGAACCAAATCTGGGACTTATTCCATTCGAACCTGACCCTAATCCACTGATCCTGGACATTTGCCAGAGCGAGCTCACTCAACCCCAAGACCAGACCTGTTCCTCCTTTCTCCACCTTCCTACTTTCTTAACGTCATGGTGCCCTCCATTCCTGGCATCACATCTGCTTTCCTGCAAGGTGGCCTGGCCACCTTCCCTCCCTATGCTTAAAGCTTTTATCAAATTTCACATTTTGTTCATTCTTTCCCCATTCTCAGAAGCAAAAGTGACAATTTCCCCTCAAAATCTGTTTCCAAACTCTTCCTGCAACCCCAAATTCCACTAACATTGTCCTCCAGGTAAGTCCTTTTCTGCCACTCCCTCCCTGCATGCGGGTAACCCATGGAAGTGGGCACTCGGAAACTTCTGCAAAACCCAAACTTTTCCAGGCTGGAAAACCTCCAAGTCATGGGCCCCAGGGTGAGCTGTGTACCTGCCCTGCTTGGTTCACGTTCAGAGGGGAATCAGCAGAAGAAGGTTGGACGCCCGAGGATGTGTTCCCTTGATCACAGCAATTTTGGAAGGCCTGCTCCTAAGGTGGGGGGCTGCATCAGCAGAGGGCCACACACACCCCCTGAAAGGAGCAAGGATCTTCTAAGGGGGTCACTGGTAACAGGATTTCCAGTCACAACAGCTCTCTAAGACCATCTACTAAAATTTACAATGATATAATTCACTTCTCTCTGAAGTGAGCCAGGAGAAACCTGCATTCAAATCTTGCCTCTGACTACTACAACAACAACTAATAATAATAATAATAGCATTTAAATAGCACTTTGGGCTTGGCATAATTCTGTGTACATATTATCTCATTTTTTAGCCATATGATGAGGGGCAAGTCAATATGCCTCCGAGCCTCAATTTTCCTCATCTGTAAAATGGTGATAATCACCTCTAGTCCATGGCAGAAGTAGCCACACTGATAAAATCAGAGGACTTTGGTTTTAGAACTGGAAGGGACCCCAGAGGCCATCTATTCCAAGCCCCTCATTTTACACTGGAGGAACCTGGGGCCCAGAGATGGTGAAGTGACTTGCCCAGGGTCACACAGCTGGCAAGCGTCTGGAGTGGAGTCAGAAGCTGGATCTTCCTGCTGCCTCCCCCAGTGCTCTCTCCACTATACCGCCTTGCCTCTATCTCTCTGATGCCAGAGCTGGTGTTCCTTCCTTTGGGCCATACCTGCTGCTCCCCTCAAGTGTGGAGGACTTACTGACTGTATGATTCCTTGATTTCATGGGTGCAGATTCCTACCCACTCTGAGCCTCTCTGACTGGCCAACCCTTACATAAGAAACCTTTCCAAACGGGGTTCTACAGGATCATTGTATGGGCCATGGGGCCCAAACCCAAAGCCGTCCCAGCTCAGTGGGACCTGCTAGACTTGATGCTTCCCTGGGGGAGGATTCCCCTTCACAATGGGAGGAGGTGTTGGAGGAGGATTTTAGAGGAGACATTTGTAAAAAGCCCCACTTCTCCTTGTGTCCCCACTGCTCACTATGCCCTCAACAAGGTGCACCTTGCCTACCCCTAGTCCTGCCTCTGGGAAAGGTATTGAACTGTCACCCATTTCTAGCCATACTTGGGGCTATTGGGGATATTCCATAAATCCAGCGTACCAAGCAAACGACTCGTCCTCCCAGGAACCAAAGCTATGGAATTGGGGAACAGTTGCAAGACTGGGCTTCATTATTCCAGAAGAGAGAGGCAGGCTCCCCAGCTGGCAGCCAAAGGAGGATTGGGCAGGGGGGGGGACAGTGCAAAAAGAGGTTTCCAAAAAGAAGCACCAGGCCAAGTCCTGTCTTGGGAGGCAGCGTTCATGAAACTCTTCCAGGGACAGGAGCAAAAGCTGCCAAGGAAAAGAGGCAGTTTGGTGAAGGTTCCCCTTTCTGCTCTGGAACATTCGGGCCAGCACATGACTCACCAAGGTGCCATGAGATCCGGGTCCTGTAAAGCATATGGGACCATAAGAGTGGGTGTTATTATCATTATATTGTTTTACTGTTACAAGGCCGGGGGTGGGGGTAGAAGGTGGGGGATGGGCTCCTCCTATCTTTCCACCAGCCAGCTCCCCCATCAAGGCCACTTCCACAACACCTTCCATGCCCAGCCCAAGTGCCAGTCAGCCAAGATTTCTCAAAGGGTTTTGCTACCCACTGGGTTTCTTCGAATAAAATCCAAAACTACTTCTGTGTTTTCTGTTGGATTATGAAGGAAGTGAAAGAAGAGAGGCAGTCGGAGGTAGAGGAGGGGACAGAGACAGACAGCAGGCAGACAGACAAAGGAGATTCTGCATGAAATCTTTCATATTGGGTCACTGGCCCAGGCATCTGCAGGAGCTCGGGTCTGCATGGCCAGCCTGTGCATGCCCCTGAGGAAGAATGGAGACAGCTAAAGGGTAAAGGGAAACAGGAAGCACTGCCTTAACAGTTGAGGCAGGGTGCAGGACAAAGGCATTTCAGTACGTGAGAAGGGACCCCTTGGAAGGGAAGAAAAGTCTTTCCTCGGCTTTTTCTTTTAATTGCTTTAGAAGATCTAACTGTGATTTTCCAGCTGAACCCCACCCTTCTCCAGTCTCCCTTCTGGAAAAAGCAATGCACCCGCCCTCCTCCCCAGTAGCAGAGGGGGGCTAGCCTGGCCCCTGCCCCAGGGCCTCCCAGCAACATCAGTGGATCCACAGTGACACCCAGCGGCCCTTGCAGGCCAAGGCCGCCCCAGACCCCAAAGTGGTGACACCCAGGGGGAAGGAGAGGAGGAGAATTATAAAGTAGGCGGGGACTTACTTGGGGGCCAGACAGCCGAAGCTCGCTCTCGCTGGGCAAGGCAGCAGCTTCGGCCACTCCCAACAGATTTTTCTCTCCTCTTAAAAAAAGTCCATTTGGATTGCGAGAACAACGCGGAGGTAACGGAGACCAACTTTTTCTGGAGAAGATGCTCGGGGCCTACTGAGAGTCCCCGAGCTCCAGGAAGTTTCTTCTCCGCTACCTGCCTGGGTGTCCCCCGCCCCAGGACCTTTTCTGAGCAGCTTGTCAGGTAGGTTGCCCCGTGCCCTCAGAGACACTTTCTGCGTGCTCTTCTCCAGGCTTGAGCCCCAGAAGGAGAACAAGGAGCCATTTTCTTTTCGAAAAGAAGGTGATGGGGAGGAGGGGGTAGACGAGAAAGGGAGGGCTGACTTGGAGAAGTTCGTAAATCCAATACATGCCCTGGGCTGCTCCGGGAGGAGGCTCGGCCGGCCTCCAGTTCTCCTGCCCAACCCGGCTCCCGGGATCAATTTCAGCATCCCCCCCTCCCCAACTACCCCCCTGGCCCCTTGGATCAGTTTCATCCTCCCAGGGCTGCCCCAGAGTTCGGACGGTGACCAGCCGGGGCAGTGGAGAGAAAACCTTTGGGGATGGAGAGGGAAGAGTAGGGGAAGAAGGTTGGGAAGGGAGGGCTGAGCGCAGCTCCCTGAGCCGCCCGCGGAAGGAAGCCGCGGTGATTCCAGCATTTCTGCCGCCTGTGGGGGCGATCCAGGCTGCCTTCCCTCCCACCCCGATTGCCTCTCCAGCCCCGAGCCTAGCAGCATTGAGGGACCCCCGCCCGCTCGCCCGCCCTCTTCCCATGGTATCCTGGACGCCCCAGAGGGCATCCAGTCCAGTCGGCTCATTTTAGAGAGGAGGAAACTGAGGTCCAAGCCCTCTTCGGGTCCCCTCCAGGCAAACTGCCCGGCACAATTAGCTCCTCATTACGCCCTGTCCTCTCCTCCACTGGGTTTTGCCTTGCAGCTTAACACTCTATTACAGCCCTGCAGGAGGCCCTCAGGGTGATAGTGTCCTGGGTGGGGACCCTCTCCCCGCTGTGGCCAGTGGTTGGAGACATGCTCCGAGCCTTTGGGGGACTGGGCATAGGGCGAGGCACTGAGTAATTTCTTGCTGGTTAGAGAGCTCCATCAGTTGGAGGGCTATTCTTTTTTTGTTTGTTTTTAGTGAGGCAATTGGGGTTAAGTGACTTGCCCAGGGTCACACAGCTAGTAAGTGTTAAGTGTCTGAGGCCAGATTTGAACTCAGGTATTCCTGACTCCAGGGCCGGTGCTCTATCCACTGCGCCACCTAGCTGCTCCAGGGCTATTCTTTTTTAATGACTGAAATGAATTCCAGCCCGTGGCCTTTTCCCTGGAGTTGAAGTAGGCTTTCCTGACAAATCTCGAACACGGAGACTCCTAGTGTAGATAAAGTTGTCTCACTTAGGATCGGGAAGACCTGAGTTTGAGTGGTTTCTCTGACACTAGCTGGGAGTTACTTAGCATCAGTTTCCTCATCTGTAAAAATGGTTTCAAGAATACCTATCATACTTACCTCAAATGGTTGTTGTAAAGTTCAAATGAGATAACACAGGGAAAGGGTTTTTGCAGACTTTAAGAAGCAATACAAATGTAATTATGAAGATTGGAGATCATTTTCTCGATGAGGGTCTCCACATTTCTGGCTTCCTTCTGGTGATAGGGGCCAGTCAGCTTGGGGGAGGGGGGCGGTCTTTGCCTTGAACTGCTGGAAGTTAACTTCAGTACCCATAGAGACTTGTCTGCCTGGTCAGTGGTGGTTCTGCATAAGGGAGTCAGGATCCCAGATTTCAAGGTAGGACAGACCTTGGGAACTCCAGACCAGGAGAGGAAGATGAGAGAAGGTGCCTTAGGACACAAGGTGGTACAGACAGGAGATGGAGTCAGGATTCGTACCCGGGTCCTCAGAGTCCATATCCACCACCTCCTTTTCTCTGCTCCTGAGGCAGCCCCGGACTCTCCATTTTGGGACTGTGTGAATCCCCGGGTAGCTTTTATCTCCTAGGAGGGAGCAACCAAGGGCCGGGAGGGGTCGGGGGAGTGGGGGGCAGCCGAGGGATGAGCCTCCCTCCTCCTCCTCCTCCTCCTCCTCCTCCTCCTCCTCCTCCTCCTCCTCCTCCTCCTCCTCCTCCTCCTCCTCCTCCTCCGCCCTCGGCCCCTTTTCTCCTGCTCTCAGGATATTTGCACTCCGGGAGACACCTGGGAACTTGCTCGAAGCTCTGAGGCTCCAGGCTAAGATGACTCATCGACTGCCCTGGGGGGTGGGGGTGGGGAGGGCAAAGTCAGAGAAATTCACCACTCAGCCAGCACGCACTGAGCACCTACTGGGTGCTAGGCCTGCGGCCCTATTTAGAGCCAGGATGCCACCTCATCCAGCCCAGCCACTCTACAGAGGAAGAGACTGAGGTTCAGAGAGGGGACCTGACTTCAAAAGATGACACAACTAGTGAGTGGCTCAGTCAGGATTCGAATTCAGCTTCTCTGACTCCGGAGCCAACACTCAGTTGTGTTCTTTCTGTAATGGGGGGAAATGGGGTACGGGTTGAGGGTTAGGGGTTGGGGTTCTTAGGAATTCCTCTTTAAAGAATTACACCCTCTTGCACACAAAAAGTAGTTAGAATAAGGTGGTAGTTTATTTAGGAGCAAGGGAAGGGAAGGGTGGGGGGAGGGAAACCATGAAAGAAATCCTTGGACTTTCATGGGGAGATTGGCATAAAGCACATGGCTCAGAGGTACCAAATCTCCTCGAACAGGAGACTGGAAGGTACTTTTATAGAGGACTGATGGGGGTGGACCATTCTGCCCGTGAAAAGTTCCTTTAGTGAGAGAGGACCATCCCCCACTGGTGGTAGCTGGGGGAATTGGGTGAGGGATGGATACAGATCCCTCTTCAGAACGCAAAGGCCGAAGCCACACCCAAATTTATCTCCCCAGGGTAAGGGAGACCAGAATGAAGGGTAGGAATCCCAAGCTAGCTCAGTCCGATTTGGTTCAGCTTATCTCTCTAGGCTTTATCTGTCCTCTGGTTTAGTTTCTCAAGGAGAAGGTTCCTTGATGTGCCCCAGAGAACTTCTGGGGTGCTCTGCACCCCATGACATTTCTTTGCTGAGACAGAAGAGGTACACGGCGTGTTCAAGCGTGAGCTTAAGCAGGACAGAGAGCTGAGCGATGAGTCAGGAAAACCTCCATATAAATGGGACCTCTGTCGTCCTCTGAGGAGCTGAGTGACCCAGAGGAAGTCACTTAGCCCCAGGCTCCATTAGAGGCACTAGGATACAGGTCACGGACCTGACTAATATGAGCCGGATGGCCTTGGCGGGGGCTTTCCTCTCTGGGCCTCAGTTTCCCCATATGTAAAATAAGATGGTTGGACTAGGTGGGCTCTGAGGTTCTCTCCAGCCCTGCCTCTCTAGTCCTACCAAACTACCGGGTATGTGTGAGTGTGTGTGCATATGTGTGTGATGGGAGAGTATATGTGAAAGTGTGGATGTGTCAAAGTTCATGTGTGTGTATATGTGTGAGTGTGTGAGAAAGTATGTGAATGTGTGACAGTGTATGGGTGTATTGTATGTATGAGAGTATGTGAGTGTTTGTGTGTATGTGAGAGTGTGTATGTATGAGGGTGTGAGTGTTCATGTAAGAGTTCATGAGTATGTATGTGTGTGAGTGTGTGAGAAAGTGCATGAATGTGTGACAGTGTATGGGTGTATTGTATGTATGAGAGTATGTGAGTGTTTGTGTATTTGTGAGTGTGTGAGTGTGTGTATGTGAGAGTGTGTATGTATGAGTGTGTGAGTGTTCATGTAAAAGTTCATGAGTATGTATGTGTGTGAGTGTGTGAGAAAGTGCATGAATGTGTGACAGTGTATGGGTGTATTGTATGTATGAGAGTATGTGAGTGTGTGTTTGTGTATATGTGAGAGTGTGTATGTATGAGTGTGAGTGTTCATGAGTATGTATGTGTATATGTATTGTGTGAGTGTATAAGAGACAAAGTGTGTGTGTGTATGTGTGAGCGTGTTCGGGCTTGTTCGGTGCCTGATCTGTTTGGCCGTTGGACCCTCTCATGCATCTGCTAAAGAACTCGGTGCCTGCTCGGCGGTCCTGGGGACAAAGGCCCAGGGAAAGTCGAGTGTTGTACTGGGCTGCGTGCCCGCCGGAGCCTCCCTCCAAGAACCCCCCAACTCGGCTGACTTGAGTGAAATGCAGATATGCTGAGCCTCTAGGCCTAAATCACTATGAAAAGCACACATGGGCTTTGCCGAAAGTGCTGTGGATGGGACCTGGGGCACAGGGGATGGGGAAGGGCCCCCAGCTCCTGGACTCCTGCTGGGATTCCAGCCCAAAAGCTGCCTGAGGGATGGGGGCTTGGGGAGAGTCAGGCCACGCCTCCAAGGTGGGATGGGCTGAATACCCTAACTCTGGAGACAGGGCCTTGAAGGGAGAGGGAAGGGGTGACCTAAGAGCAGTGGAAGGATTCAAATTTGGGACATTGAAGCAGGAGAGTCCTCAGACATTTAATTTGGGAAGGGGAGGGATCAGGTCCAGAATTGAGGGCATGTGGACTTGGAAATGGGAGGTGGCTGATAATGGATAAAGCACCCACAGGTTTACATGTGTCACACACTCACGTGAAGCTCATTATCCTCCTATGACCAGTGTTTCCACACGCCTGGAGCCCCTTCACATCTGCCAGGGTGGGCGGAGGCGGAGAGGATGAGAAAGGCAGGTTACCTGGACACTGACTTGTGAAAGCTAGTGAAAGTGAGGAAGGCTCCCCTGGAGGATTGGAGCCAATCAGGACCCTGCTGTGGGGAGGGGCTTTGGGAAAGCCATCTGGCTGTGCTCAATTAGCCAATCAATAAGCTTGTCTTAGGTGCCTGAGCTGTGGAGGAGGCGGAGGGAGGAGGCGGAGGGAGGAGGCGGAGGGAGGAGGCGGAGGGAGGAGGCGGAGGGAGGAGGCGGAGGGAGGAGGCGGAGGGAGGAGGCGGAGGGAGGAGGCGGAGGGAGGAGGCGGAGGGAGGAGGCGGGGTCTTGCAAGGGTAGACACCCTTGCTCGCCACCTTCCAGAGGCTGCTCTGAAAGGGACTTGAAGCGTAAACCAGTACCGCCGTCCTGGGGGAGAACGGGAAGATGTGGATAGTTGGGCTCTCCCTTCAAGGCTTGGCTCCCAGAAAGCCTCTCCTGACCCCCCTAGGTTAGAGCCCGCCTTCCTTCACTCTCCAGACCAGCTGCATTTACTTTGTACCTTGTATGCCTCCACCCTAAGTAACGCACAGTCTGCTCCCGAAGACAGAAACTCTTATTTTTCTCTTCATATCTCCACAGTAGCCAGCACATAGCAGGCAGTTTAATCATATGAATTGAATTGAATTGGAATTTCTAGGTTTTCATCTAGTCTCACCCCTGCCTGAACATAAAGCCCGGTACCCCATCCACAATTTCTCCACATCAACTCTACCATTCAGATACTCCTTGAAGACTTGCACTGATGGGAAACTCGCTATCTTAGCACATTCCACTTCTGGAGAGAGCTCACGGTTAGGAAGCTTTTAGATTCTTTTAACATCAGAGGGAAGGGCCCTCACAGAGTGCTCATGCCATCTCCTCCAGTCCAAAGACAACACGGAGGCAGGGTCCAAGACAGGCATTTCAGGATGTGAGAAGCTGAGGGGCCGATAAGGAGCTGGGACATAGGTCTCCTGACCTCCAGTCCAGAGCCCTTCCCAGCACACCTCCCACCCGCTTCTATCCAGCTGAAGCCTGGTGTATTTCTTCGGTCCTGGGTCTACCCCATGAGGCCAAGCAGAGAGTGTAAAAGATGGAAAGGGTCAGATAAAATGGAGCCCTGAGACAAAGCTTGGGAGCTTGCCATCGCCAAGCAGCCTTTGGTAAATCCCAGCCAATGACCAAACCCAACCCCTGGGGGCGTGGCAGGATGGAAGAAAGGGTGGATAGGAGGCCGGATGGTTTGGAAGGGAGAGGGGGGGAGAGGCAGAGAAACTGCTGGGGAGGCAAGCCTGACTGGGGGAGAGCGGGAGTCTGAGCTTGCTGGCAGCTATGGGAAGGGAAGGAAGCAGCACATGGTACCCTGAGATGCTCTCCCTTGGCTTTCTCTTTCCTGCCTATGGTCTCACCTACTAACTCCATGCCAGTGACCCTCAAGCCATTAGTCCAGCCATCTTCTCTTCTGAGCTCCAGCGACCACCCAAAACTCAGCACAAACCTGCTCCATCCTTACTGTCCCCCATTCCGCCCTCCCATTATCTGCCTGCAGCTCTGCCTTCCCCCGACTCTTCTTCCGTCTGTGATCTTTGCTCCTTCTCCCTCCCTCCCTTTCCTCGGCCAATCAATAACCAGCTACTCGAGATTCCATTTCTGAAGCCTCTCCCAAACCCACCCCCTCTTCTCTGTCCCTGCTGCCCCTCCCAGCCGCCCAACTCATCTCTACCCATCTGGTTTATTGTGGCAGCCTCCTCTGCTCTTCCCACACCCTCCAAGTCCCCATTCATAGTACTACCATTAGATCCAAGGTGGTTGGGGGTGGGGGCAGCACCAGCAGTGGAGGAGACTGGGAAGGGCTTCTTGCAGATGGTCCCTGAGCTTTGCCTTAAAGGAATAGCAGTTCTATGAGGCTGAGGCAAGGAGGGCGTGCATTCCTGGCATGGGGGATAACCATTGCCAAGGCATAGAAAGTGGAGACCGAGCATCGTGCGTGGAGAACAGAGAGAAGCCCAGGGAGCTGGCTGGATAATTCAGGGCAGGAGGAGTGACAGCCGGCAAGGCTGGGGAGATCGATGGGGGCCAGCTTGGGAAACTGACAAAAGAGAGTTTGTATTTGACTCTAGGGGCAACAGAAAGCTGCTCATGTGGACTGGACTCCCATGGTCAGATCTGGGCTTCAGGCAGGTCATGGAGCGGCAGCAGCAGGGAGGAGGAATTGGGGTGGGGTGAGGCTGGAAGCAGGGACACCCATGAGGTCGTGCAGGCAATAATAGGGGAGGGGATGCGGGCCTATAAAGGTGGTAGCAGGGTGAGTGGAGGAAAGGGGTCAGAGGGGAGCAATGTCCTGAAGATAGAAGCAGCATCCACGGGCTGAGAGAGAAGAGTCGGGAAATCGCTGAGACTCAAGAGCTGGGAGCGGGAGGGGCAGACTGGGAGGACGTCCTGCCAGCAATGGAAATAGGAATGCTGGGGAGAGGAGAGGGCTTCGAGGGACAGAAAAGAGCAGTATGGGATCTCCTGAGGTTAAGCGGCCTAAGAGCCATCCGGTTTGGAATGTCCAAGGGGCCATTGGTGATGCAGGACTGATGCCCTGGGAGGGGGACAGGGCTCAGGAGTGTCTGCAAAAAGATGGTAGCTAAACCCATTTGGATGAGGTCACAGACAGACAGACAGACAAAGGCAGATGGAGACAGAGAGGGTTAGGGAGAGAGGAGGGCCAGGACAGAACTGTGGGGAGCACCTGTGTAGATCAGAGGTGTCCAAAGAGCCATAGCTCCCCCAAGCTCAAACCAGGTTAAGACCTAATTGGGAAATGTTTAATGAAATAAACAAAAATACAATGTGACATAGATGGTGTTAATATGTGGTATTCTGAAATGTGTGGCCCCTGGGGGTCCTTTTGCATGGCTTCATGGGTCCCTGTTCTACTTTGACTCCCTGCTGTGGGTGATGACTTAGCAAAGGAGATGGGGAAGGCTTGACCAGGTGGAAGGTGAACCAGAAAAGAGTAAGGGCATGAAAACCGAGGGAGGAGAGAGGGTCACCTGCCCAACACGGCCGTGTCCAAGGCTGACGAGAGGCTAAGAACGGACCATCAGACGGGACAGTTAAGAGATTGCTGGTGACTGTGGAGAGAGCCCCTTCAGTCGGAAAGTCAGCTAGTAGCTACTGACCATGCTGGCGGCTGGAGGAAGTATCCAAGACAGACGCCGGCTCTGTCCTCAAGGACGAGAGGTGACAAGAGAGGCGGTGAGAAAAGCTGACCTCTAAGGTCCCTTCCGGCCCTCCATCCATGAACCCTATTTACACAGGAGATAGGAAGTGATTTGCCTGAGATCACCCAGCTGATGAAGGACACAGCCATAGTTTGAAGCCAGGTTTCCCGAATCCCCCAGGCTACCTCTCAGGGAAGACAACCTGGAGAAAGTCTATGGGCTTTAAATCCTGATCTCATTTCTCAGCTGTGACCTTGGGCAAGTCACTTCCCTTAAATGGACCTTGAAGTGTGGAGAAGCCTTTCGATAGCATAAGGATACCTATGAGCAAATATTTGGAGGTGGAACTGAGTGAGGCTGACAGGTGCCTGCAAGTCCGCGATAGGAAGGGTATATTCACCTTTGGTCTTTAGAGGGTTTGAAATGAGATCCTAAGGATGGCAAAGTTGTTCATACATCCCTTGGCCAGAGCACAGGCCTGGGGCAGTGTGGGCCAGAGGACTTGACTGCTCCTGGAGCCCTTTCTGTGCAGCTGTGAGGACACCCCCCCACCTCTCTTCCCCTCCCCCTCCTGCTCTCCCTCTCTTCCCCTCTCCCCCTTCCTCTCTTCCGCTCCCTCCCCCCTCTCCCCCCCTTCTACTCCCCCCCATTCCCCCCCCTCCAGCTCTGCCTCTCTTCCACTTCCTCCCTACTCTGCCTCTGTCCTCCCTTTCCCTCCCTCCCTTTCCCTCCTGCTCCTCTGACCTTTGCCAAACTCACAGATTCTGCTCATGAAGTTCTCCCCTCCCCACCTGCTTGGCTACTCCCAAGTGGAAGATCCTGTTGGTCAGAGTGACCGTGAGGGACTCCAAGGCCAAAGGGCCAGCAGCCAGAGGGAGGAAAAAGATCAGTGAACCAAGCACCCATGGGGCCCAGACCAATCTTCTCACTGCCAGGTCACTGCCATGACCTTTCTTTCTTGTTCCTTTTCCTCAGGAGCCTCCAAGATGTTCCGAAAGCTATTCCCCACGCTCCTGGTCTGGGGCCTCTTGGGCTCCCTTCGAGCCCAACAACAAATGGCATTCTTTGAAGGCAGCACCACGGACAGAGCCAGCAACTGCCCAGGTACCTGTGGTGAGCCCCTGACCCTGACTCCTCTGCCCCCCTGGTCTCCTCCTCATCCTACCGACCCCTAACAGAAAGGCCGGGCAGAAACAGGACCTGAGGGGCCTCATGGCCAAGCTCTCATTTTACAGATAAGTAAACTGAGGCCTAGAGGCATGAGGTGACTTGCCCAAGGTCCTACATCTGGTAAGTGGCAGAGCCAAGATTCAAACGCACATTTTCTGGCATGGAGCCCAGGCCCTTTCTAGTAGCTGTAGGGACACTAACTAATCCTTCCACCTGGTAATCCTCCAGCTGGTGGGACCAGCAACACAAGCCCAATGCCACCACAGGGCTGAGTGATGTCGTTTTCTTCTCTCCCTCCTCCTGCTTCTTCTCTCTCTCACCATCATATCCTACAAGTGCTTCTGCTGCTTTTCCCCTCCTCCTCCTCCTCCTCCTCTTCTCCTTCTCCTTCTCTTTCTCCTCCTCCTCCTCCACCTCCTCCTCCTCCTTTTCCTCTTCTTCTTCTCCTCCTCCTTTTCCTTCTCCTGCTTCTTCCTGCCACTGACATTGTCATGGTCATGAATGTAAACTCGGGAATAGCAGGAATCTGAGGATTTTCAGTCTAGAACCTGAAAGAACCTTTGATAGTTTCCAGATGAAGAAAATGAAGCTTATTGGGGGTCAAACGGCTAACCCAATGGCAGGTGGGCAGTAAGTGGAAGAGCCAGGATTCCAGTCTGGTCCTGAGCATCTAAGTCAGTGTTCCTTCCATGGATACATGCTGCCCCATGACAGAAGGACCATGAAGCACACAACACCTTTGGCCAAGGATGTCAATGAAAGCATTTGACTTTATAGCAAACATATCAAAGGGTAAGCCCAGGAACTCCAAGACCCTGTAATCCTGTAACCAAAGAGAAAACCCACAACTAGGCAGGCATCAGAAAACCAATTCCCTCTGAAGCAAACTGAGCAATTGGAAGGGTCACAGACTAGATCTGAGCTGGCCACAACCATGCATTCCATCATTGCTTTTGCTAGCTTCCCTTGGACCCTCCCCGATGGTGGCCACTTAATGCTAAGGGATACCGTGGTTTGGTTTGACTATAGAAGAGGGAGGGGGCATCAGAGGCCTTCTAGCCTGAGAATTTCCACTCTACCACACCCCACAAGTGGCCATCCTGCCTTTGTTCTAAGACCTCCAGTACCAGGGATCCCCCTCAAGTCGTGCTATCTCCACATCACCAGCCTTTTTAAGGTGGTGGCCGTGTACTATGGCTATCTTCATAGAGATCATTCTGAGACTCACAAGGCTTTCCATGAGCAGATGTGTCTTGTTGCCCTTCGGGCTTCATGGGACCATTGCTGCCAGGTTCTTTGGTGACCCCCTGACGGAGCCACTTCCCTGGACCTTCCTTCCATCTAACCTAATGTCTTCAGACCTCATTTACTGCCAGACTGCCTATGTGTGCATAGCTCAGCTGTCCAGCCACATTTCTAGACCATTGGCCACTGGGTAAGGTCATACATTCAGCAGAGCAACACTTCCGTAGATGGACACTCACAAAGAGTCTCAACGCAATGCCACGGTTAGTGCCCCCAACCTTCAGCCAGGCTGTGATGGAAACTACAACTGGAGGATGTTGGCCAGGCCTGAAGCCACTTGGTCTTTTTATCTATTTCATGGGTCCTGAGGCCAAAGAATTCATCTCCTATTTCTGCATTTAATGAGGCCAACCTCAGCCAAGACACAGTCTATCCCTGAGACCCAACTCAGAGCACCTCTGGCTTGGCAGGACTTTCTAGAGTCATGGCAGCCAAGGACAGCACTGACTTGGGGTAAAAAATGTATTCATAAATCACTAAGGAGGAGGAGAATAATAATAATAATAATAATAATAATAGCTAGTGCTTATATAGCACCTACTATGTGCCAGGCACTGTTAAGCACCTCACAATTATTATCTCATTCGATCCTTACAACAAGGAGGCAGAACTCCAAGTGATGGAGGGAAGATTCAATGACACAAATTGGGGCTTGAAAGAAAGAAAAACTTCCTAACAATTAGAGCTGCCCCAAAGGAGAAAGGGGATGCCCAGGCAGGTCCTAGCTTCCTTCTCACATGAGCTCTTCAGACAAAGGCTGGGCCATCACTTGACAGGGATGGTGAACCAGGTAAGGTCCCACCCAGTTATGGCATTCAGTGATTCTGTGATTAAAAGCAGCATTGCCTCACAAAACAGTGCAAAGGCGTGGCAAGGAAAACAAAGCTGCAGACCTTCCCAAGGTCAACCACGGGGACAACAAAAGCAAGTGGAATGGATGGATCAGCCATTGGAAGCCAGCCAGCGGCACAATCGAGGACAGCAGCAGGGTTCTGGGCAAAGCTGCCAAGCTTGGAGTCCAAGGTCCTCATTCCAAAGTCAGCTCCCTAGGGGGCAGTTCCAAAAGGATGGAGAACAGACCAGGTGACACTCTTACCCACATACAAGCAACCTCAGGAACCACAGACCCCTGTCCTCATGTTCTTGCCTCTTGAACAAGAAGAGAATGGTCCTCTGCACGTTTAGGAGACTGGCTGAGCACATGTGGAGGGCATCCTTCACAAAGCGACAGGAAAAGAGTGGGCAGGCTTTCATGGGTGATTCTGCCCAGGAGGCCATATCTTCACCACAGCTGAGCCCAGTACCCGGCACGCAATGTCAGAGACCCCTTCTAAATGCTTGTTGATTAATTGAAAAAAGTGGCGTGGCTGTGACTCTCAAGGACTTTACAATTTACCAGATATGGAGCAGGTGCTCAATTCAATTTGGCTCAGTTCAATTCCATAAATAGTTATGAAGCACAAGGGATACAAATAAGAAAAAAAGATAGTTCCTGCCCTCAAGAAGCTTACAATCTGATCAGGGAACACAGCCCCCAAAAGGAAGCTGTGAAAGGGAGAGGGTGACCAGAGGGTATCCAGTGTGGCATCTATGCCGAGCAGAGTTACTGATGGAAGGCTGAGAGCCCTCTATGAAGGAAGGCTTTGGGAGTCTTCCTTAATGCTCCACCTTCCACCCCTCCAGTTCCATGGGCTAGACAACAGAGAGAGGTAAGAAGGTGCTGAGTGATGAGATTTAGGAGAGGAGACCTCAAAGGATACCATAAAAGTAGGTATGACCAGACTTGACTTCCAATTGGATATGTGGAGCGAGAGCAAGGGAGGAGTCCAAGATGACACCAGGGTTGCCAGCCTGGGTTACTGGGGGAGTGCTAGTGCCCTCGACAGCAACAGAGAAGTGTAGAAGGTAGAGAAGGGGATTCGGGGGAAAGAGAATGAGTTTTATTTGGGACCTGGTGAGTTTGAGAGGTCTACAAGGCAGCCGATTTGAGATGTCCCGAAAGCAAATGGTGATGCCTGACTCTAGCGTCGCCCCCTCCAGGCCACCCTCCACTCAGCCACCAAAGGTATTTTCCTAAAGAGGAAGTCTGACCTCCCCTACTCAATACATCCCAATGGCTCCCTATGGCCTCCAGGATCAACTACAAAATGCTCTGCTCAGCCTTCAAAGCCCTTCTCCTCCCCTCCACATCTTCAGTGACCCCGTCTCCTGGCCTTCCCACAGACAAGCCCCCCCATCTCCAGGCTCTGGCCATTCTCTCTGGCCGTGCCCTGGGCCCAGAATGTTCCTCCTCCATTCTAATTGCTGTTCTCCTGGCATCCTTGAAGTCACTGCTAAACCCCATCTCTCACTGGGAGCCTATCCCAGCTCTCTCAGCTCCAGCGTCTTCCCGCTGTTCAGTGCTTCCTCTTGTATCCCCAGGACAGTGCCTGGAATAAAGCAGTGATGCGAGGTGTGGTCACCAGCATTTATTAAGCACCTACTATGTGCTCGTCACTGAACCAAGTGCTGGGGATACAAAGGAGAAGAGAGGTTAGGGCTGGGTCTGTCAATCTGAAAGTCATTCACATAACGTTGACCACCGAGCCCGTGTGTGTGTGTGTGTGTGTGTGTGTGTGTGTGTGTGTGTGTGTATCTGTGTAGACACACTCTGAGGATGTATCCATGTGATATATACACACATACATGTGCACAGTCATATTAGTGTGTATGTCACCTAGTGCCTCTGTGACCCTGGGCCAGCTGTTTGCCTCTGGGGGCCTCAGTTTCCTCAAATGTCAAGGGAAGGACAAGGGCCAGATGGTTTCTTCAGTCCCTTCAGCTCTGTGTCCACTCTCCCCATATCGATCATGGACATGCACTCAAGAAAGAACTGTAGCTGATGTTGACCTGTAGAAGGTGCTGTCAGCCAGTGGATTTGCAAGAGCCATTCCGAGTGTGGAATAGTGGGTGGAGACCTTAGCTTGGGGTCAGGAAGACTTGGCCTTCACCCTGGCCTCTGCCCCCAGCCATGGGACTGTGGACAAATCACTGAACATAGCTACTACCTCATGGGGTGTTGGGAGGCCCCTCCCTCCATCTGGAGTCGGAAGGGACCCCAGAGGCCCACAGGCAGGCAAGCTAAGTGACCAGCCCAGGGAGGGCAGAGGTGAGGGTCAGCTGCGGCTCCTCCGAAGCCGCTGTTCTCTGCCCTGTGCCCCACTGAGTCCACTCAAAGGAGACTGTGTAGGGAAAGCCCTGTGGACACAGAAATGGCAGCCATCGCTCTTGCTTTGCTCTGAGTTTTTGAGGATGGTCATGACCTTCTCTTCCCATGCAGAGAAAACGGACTGCCCCATCAACGTGTACTTCGTCCTGGACACCTCGGAGAGTGTGACCATGCAGTCCCCCATAGACAGCCTGCTGAGCCAAACGCAGCAGTTCCTCCTGCAGTTCACCAGCGAGCTGAAGAACCAGAACTACCGCGACCAGGTGGCCATCAGCTGGCACTACGGAGGCCTGCACTTCTCTGACGAGGTGGAGATCTTCAGCCCCCTGGGCAGCGACGAGGCCACCTTCAAATCCAAGCTGCAGCAGATCAGGTCCTTCCGCCGAGGCACCTTCACGGACTGCGCCATCTCCAACATGACCCAGGAAATCACAAGACATTCAAACAAGGGCATTAACTTCGCCATAGTGATCACCGATGGGCATGTCACCGGGAGCCCGTGCGGCGGCATCAAGATGCAAGCTGAGAGAGCCCGGGACATGGGCATCAAGCTCTTCTCGGTGGCCCTCAACCAGAACAAGAATGAACATGGGCTCCGGGAAATCGCCAATCTGCCCCACGAGCTCTACCGAAATAACTACCTCACCATCAGAGAGGACTTATCAATTGACCAAGACACCATTGACAGAATCATCAAGGTCATGGTAAGGAGAGAGCTCTGGGAGGGGCGGGCAGCTCAGGAGGCCTGGTTTCTAATTCCAACTCTGCCGGCCCCAGGCTGGGGCATCCCTGGGAGGACAGGAACAGGGGGGAGGCTCTGCAGGGGGCTACCCCCCAATCAAGGAGTCACGAGGTTTGGCGGGCTTCAAGTGCCTCACGGTGCCACGGTGCCTGCTGCCTCACCTTTCTGCAAGGCTCAGCCCAGCGGCCCATCCATTGCACTTCTCAGAGATGGGGGAGCCCCAGACCAAGACTTAGCAGAATGACTTCTCCAAAGAGCTAGTCATGACACTGATGCCAATAGAGGGAAGAATGCTTGGGGTGGTTGTCCACCAGTGGTAGCCTTAGTGTGACCATGTTTGATCTAATCAGCTTTGCTCTCTTATTTCCTTCCTGGCAGAAACACGAAGCATATTCAGAGGTAAGTTGGTATCATTTTCTAGCCTGTTATCCAGTGGTAATGGGGAAAGGGGGAGGGTAACTGGCACAGCCCAAGCCAGATTGTGGGGTGAGAGGCCTTTCTGTGTGAATTCCCACCCAGAGTCTCCCCAAGGCCACTTGGTTCTTCATTATTATTTCCTGTGTGTTTGCTGAATTCCTGAAGGGGCAGCAGGGCTACGGACCCTGCCTCTGCACCTGCCCCAGCTCAAAGGCTAACTGCCACCAAGCAGTCAGGCCCAGGAAAGAAGGAGGCCACAGTTGGTCCAGCAGAGCAAGGCATCCCTTCACAGGGGCTCAGTGGGTTCAGTCCACTGGCACTCATGGCAGACTGAGCACCCTGAAAGCCTCAGAGACCAGTCCCCCCAAGGCTCCCTGATGCTCCCAGGCCTGGGGAGACAGCAAGGCATAGAGCAATGAGAAGAGCCCTGTTTGGGAGCCAGACGACCGCAGGGTTAGCTGAATGGCCGCCCTGCTAAGACTTGTCTGACCCGGGCTAGATTTTTGTCTCTCTGGGCCTCAGTGTATTCATCTGTAAAATGAGAGAGTTAGACTAGTCAATGCCAGAGGGTCCCTCCAGTCTAATCACGATGTCACTGCCCTGGCCCTGACCAAGTGGACTCTGAATCTGGGACATTTACTGTGGCCTTGTAGGCCTGACTTCCAAGGCCAGCACTTGAGAAGGCATTTCTTCTAAAGACATTCTAGTGAGGGTTATGCTGCTTCCCTGGCATCAGTGACCTGCTGAACAACTGGTGTCCTCACGGGATAAATAACAAAGAGAAAATGGCTCACAGGCTGAATAATCATTTGCTTTTTATGCAATAGAAGGCTTTATTAAATCAGGTCCATGTTAATGCTTGCCATGAGAAATAAGAGTTAAAGGAACAGGGGCAGCTAGGTGGCACAGTGGATAGAGCACTGGCCCTGGATTCAGGAGTACCTGAGTTCAAATCCAGCCTCAGACACTTAACACTTACTAGCTGTGTGACCCTGGGCAAGTCACTTAACCCCAATTGCCTCACTAAAAAAAAAGTTAAAGGAACAGAAAGACCTAATATGTGGCATTCTGTCTAATCCAAAGGCTCCTACACTTTTTTTTTTTTAGTGAGGCAATTGGGGTTAAGTGACTTGCCCAGGGTCACACAGCTAGTAAGTATCAAGTGTCTGGGGTCGGATTTGAACTCAGGTACTCCTGAATCCAGAGCCGATGCTCTATCCACTGGGCCGGTGCTCTATCCACTGCGCCACCTAGCCGCCCCACTCCTACACTTTTTGAATGTGAGAAGCCCTCAACTGCAAAAAAAACTTCAAGGTCTTACACATTCTAGTGCTGCATTCCTAATGGGTGCTTTGTGGGGACTAAATGAAATGTAGGTGGAGAAGAGAGACCTTCCTACTTTATCAACCATTCAGACCCTGGTCTCCGTCAGATAGTCTGTCTGTCTGTCTGTCTGTCTGTCTGTCTGTCTGTCTGTCTGTCTGTCTGTCTCTCTCTCTCTCTCTCTCTCTCTCTCTCCAGTTCAGCCTCAGTCTCTTTGGGATCACTTGCTAACCGCATCACTTGACCACACACCTGTGTCCTTTAAGAAAAGCTTTGGAAAGGGTGTAGCTGGGGGTTTGGCTTCCTCCTCCCACTGAACACAAAGTCTCTTCTGATTCCTTTCAGTGCTACAAAGTGAGCTGCCTGCAGATCCAAGGCCCTGCTGGTCCCAAGGGTTATCGAGGACAGAAGGTAAGCTGTGACAACTCAGTCATCCCGAGCATCAGAACAATGTTCTCAACCACCCCTCCTGATCAGGGACCTCCCTCCCTTCCTTCCATCCATCCATCCATCCATTCCTCTATCCATCCATCCAGGGACACCCAGGAGAAATGCCTGGTCCCAAATGGCCCAAGTCCAGTACTTAGTGGTTGTGTGGCTTTGGGCAAGTGATGGAACTTCTCTGGGCTGAAGGTTCATCATCTGGAAAGTGTAGCCACTCCCTCCCAGACTATTGAAAGGATCAGAGAGTCTTCCATCGGGCAGGGGCTCGGCCAACCTCGGCCAACTGTGGTCCCTGTTGACTCACGGCTTTTCCTGTGTTGGTTTTCAGGGTGCCAAGGGAAACATGGGTGAGCCAGGCGAACCTGGACAGAAAGGGCGACAGGTGAGTGTTTGACTCTTCCCCCTCTCACTGAGGGCATCGGGGCTGGCGTGGCACGGGCCCACATGTGGCATCCCTGCTAACTGCTCCATCTCTTCTCTGCAGGGAGACCCCGGCATTGAGGGCCCCATTGGCTTCCCAGGACCCAAGGTAAGGAGCTTATCTCTCATAAGGCATGAATGCTTTGGGGGGTGGGGTATCATCAACCAAGTGCTGGCTCTGTCCCCAACCGGAGCACTTGGGTTCCAATCCCACCTTGGATGCCTCCTCACTGTCTGTCTGACCAGCTCTCTCTGGGCTTCAGCTCCCTCCTCTGGAAGAGGTGACTGGCTCCCACAGCCTCAAAGTGCCTTCTAGCTCTAGACCCAGGAGGACGTGAAGTGGCTGCCCTGGCATCTAACAACTGTGCCCTGATGGGTGAGGCCTTGGGGACACTTGGGACCAGGGAGCAAAGCCCTAGCTCTGCTCCTGATCTTGGGCCACTGACTGCCCCACTCTGGCCCTCAGTATTTTCTTCTTGAAATGAGCAGTCAGGACTCAATCTGCTCTGGGGCCTCCCCCACTAACAGTCTTTGGATCTGTCACCTGCCAACCTCAGATGTGCCATCCTCCGGGCAACAGCTCCAACCCCTATAGAATGGGGGTAAAACTGTCGTGCTTGTCAAATACGCTTGGCAGGGCCTGGAGAAGCTTGGCCAGCACAGGCTTGACTCATGGTCACTCCCCCAAATCAGTGTGAAGGCTCCTCAGATGAAAAACAAAGCCTTTCAAGGCCTTCCTGAGAGTGGGGGAAGGGGAGGGGCTGTCAGAGAGGAAGAGATCCTGCGGACAGGCTGTGTGCCTCCATCTCTCCAGAGACTCCCCCAACCAAACCCAAGAGGGGGCAGCGAGAAGACAGTCCAAGGGAGCCCTTGATGAGGTCTTCTCCTCCCCCTCCTCCCCCTCCTCCTCCTCCTCCTCCCCCTCCTCCTCCCCCTCCCCCTCCTCCTCTTCCTCTTCTTCCTCCCCCTCCTCCTCCTCCTCCTCCTCCTCCTCCCCCTCCTCCTCCCCCTCCTCCTCCTCCTCCTCCTCCTCCCCCTCCTCCTCCCCCTCCTCCTCCTCCTCCTCCTCCTCCCCCTCCTCCTCCTCCTCCTCCTCCTCCTCCTCCTCTTCCTCTTCTTCCTCCCCCTCCTCCTCCTCCTCCTCCTCCTTCTCCTCCTCCTCTTCCTCTTCTTCCTCCCCCTCCTCCTCCTCCTCTTCCTCCCCCACCTCCTCCTCCTCCTCCCCCTCCCCCTCCTCCCCCTCCTCCTCCTCCTCCTCCCCCTCCTCCTCCTCTTCCTCCTCTTCCTCCCCCTCCTCCTCCTCTTTCCCACCATATAGGCAAATGTTCTCCTCATGATCTTCATTTCCCCCGGTCCTTTGCAGCTTTTATTGGTCAGGATGGAATTCATTATAATCTTTCTTTTGTTCTTCTGTCTTTAGGGTGTCCCTGGTCTGAAAGGCGAGAAGGTGAGATGTTTCTGGGCTTAACCGCTGTTAGAGAAGCCCCTTTTCCTGTGGGCCTCCTGACCCAGGGGAGCCCTTTCCTTCAAATAGGAACATTTTGGGAAAGCTATCGTGCTCATAAATGAGATTATTTGGGAGGAGGAGGGTAAGGAATGAGATTTGGGGCATGAGGAAGAGTTAGCAAAAGATCCCTGAATATTCTGAGCCCTGCGAGATCCAGTGGAAAGAACATGGCTTTGAAGGCAAAGGCCCCGTGTTCAAGTCCCACCTCTTACTCTTATCACCTGTGACCTTGAGTGGGTAGGTCACTTCTCCTTCATCTGTCAAGTGGGATGTTGGACAAGAAAGCCCCTAAGATCCCTCCCAGCTCTGGGCCTGTGAATTGTGAACACCAGAAGGTATATCTGAACAGTGTGGAAGGTGCCAAGCCTAACCTCGTGTTCCGTTCTGTGCAGGGGGAATACGGTGGAGATGGAAGAAGGGTAAGTGAGCATCCAGTTTCCTCTGTTCTTTGATATTTCATGTCCTGATTGAAGAATCACACGTGGCAAGCGCATAACTTCCTTTTCTTAATCCCAGGGAGCTGCGGGGCTGGCAGGCAAGAATGGGACTGACGGACAGAAGGTAATGGTGGCGGTGGCGGGATCCAGATGAATAGCCCTGCTGCCCACAAGGCTTCCTCTGGAAGGCAGCACGAGTGTCGAGGGCTGGACCCCTCCCAAATTCCCTTTTGGCAGATGGGCCCCTGTTGAAGAGCCATAGAGCTGGGAGGCTCAAGGAGCCCCCGTGCCTGGGCAGGACTGAGCTGAACCACAGCTAACTCTGTGCCCCCAGGGAGGGAGACACCCCAGGGCCCTCATCATTGGCCTGGCCTCCTTCCACCATGTTGCTTGGCTCCATGATCAGCATTTGTCCTCTGCCATGATCAAAGTCTCTCCCCCAGTGAGCTCACCCCTTTTGGAGGGTCTGCAATATTCCCACTTCAAGCTGTTTGTGCCCACCTGTGGGTGCCGCCTACCCTTGCCCAGGCCTGAGGACAGTTCTGCTGTTGGTGTTTTTACATTTCCCATGAAGAGTCTGTAGCAAGGATTTAGAATAAGGACATTTGGGGTCACCACTAGGTAGATCAGGCAAATCCCCTCCCCTTTCTGGGCCTCAGTCCCCCAGCTATAAAATGAGCTGGTCGGCCCCATGACACTGAGCCCCCATCCACTTGCACAAGTCGCTCACTTCCTCTGTCTGAGCTTGAGGGGCTGAGATGAGGTCGCTTCCCGTCAGCTCATGGTCTCACACCAGAAATGCGCCTGAGCCTGGAAGAGGACAGCAGACCCCAGGTCCATGCCTGCTCTGAGCGCAGCACTTAACATTGAAATGTGCTTTGGAACCCAGTCCATGCCAGTCACCCGGAGGCAATAAGCTAGCTATTCGGGACAGGCCGCCAGCCTGCTGGCAGATGGCGCCAGAAAGCCCCACAGAATCCAGAGGCCGGGGGCTCCAGGGCCATCGCTGGGTCTGCTAAGGAGGGTATGGCCCTGAGCAAGCTCCATAGCCACTCAGTGCCCCAGACAGCTGCCCAAGTCCACAAGGGCAGAGGAGTCCATAATCTTCAGGAATCCCCTGCACAGCATCAGCCAGAGGTCCAGGCCGAAAATACCAACAATTGCTTTTCTCACTCCGTCTTCATTTCCTTTGTTCTTGGTCTAGGGGAAGCGGGGACGCATTGGACCCCCTGGCTGCAAGGGGGACCCCGGTGACAGGGTAAGCCTACACTTCTGTGTGAGCCCCCCACCTCAGAAGCTTGCGGCTCATCCTGGGGGCTGAAAGGGAAGGGCCCCTGGTGGTGGGGAGGCCGGGGCCAGAGTGAAACGTGAAATGAGAAGCCTGGTCAAGGGGTTGGCCAGCCCCAGAATTGGAGATCAGGGTCCTGATCGGACTGGGAGGTGCTGGCCTCCTAGTCTCACAGGGGCTGTGACCAGCATCAGTGAAGGGCAGATTTGCACTAGTCGTATCTGGAGTGCTTGAAAGGTCTAAATAGAGAAAAGAAAGCAGACCGCCCTTGCATCAAGGCTAGACTCAGGGTGCAGCCAAGAGCGGACCTTCCCTACGGGGCAGGGTCTCCAAGCACATCGTGAATGCATCAGCGGCTCCTGCTGCTGCCCTATTTGGCCTGTTCTGAGGGCCGAGATCTTCCCTGCCCACTGCAAGGACCAGGGGTTCTCACTCCAGATCCTGTGTTCAACAGGGCCTTGATGGTTACCCAGGAGAAGCGGGAAGCCCAGGAGAACAAGGAGACCAAGGCAGTAAGGTATGTGCTGTCCCCCCAAAAGGCCGAGAAGACAGACGAGGGCTGGGATGGGGCCCTCACCTCCCCCCAGGCCTTTTTCCGGCCTGGTCCTCCCATGAAACTCCTGTGGGCACAGCCAGTAGTAAAGAATCGCTGACCGGACAGCCATCCGTGTCCCCTACCAGCCAGGCCTCAGGACCCCCGATCTCCTGCCACTTCTCTGCTTCAGTGCCCCTCTTCCTAATGGGTCCCGAGAGCAGGCTCCCTGTGCTGGCAGTGAGTGGGAGCCCCTGGCAGGTGTCAGAAGGAGGTGGGTCTGAATTCTTCCATCTCTTTCAGGGAGATTCTGGCCGCCCAGGACGCCGAGGCCCCCCAGGACTGGATGGAGAGAAAGGCAACCCGGCAAGTACCTTTGGGGGCTGGGGGTGGCGCCCAGTAAGGCGCTGTGCACACGACGGGTGTCTGATGTTAGTGTGGGTACCCCAGAGCCATTCTTTCACTCTGCTGTAAAGGAAGGCTCTGGGTTCTAATCCTGACCCCAGTCAGCTTGCTGTGTGACCCTGGGTGAGGCCCCTGTCCTCTCTGAGCCTCCTCAGACAACTGGTAACCCTCTAGGACTTGTAGGTGGGGCTGTGACAGACTGACACATGCTGAGCATCAGGCCTTGATGCCTTTAAAGGCCAGGGCCTCTCTGGCCATCTTTCCCTACACAGACCCCAGCAGTTGACCCCGTGGGGCTCCGCCCCCAGTCCTGCCCCTGACCATCCCCCGACCTGCCCCACGCCCCTGCTTGTCCAACTGCCCCACCCACTCAGAGGGTCTGACGTGGTTTTCTCCCCTTGGCAAAGGGTTACCAAGGCAACAACGGAGCCCCTGGAAGCCCAGGCGTGAAGGGAGCCAAGGGGGGACCAGGACCCAGAGGACCCAGAGGAGAGCAGGTAAGGTCCCTGACATGGGGTCTTCTCCACCTCAAGAAGTCGGCTCATCCAGCAGAGTGGAAGTGCTCCACCCCCTCCCACCCTCTCCCCTTGCCCCTGCCAGGCTGATTCTCACAATTCTCCCTCTGTCTTTGGGGCTTGTGGCCAGCCATTTATCCAATCCGGCAAAGGTCGGCCTCATGCCCAGTGCTGCCCTCCTGCCTGATGCCCAGTGCTGCCCTCTGCCCCATGCCCAGCCTGTCTGTGTTTGTTCCCTTCTTCCATGTCCCTGGGACCCAAACTTCGGAGACTGTAAGCTCCCGGAGGGAAGGGGCTGCTCTGTTTTGGGAGTCTGTGACCCCGCTTAGCGTAGCTCTCGGCACACATCAGAAGCCTAATAAGTGCTGAGCTTAATTGACTGAGCATGGAGAGAGGCCAGGAAGTCCCAGCATCCACCTGTATTATTGACACCATCAAATATTCAGAGCCCCAGGGAGTTTGAGTGTGCCTCATGGTGACCGTATCTGTTCCCACTGAGCTGATGGGCATCGGTGTCTGACTTCTGGATGCCCGAGGAAAGCTCCTGGAGCTTCCTAGAGCAGGGTCCTGTGGTCCCAGGCAGTGGCCCTGCACCAAATCTGAGCACCTCCCAGGCCACTTGGTCTGAGGGCACTATTCCCTTCTAACTCTGCTTATTCTGAACTGAAGCTGTAACTAGGGTGGGTGAACAGGGCTTTGTCCCAGATGGAAGATTTTTAAGGGTCTGAGCAAGTCTCATCCCAGGAGCACTTTCTAAGCTACCTTCCCTGCCTACTTGGTGGCAGTGGAGGCCTCATCCCAAGGCTCCCCAGGGCTCCTTCCCCCACCCCAACAACCACACCCCTCCCCCTCTGCTTTTCCCTCTCCCCCACTTACCCCCCCATCCTGGCTCTGTTCTGAATGTTGGCTGCTTGTGGAGTCACTTACAGGAGACCCTCCTCCTCAATTGTATTTCTCTCTGGCAGGGCCGCAGAGGAGATCCTGGGGCCAAAGGCAGCCCAGGAAACGACGGGCCAAAGGGAGAAAAGGTAAGCAGGTTCCGGTGGCATGAGGGAGGGTCCTTCACGTAATTCTGGGCAAGTTTCAAGAGAGCAGAGGGCCCCGAAGGAGACTTTGGGGACAAGACCCCCCTAGGGCCAGGAAACAGGCCTCCTCCCCCATCACCACCATCCTCCCCCTCCCCTAAAACCTCGGCCCGGCCCTCACTTGGGTTTGTCCATCAATGCTATGGCTCCACTTCCAGCCCGTCACTAACAAGCCCTGAACAAGGGCAAGGCCTTTCCCCTCCCTGGGCCTCGGTATCCTAGTCTATACAATAAGATGGGCATAGAAGAGATGGCATCTAAGCCTCGCTGCGCCTCAGTTTCCCCATCTGTAAAATAAGGGGTTGGGCGCATCTCCCCTGTGATTCTGTGCACGAGAGAGTGGGAAGGAGAGAAAGCCTAGTGACATAGCAGTGGGGGCCGCTACCGGGGGCAGAGCGGTGTGGAGAGGGGGCTGGGTTGGGAGCCGGAGCACCTGGGGCAGACCCTGGCATTGCCCCCTCGGGCGAGGAAGTCACTCCAACTCTGCACCTGTTAAGTGGAGGCTGGGCTAGAGGCTTTGAGGTCGCTTCCATCGCCCCCGGGGCTCATCTTCAAGCCCTTCCCCATCACACTTTGCTCTGCGCACAGCCCCACTGGCCTACAGGAAAACTTTGTCCCTGAGCCTCTGGATCCTCCTGCAGAGAAGGAGGGATGTCCAGCATTGCCCCTCAAAAGACCAGGACTTGGCATTTCGCTGCAATTGAAAGTATGGGGCTTGTCCTGGTGTCTCTTTTTCCACAGGGAGACCCCGGCCCAGAGGGACCCAGAGGCCTGGCAGGAGAAATTGGGAACAAAGGAGCCAAGGTAAGTGGGCCCAGCCCATTGGGCAATGAAGCCCATCTGCCTTTACCCATCCCCCCCTCACACCCGCCCCACCCCCCATCCCCACTATTTACCATCCAAGCTGGATCCCAGCAGGATAGTGGAAACCCCAGGCAGCAGAGACGGCCTGCAGGGCAGCGGGAACTCGGAGCCATCCTCTGTGGGCAGGAAGGGGGGTTGCCCAAGCAAAGGAGGCAGGCACCCTGAACCACACTCCAGCAGGTGGCTGGAGGGGGCTCCCATGGGCCAGGGGTCAAACCCTGCCCCTAAAGAGTTACACACAGTCCTTGGGGCTCCCCTGGCAGCCCAGCCCCTCAGCCCAGGATTAGGAAATGCCAGGGGTGCCAGCCAGGTCTGAGAAAACTCTGGGCTCTGTCCCAGGACTTTCTGACCTCTTCCTTCCTCCTGTCCACCACCTTTGCCCTGGTCAGAGCTAACCTAAACTACCCAGACTTAACAGTTAGCTCATCCCTTCTCTTACGCTTTGCTAACTCGTGTATATCTGAAGGCCTGTAAAACAGGCAGCAGACTTTGCCGCAGGTCCCCAGGGAGATGGCCAGGGCGTCAGAGTGCCAATGCCTTCTGGGAGAGAGAGTGTATAGAGAAGAGTTTGGCCACCCCGAAAAAAGAGCAGGCTTCCATCTCTGCACTTTGATATATTCAAACATTTGGCCCAGTGAAGGCAAAGTGCCGACAGAAAGAGGCTGCGTGGCATAATGGATAGAGACCTGGCCTCAGTCAGGAAGCCCTGAGTTCAAGTTTTGCCCCTGACACGCCCAGACTGTGGGACCCTGGGCATGTCACTAAATACCTCCTAGTCCCCAGGGCAGGTCTCTAAGGTGCAGAGAAAGGGCCCACTTGCTCTGGTAGAGGAAATTGGCTGGTTGGATGGTTCCTGTACCAAGAAGGTCACAGGTCTGATTGATTAGAAAGCAGACAAGCCAATCTCACTATTGGAATGCTGTTTTCCATCTAAACACCTGGGCGGCCTCTTGTCCAGACCCTGCCTTAGAGGTGGACGTGGGAGGGGATTGGCTGCAGGAAGCGGAATGAGCACAAGGGCCGCTTGCCTGTCCCTACAGGGTGACCGTGGCTTGCCCGGACCCAGAGGACCTCAGGGCAGCCTTGGAGAGCCTGGGAAGCAGGTGAGTTACCTGGGAAGCAGGTGAGTTACCTGGAAATCACGAGGCCTTCAGAGAGGCTGGGTCAGACCTCCTGCTCATGCCAGGAGCTGTTCCCTCAGCACCTTAACCCCCACCCCACCCCCGTGGAGGCACCTGCAAGCCTATGAAATTCTGATGAATGGAGGTGATGTCATGAGAGCAAGTTGGCCTCAAGGAGCAAAAAGGGTGTAGAAGGTGCCCTGAAGGTCATTTCTCAAGAACATGATTGTCCACCTCCCCAGGCAGCCCCTGGCACCTGGAGCTGCCCTGCCCGTAGTCTGTGCCAGCTGCCCCCCCTCCAGGGAGCCCATGGAAGGCACAACAGACACCCCAATGCCATGGTCGCTTGGCTCAGCCCCCAACAGCAGGGTGCTGCTCACAGGCCTCTCCCTGCCAAGTCAGAATGGTGCATCAGCTTGCCCACCGTGGGCAGTCAACTCTTAGCTTGCCAATCCCCAAACCTCCTAATCCTTTATATTGCTCCCCTGAGAGAGCTGGCTGCTCCGTCTCCTCCTGCCTGCCCTCCTCTTCCCTGCTTCCACACCCCAGGAGCTAAGGTCCCGGATGAGGAGTAGCCCCTGGTTGATGTGAGAATATCATTAATATTCCATTTAGTTGGGGCGGCTAGGTGGCGCAGTGGATAGAGCACCGGCCCTGGATTCAGGAGTACCTGAGTTCAAATCCGGCCTCAGACACTTAATACTTACCAGCTGTGTGACCCTGGGCAAGTCACTTAACCCCCATTGTCCCGCCAAAAAAAAATATATATATATATATACATTTAGTTTTACCCGTCACATAGAGCAGGGAGGTGCTCAGCTGGTCTGTGATCTAGCCTGGGCTGGGAAGCACTGCTTTTTGCTAGAAATACAGCCGGCCAGCTAATGATGAGGGAGATCCTCACTTTCCCCTTTTCCGTGCCTTCCCTTAGGGATCACGTGGGGATCCAGGGGATGCTGGTCCCAGAGGAGAATCAGGACCTCCAGGACCCAAGGTAGGTATGGATGGCTGCCTGCTAGCAGCAGGTGAGGGCCTGGCTCAGCCTGGGCCACCCTCTTGGCTTGGCTTCACCCTGAGGGGGCATCAGAGGGATGGAGGGAGAGGAGAAAAGGAGAAAAGAGGCCAAAGTCCCTCCCCTGTGAGCCAGGGAAGAGACAGGGCTCTGAGGTCCCACCCCCCCCTCCAGAATCATCGGGAGGGGAGCTGAGTGTCCCCAGCACACAGTATTTACACCTTGGGCAGTCCCCAGACAACAGGGGTGCATCCCAGCTCTGTTGTGGTTGTGTGGCCTGGGGCAGGTCTCTTCCCCTCTCTGTTGGGCTCCCTCTAAAAGGAGGCTACTGGGCTAACGAGTTCTGAATCCACAGAGCAAGGCCAGGTTCATTCCCTTCTGGCCCCTGGAGGGGCTGAGCCTGCCCTGGAGAAGGCCAGACATCACCCGTTCTATAAATATCAGCCATCATGATTAATTATCCTCACCATCTTCACAAAGACCCCGCCCCACACAGGAAGGTCCCAAAGACAGCATTTCTTTTGTGTGTCAGAGCCGAAGAATCAGCCGCCTTCAGACACACTGGCCCTATTGATGGCGGCACCAATACCCCCCACTTGCATGCCCCGGGTAGTCTACAGCACTCACATGGGTTAGAGGGTGCCCAGCAAATGTTGGCTGGCAATTAGGTGGATCATAGAACTCACCTGACCTCAGAGCTCCCAACACACATGGTCATGACGGTTACATGATGTGAACATTAGAACTGTCCATCTTCATCTAGGGAGACCGAGGTCGGCCTGGCTTCAGTTACCCTGGACCTCGAGGAGAGCCGGTAAGTTCTGGACTGAGCACAAGAAACAAACGTTGGTGGGGGGATGGGCTCATCGAGGAGCAGGGGACCGCTAAGTGCGGGACTCTGCTCCCTCCAGGACAGAGCCCCATAGCCTTTGGACCCAAAGGAGGACAGTGTGCTAGATGTGCTAGGTAGGCCCTGACTGAGGCCTCACACCATCGCCAGAGGCAGGGGTAGCCAGGGAGGGAGGTTCTGCTTGCTTAAGAGCTTGTCAGAGCCCTGAGACCCCTATTCCAGATGTTGAAACATTAAGGTAAATGTGAAAACTCCACCTGAGCAAGGTGGGCAAATGGCCCCACGGGGGCTTGACAGGTCACCAGGGGCAGGGACCCTGTCCATTCAGGGCCATTCACTCAGTCAGCCCCTCAGACTGGACGGCCCATCCAGTTCAATCACCCAACACATGGATTCCCTGTTGAACTGAGCTATTAGCGTGGACAGGGCATCCTGATATGGAGCAGACACACTAACCATGAGCCTGACCGCCAGAAAAGCAGCTGGGTCTGGTGGCCCAGCAAAGGAAGAAGCCTCTTTGGTACAGAGGGAGGCAGGATCAAAAAGCCCAAGATCCCTGGGCTGGAGAGTGTAAAAGATGGAGGGGTTTGGCAATCATAGGGCAGAGAGAGGGAAAGGGGTTAGATCTGTCGGGGCAGAAGACCCACGTTTGAGACCCAGCCAGAGGTCTAACCCAGCTGGGTCCTTCTTCTCTCTAGGCCTCCATTTTCTTATTAGTAAAATTAGGGAGGAAAGGTGCAAGGAAGGAAAGAAGGAAGGAAGGAAGGAAGGAAGGAAGGAAGGAAGGAAGGAAGGAAGGAAGGAAGGAAGGAAGGAAGGAAGGAAGGAAGGAAGGAAGGAAGGAAGGAAGGAAGGAAGGAAGGAAGGAAGGAAGGAAGGAAGAAGGAAGTAGAAAAGGAGGGAGGGGGAGGGAGGTTGAGGAAGGTGGAGAGAAGCAAGTGGACAACAGATGTTTCCCTGCTACCTAAAGATCCATGTGGGGGAGCTGCCTCTTCAGGGAGTCTCCCCAGAGGGTCTGTCTCCCAGCCCCATGTCCAAATGCAGGGCTTTTTCTCTCTGAGGAGTCATTCATCTGGGTGTGCTTATTTCACAGGGAGAAAAAGGGGAGCCTGGCCCCCCAGGCCCAGAGGTACAGTATCTTCCTCATAGTCCTTGAATTGGGTGAGTCAGAGTCGGGGGCAGGTGGGTCCGGTATCCTCTGCTGCTGGGGTCCCAACCCTCCTCCCTAAGCGACCTCTGTGCAGTGATGCCTGCAGTGTCCCTGACATCCCTCATGGAATGGGGTCGTGGGAATCACGTGCTAGGCCTTGGCTACCTGTGTGGCCCAGGGAAAGTCACTCCCCCTCTGAGTCCGATTTCTCCCCTGTCCCCTGGGCCTGAGGATGCTCGAGCTGACTCCATCCCAGGGGCCCGTGAGGAAAGTGCTTGGTGAAGCTTGGAAGCGTTCCCAAGCTCTGAGTGATGACAGTGACGATGGTAAAGAATTAGTTTTGACACAACTACTTACAAACGTGCTTGATCAGCCCCGTCATCTCCAAGCTGGGGGTGCTCATTTCTCAGGCCCCGGCTCAAAGCTTTGCTCTCACTCACACTCCCCCTCCTCACCCCATTTCCAATATGGGCCTGCTGGGCTGAGGGCCCAAGAGACACTGCCCCACCCACCACCCCGTCCTGTCCCCATTGCCATGAATCCGGCTCTGCTGAGCAAGGCAGCAGGATTCCCAATATCCCCTCGGACATCCTGTCAGCTTCCACTGGTCTGAGAAAACGGCATTCTGGGGAATGTTTATGATGGGTGTAGACACACATTCACCACTGAGTTACGACCCAGGGCTCAGGCTCTTCCCGACTGGTCAAATGGTCATTGTCCTGCATAACTGTGTTCTCTTACGTAACAAACAGGGCGGAAGAGGGGACTTTGGAATCAAGGGAGCCCCTGGGAAAAAAGGAGAGAAAGGAGAGCCGGTGAGTAGGCCAGCTCCTGGGCCGCCACACCTGGTGGGGCCTTGAGTCTTCCCCACCCCCACCCCCACCCCCACCCCCATCAAAAGTCTTAAGGAAAAGTGAAGTTCATCTCTGCCAGCCTAGGGCCCGTGTGGAGGAAGGCGCCTTTGGCCCCGGAGTCAAACACCACCTCTGACCCTTGCTGGCTGTGAGACAATGGCTAGTCACTCATTTTCTCTGTTGTAAATGGGCAGCTGTGAGCCTTGGCATGCCGGGAGGATGGGCACTGGTGTCATTAGAGAGCAGAGCCAAGGGGAAAAGCTACTTTGACTGGATCAGAGTAGAAACAGCGGATGGGGCAGTCCAGGAGAGGCTGTGAATGGGAAGTGCCCTCCATTGGCTTGGGCCCGGGGGTGCCAGGCTGGCCCTCAGGATCAGGCTAAAAATGGTTTTTTTCTGCCTTGTACTCGTACCCACCGAGCTCCTCCCCTTGCCCTGTGACCTCCCCCTTTGGAGGAGAGGCAGGACGCTGTGCTGCGGCGTGCATCATCCACCCCCTGCTCCCTAGAGCTGGTCTTCCCCCGGCTCCCACCAGCTGGGGAGGAATAATCACCCACCGAGCTCTCCTCACAGACCAGGTGTCAGCAGAGTTTGGCGCCTCCTCATTCGGGTTTGTCCTTTACAGGCAGATCCTGGTCCCCCCGGAGAGCCCGGTCCCAGAGGACCCAAAGGATCTCCAGGCCCAGAGGTACTTCCCCTTTGCTGAGTCCTGCATCTGCTGCCCCTGAGCATTGACCTGCCAGTCCAGGCTTGGGAACGGGAGTCTGGCAAGGGCTCCCCGGCCCCCCAGAGTCCCAGCACCCTATGCATGCCTCTCACCCCCCTCGACCTTGTCCTCCCTCTGCAGAGGAAGCTGCCAACTGCTGGCAGAGCTGCCAGCAAAGATCCTAACCATAGACTTCTTCCCCTAGGGCGAACCCGGACCCCCTGGAGACCCCGGCCTGACGGTGCGTAGGCCTGGTTGTGGAGGCAGGGGATTGTTCAAAGCATCCTCAGTGGGATGGCATCTGTGCTCCCATGTGGGAGCCCCCCGTGTGGGAGCCCCGCCTCGTGTGGGAGCCCCCCCCCGTGTGGGAGCCCCGCCTCATGTGGGAGCCCCCCCCGTGTGGGAGCCCCGCCTCATGTGGGAGCCCCCCCCCGTGTGGGAGCCCCCCCCGTGTGGGAGCCCCGCCTCATGTGGGAGCCCCCCCCGTGTGGGAGCCCCCCCCCGTGTGGGAGCCCCTCCTCATGTGGGAGCCCCCCCCGTGTGGGAGCCCCGCCTCATGTGGGAGCCCCCCCCCGTGTGGGAGCCCCGCCTCGTGTGGGAGCCCCGCCTCATGTGGGAGCCCCCCCCCGTGTGGGAGCCCCGCCTCGTGTGGGAGCCCCGCCTCATGTGGGAGCCCCCCCCCCGTGTGGGAGCCCCGCCTCATGTGGGAGCCCCCCCCCCCGTGTGGGAGCCCCTCCTCATGTGGAACCTTCTGAGAAGAAACCAAACCTCATGAGGGCGCAGTCCTTCCTTCTCCCAGGAGCAAAGACAGGGAGAGAGGCTGGGAGGGGAGGATGGGAGAACCAAGGGGTAATTCTGGTTCTGATGCTGTTGTTGAGGGAAAGTCTCTCCCCCCACTTCATCCCCTGCCTTGCCCCACTTTGGTGGTGGAGGCAGGAGCCCCAGCTCTCCCTGACCTCTCCCTTGCTTTCCTGCAGGAATGTGACGTCATGACATATGTGAGGGAGACGTGTGGCTGCTGTGGTGAGTCAGCTGGTGCTCCCAGGGCAGTGGGCACTGCCTGGGGCGGGCTCAGAGGGTCAGGACGGCTTCCACACCAAGAGGGGCTGGGGTTCGTTTCAACAACCAGCATCTATTGGGAGCCAGCTCTATCTAGTCTGTACAAGAAAGTTAGGGAGTCTCAGCAGATAGAGACCTGGCTGGAGAATCGGGAAGAAGGGACCAAGTCTTGCCCCTGGCTGTGGGACCCCGAGCAGGGTGGACCTCCTGGTGCTTCCTAAGGCTTCAGTGGCCAACCTGCATCGGCAGAGGGAGTGTGCACACCAGGGAGTTCCTCGGCGGTCGGGAGGAGATCGTTAGAGGCCACAGGCCTTCTGCTTGACGCCAGCATTAAGAAACTCCAAGAGCTGACAATGAGATAGGGAGAAGGACGCTACACTAATCAGCAGGATGTGAGGGAGAACAAGCACAGAGGAGCAGTGTAGCCATAGAACAGGGGAGACTTGAGGGGAGCTGTCCTTGACCTGAGCCTGGGGCTCGGTCCCAGCGAGCTTGGGCCACAACGGCGCTCACCTGCTGGACCTCTCCCTTGCACTTGACTGATGGTGCATCAGCCATGCTGTTGCCCATTTGGGGCCAGTCGCTCCGCCAGGGGACTCAGGGGATGGACGCCCTGGGGAGGCTAAGTCGGTTCCTCCCCTGGAGCACGAGGCGTGGGTCCCACGGAGGTGCGAGGTGCGCAGGAGCTGAGGAAGCCTGTCAGAGCGGCGCTCCCGCCTGTCCCGGCTGCGGGCGCCTCCTCCCTGGTGACACGCCCCTCCCTTCCGCCTTCCCTCCCCAGACTGCGAGAAGCACTGCGGCGCTCTGGATATCGTGTTCGTCATTGACAGCTCGGAGAGCATCGGCTACACCAACTTCTCCCTGGAGAAGAATTTTGTCATCAATGTCGTCAACAGGCTCGGTTCCATCACCAAGGACCCCAACGCAGAAACAGGTCAGCCTTCGCTGGACCACGGCTCCTCCTGGGGGGTGTAGACACGCTCATTGGCGCACCTGGAAGCGCTGGGGTTTGTCCATCATTGACTCCAGGATGGGGAAGCGGGGAGCCCCACCCCATTCTGGGCGGGGGAGGGGGCGTGGCGATCACCTGGGAGGCGGTCACGCCCAGCTCACGCTGTCCGCTCCGCCGCAGGGACTCGCATCGGGGTGGTTCAGTACAGCCATGACGGAACCTTTGAGGCCATTAAGCTGGACGATGAGCGGATCACCACCCTTTCCCAATTCAAGGAGGAGGTGAAAAAGTTAGAGTGGATTGCAGGGGGCACCTGGACCCCCTCGGCCCTGAATTACACCTACAACGCTCTCATCAAGGGCAGCAGGCGGAAGAAGACCAAAGTGTTCGCGGTCGTCATCACCGACGGGCGCCATGATCCCCGTGATGACGAGCAATCCCTCACGGCCTTGTGTAACACGGTCGAGAACGTCGTCGTCACGGCCATTGGCATCGGGGACATGTTCAACGAGCAGCACGAGAGCGAGAGTCTGAGGTCCATCGCCTGCAACCAGAAGGGTCAAGTGCGCAACATGACCTTGTTCTCTGACTTGGTGGCCGAAAAGTTCATCGATGAGATGGAAGTTTTCCTCTGCCCAGGTCAGTGCCTGGTACCTCTGTCCCCTCTGGGAGGGGCTGGGGGAGCTGCTGGTCCTCCCCCCAAGAGCCTAGCAAGGTGCTTTGGGCTGGATGGAGAAAGGGGCAGGCCTTCCTCTGCTCTCCCAGAAAGGCAGAAATGGAAGCCACCATCCCCAGGTGAAGGACGCTGGCAATCTGGAGAGTGGCGGGTCTTTTCATCGAGAGCCCCTTGAGCTAGCCCATTGACCACAGGTGCTTACGAAGGCCACAGCAGCCACAACAATAAAAGTGGCATTTCTGTCAAGCTCGGAGGGTTGCCAAGTTCTTTAACTGTATCATCTCCTTAGGTCCATTTTACAGAGGAAGAAGCTGAGGCAGACAGAGGTTCTGTGCCCAGGGTCACACAGGTAGTCACTGTCTGAAGCAGGATTCACACTCAGGACTTCTGACTCTAAGTCAAACATTCCATTAAGCCCAGGGAAAAGCCAAACACCCATGTGCCCACACACACACAGCTGGGGCACGGGGTAGTCCAGAACAAGTGAAGTCAGACCGAGCTTCCCTAACGCTCTACCATCAGTGGGAAGAAGGGGGGATCCATAGAAGGGAGTAGAAAAGAAGCATGGGAAAGTGTATTTCAATGGGTAGAGCACCAGAGCATGGAGTCAGGAAGACCTTCATGTGAACCCTCCTTCAGCTACTTCCTGGCTGAGGCCCCTCTCTGCACCTCAGTTTCCTCAGCTGCAAAATGGGAGCAGTTTCGCTCCAACTCTATGATCTTATGAATGGAGCAGAAAGACCGCCCCCTCTGGGTTTTGTACTGGCATGAGCCAGAAGACACTAGGATTCAGAACTGCCCATTCTCATCAAGCATTCTTTTCTCTTCCAGATCCACAGATTGTCTGCCCCGATCTTCCCTGCCAAACAGGTAATGCTAGAGGGTCACCTTATCTCCCCCACTCTCCCTCCCACTCTATCCCCCTGTGTCTGTCTGTCTGTTGCGCGCACACACACACACACACACACACACATTCACTCACTCACACATTTTGGGAATGAAAGGAAAGTGCAGACTAGCTCAGTGTGTTAATGGTGGGATAGGGAAGGTTGAGATTAAATTCATGGTTGCCTAGGGCTAAAAGCTAGTCCGCATTTGCCCTGTGCTTCTGGGATGAGAAATTGGGGCCCAAACAGCCTGGCTCTTCCCAGCCCCCTCATCCCAAAGCGAGGCCCAGATCTGTTAAAGACAGGATGTTAGTTTAAGGAAACCCTAGGGAACAAAGAGGAAACCCAGGGCAAGACTCTGAAAGCTTCATGTTCCAGGGCTCCCACAGATGGTATGGGAGGTTACACCTTCATCAATCCATTTCCATAACCAGCAAGAGCTTAGTATGTGCTAGGCCTGGCTATCACCCTCCCTAAGTGGGCACAAGGGCATGAGCCCTCCCTGGTTTCTCAGCTTTGGGCTTCAGGAGACTCTCTTTGTGGGTCCCAGGATCCTTTGTGCCCACGGGCCACACAACTGCTGGATTCCCACTGACCAGAAATTGGTTTCAGAGTCTGTTTTTCTCTCATGGCTGCTCAAGCCCATAGGGCCTCAATGGGGGGACATCAGTCAATGCTAGGGGGGTGGGCGTGATCCTGAGAACTGTAGGGATTGTTAAAAATGTCTTCTCCTTGAGAATTCCTACAGTAGAGAGTGGGGTAAGATACTGGTGTATTTTTGTGTAGCAAACCCCTCAGTTTCACTGGGATGTATGTGTTAGAGGTGGGGGAGGGGATCAGGGGAGGGAGACCTCCCAGCAATGCAGATGACATCCCATCTGTAACTAAGGGTCTCACAGTTGCCTGAGAAAAGGTTGCTTGCTCTTCTTCATAAACCGATAACCCTAAAACCAGTCAAAAGCTGACGATCTAGACCCTTGTGGGTGCTGTGCTTACTGACTCTCTCCTGTCATCTGTTGCCAAGAGCCCTTGCCCTGCATGCCTCCCATGGATACCAGCCCTGTCTCTCTTGGTCAGCCTCACAGGGTCCTGGTCTCCTCTGAGGCAGCTTCCTATAGGGAAGAGATGCAGCCTGAGACTGTGGCCCCCTCAAGCCGAGTGAGGGCCCGATGAGGTCGGGCTGGCCGCCAAGCACAGGGAAGTGCCTCTAGCGATGGCTAGCCCTTCAGGGGCCCCAGGCTGACCAAGGTCCCAGCAGTGCTCCCCAAAGGTGTTGGCCTGAATTTGGTGTTGGCCCTGCCGCGTCCTGCAGGGGTCTGTGGCGATGCCTCACTCATGGTTGTTACTTTGGAGATGTTTTCCAAAGGTTGTAGAGGTCTTGCTGTTCTCAGTGCTGGGGCTCGTTGTCAGTCTGGCAGAAGGAGAGGGGGCACGGAGGTGAGACACTAGTGTTGGCTAAAGTCTCTAGATCTGCAGTGGGGATCAACTGTGAGCCACTGAAGGGAGCTTAGAGTGGGGCATCAAGAGATGGGTTTGAGTCCTGGTTCTGCCTTTAAACAGCTGGACTGCCTTGGGCAAGACTTTTCTGGGACTCAGTTTCCTCAACTATAGGGAGGAGCTAATGATACCTGCCCTGCCTAGCTCCCAGGGCTTCTGTGGAGGCAAAATGAGCCCATGGGTGGAGGAGTGTTTTAAAAAGTCTAAAACCAGGGGCATCTAGGTGGCGCAGTGGATAAAGCACCAGCCCTGGATTCAGAAGGACCTGAGTTCAAATCCGGCCTCAGACACTTGACACTTACTAGCTGTGTGACCCTGGGCAAGTCACTTAACCCTCATTGCCCCACATGAAAAAGAAAAAAGAAAAAGTCTAAAACCTTTGACCAAGATTTGGTGGCACCTGATAGCGTGGCCCCTGCCTGATGACGTGGCCCCTGCCCACTAGGGAGGACGGCAGGCACACTTAAAAGGGGAGCTGGGCTCACCTGGAATGCTAGAAAGCTAACCCTGCTCAGTCTGAGTTAAACCCCCAGCCTGCACTGCTCTCTAAGGGTCCTGCTTTTGGGTGAAACTGTTCAGTTCAAATATTTTCATCCTTCCAAGGTCTTGGATTCCTTTCCTCCCCTGAGGCCCTTCCAACCTGATCCAGAGAGATCGCAGGGGCGGGGGGGTCTCTGGTCTGAACTTCAGTTTCTTAGCATGTAAAATGAGGGTGTTGGACTAGATGACCCCTCGGGTCCCTTCTGGGTCTATTTCTTTGCCATAATTCAATAGGTTTTCTCAAGCTGCTGGGACCAAAAAATGAATCCCCTCAGGCCAATCTGGTGATGAGCCCCTGAAGGTAGAGCAGCTGGGAAGGCATAGTCCATCACTGGTGCTTCCAGCTTAGCAGGACCGGTCAGGGTTTGTCCTTTGCTGGCCCAGACTTGGATAACCCAAGCTCATCCTCCCCACCTCGAGATTTCAACAGAGGGTGGAAAAGTCACTCTTCTGGGATGTGCTTCACTCATTGCCTGAGTCCAAGCCTGGCACCTGAGTTAAAGCCAACAACAGCAAAAGCAGAATGGAAATGGAGCCTTGACCCCCGAAATTTGCTCCATGATTCTCTCTTCTCTGCTGCGCACAGAGACCAGGTCTCTGAGGAGGTGACCTCTATTATTTCAGCTTCTTCCCTATGGGCTTACATTGAAGCAGACCCTCTATGCCTCCTCCCCTCATTGATGCAGACCCAGAGGCTCCAGTTGGAGATCTGTCTCTGGTGCCCTTCCTAAAGGTCTAGGGTTGCATGCCAGGCTGTGATACATCTTCTGCCCTATCCCAGCCTCCACCGAGGGGCTAGAGTGGCAAGTGATTTTCAGGTGATGGGAGGGCATGTCCATCAAGCTTGGCTGCTTTGGCGATGGTGCGTCTGGCAGCAGCACGTCTGCGAGCTGTATCCCTGATGGGCTGCTCTTTGTGGATGGAGCTAAGCCTACTGACTGCTGCCCATGGGCTGTGTGCTTTGAGTTCTTCCTCCAGCGGTGGGGATGGATTTTCACTGACCTATCCACACGCCTTCTCCCAATTCCCCTCTAATGGCATGACTGATGGCTTGCATCTGCAAGATGGCTGCCACAATCTGTAACCGGGAGCAAACGGGAGCTGAGCAGCCCCATGACCTCTAAGGTCATGAAGTACTATGAAGTACCATGATCTACCCAATGGCAACCATGGATGGAGATAGGGACCTGATAGGAAGTGAGAAGATAGGAGGTGAGTTCCCCCCTTCACCCTCCTCCTTACAACCTACCTGTTGTAATTCCTGACAGTAATCGTCATAAATCATGAGGTTCAGGGGACAATTGTAAGCAACAGATTCAGTTTTGCACACCAAAGCATAGATCATGTGTCTTGCTTTGTGATTAGCCATGTCCTCTCAGTCCCCTTCCAACTCTATTGGTCACCAATGGTGCCACTGGCCGGAGAGATACCCATCAGTCCCATCTCTCTTATTTGAATTTTCCCCATTGACTTGGGTCTAGTTGAATCTCTCTTCTTCACAATCATGGAGATTGGCCATTCCCCAGCCAAACAAATCCACCAGCTGGACCTTATCTGTCTGTTGATTTGTTGCCCTCGCGGACATCTTCTGCAGTGTTCAGCTTTCTAGCATGCCATGCCAAGAGTTGCACAGCACCCACAGAGTGGCCAAACCAACCGAAAAGTACAAGCTCTGTTGGCCTGACACAAACTGACCATTTTGGCAGGTGTCCTCCCCAAATTCACTGACGTCTTAGGAATAACACTTTGCTTAGGAGCTACCTAGATGCAAACCTACTTCCATGCTGGCAGCTCCCAAAGATGTTGATTTTGAGTCCTGTCCTTTACTCTGCTCCTTCTGCCATCAATAGGAGGGAAAGAAGTCGAAATGGAAGAGAGAGAATGACCAGAGGTCTAGATAACCCATCATTCCCCCAAAGCCCCCAGAGAGAGAGCGCCATTTTTAAGTTAAAGTGATTTCGTTTTTATTTTAAATTTAAAAGTGAATTAATATTTATAATTTTAATTAAAGTAGAGTATGACCAGTGGAGTCCATGCACCTTTGAGGTATAACTTGAGTAAAAAATCCATCCAAGCTTGCCTTTTGGCAGTAAACAGGCAAATGCCCAGATAATACCCTGGATTTTTTAATGAGTTTTTGTTGCTACGTAGACAATGTCCAAGCCCACCTTGACTTCCTTAGGCCAATAACTTTCTGTGGGCTTTCTGAAGGCAGCACCCCATTCTGCCATCTAAGTACCCCAAGCGACTTCTTCATTAACCAGGGTCAAGACCTTCACTGGAGTCCAGCCACCTAAGGACAAGTCTTTTCCCACCCGCAAAAGGGTTCTCTACAAAAATAAAGAGTTCAATCCAATCACATCCATCTGTGTATTATAGATGTGTGAGAGCAGGGCAAGATGGACTTTCTAGAGTGGTTCTTAGAAGCTCCAGCCAACAGCCATGGATGCCCCATAAGACAAGAGAATCCTTCTGTCTCTGGGTGTGTGTGCTGGTGGCATGCAGTCCCGAACTGTCCTCCCAGCTCTGTCCCTAACTAACTCTTTGACCCTCGGCAAGGTCCTACCCCAATCTGAGCCTCAGTTTTCATGCCTGTGCACTGAGGAGGTTGGACTAGATAATGCCCAAGGTCTCTCACTGCTCTTGAGTCCATCTGGCTGATGGATGACCATTGTCAGACCTGACCATGTCAGAGCAGCTCTTGTGGCTAAGGGTGGACTCAGTTGCCTTCTCAATGATTTGGCTCAAGCCTTTCAAAGTGCTTCCCTTCCCTGCCATCAGTGGACTGTCGCCTTGGGCACACTATCCATCAGACCAGAAGTAGTCAGGAACACCACCAATGCCAGAATGCCCTAAAATCTACTTTTGACACTCACTTGCAGATGGGGAGCCGCCTAGCGGCGAAATCCCAGTTACTTTCCTCCGCACAGAAGAAGGGCCCGACATATCTTTTCCCAGGACCATCCCCTTGATCGAACAGTTGCTAAACTCCACGAAGCATACCCAGGACCCCGCGGCGTACTCCAAGCTGGTGGCGGTCTTGGTCTATACAGCTGAGCGAGCCAAGTTTGCCACTGGAGACGAGCGGCAGGACTGGATGGAGCTGTTCATTGATACATTTAAGATGGTGCACAGGGATATTGTGGGGGACCCAGAAACGGTGCTAGCTCTCTGCTGAAGGTCCGAAACAGACTATATGGGGCTCCCGGGGGCGGAGATGGATATGTCATGTACAGCCAGATCTAGTTCTCTCATCGCACCATCCCTCACAGCAATATGGCGGCAAGGTGGCAGCTGAGTACAAAAGTCAGCCAAGCAATGGGATTCTATATTGGAAAATCTGCCCTCCCCATGATTCTGAGTGAGGCTGGAGGATGGGTGAGATAACAAGTCTGGACTGGACATTACATATTGATAATATATCCTTTTAAATATATATATTATATATAGCAAACGTGTTATATAAATAGATTTATATAGGAATCATGTTTAAATGACATGGAAAAAACATCCAATGACATCATTAAATAAGCTAACATTTGCACTGCAAATGAGGAACTGGATGGAAGGCTAGTTCCACTCAGATGTGATATGCAAATTTTATGTGGTATAATATTTATTTAAATAAATCAGGGCAAAGGAATACCTTCCTGTGCCACAAAATTCAGAATTCAGCTTTGGGGAAAGCTCTTTTCCCCAAATCCAGGATGCCTGGTCATACACCACTGCCAAACCATTTGAACAGAGAAGAAGTGAGGTCCCCACCTAGATGGCCAACCCAACAAACATCTGGCAATTTGAAAAAAAAGCCCAGCAGTGGCTGGCACTTCTCACCCTTCACCTTGATGCCAGTTGACATCTTTGACACACTGCGGGCATAGCCTGGAATGGAGGTGATGAGAGAACCCCCAGCCACTCCCCCAGCCCAGGGTGGCCGCTGTGTCGAGGAAATGCCGTAGTCCTCTGGTTTGGCTCTGATTTTGTGAACACATGGTGCATAATACTCCTTGGTGCTCAGAATAGTGGAAGAGCACTGAGAATGGTGACTCACTTTTCCTCCCTGGAGCCTCATTGGCCCATTTTTGCAATTGCTATTTTTTGTGGATTCCCCTGCCAGGTCCAAGAAGAAAGTAGGTGTTTTCTGTAGTTCAGGTTTAAGCATCTGTGTTTTTGTATATCTCCTCCACCTGGTTTCTATTGTGACTGTCTGTGAATTTTTCTGTGTTGTTTCTATTTGCTGTTTTACTTCCTTGGTGCTACCCTTGAATCTTGAGCAGCATGCCTCCCCCAAGGGGAGGGTCCCTAAAGGGAGCCACTGGAGCTCTGACCCGTACCCTGTCTGTCATTATTTGGTGGGAGTTTCTCCAATGCTGATGCGAATCAGTCTTGCCACCTTGATGGTCAGTCTTCATGACCTGCTGGGGCTCTCCAGAATGTACCAAGTGGTGGTGAGCCCCTGATCATGAACTTCTCTTGCCTTAGCTAGACTGGTGCTCAGTCGAAAGATGTACAGTCCTCATAGGGGCTCCACTGGGGTCATTGCTAGCCCCATACCGAAGGCCTTTCCAGTCTGGGTGGACTTGTCTGAACTTTAGCTCCACTGAGATAGCCTTCAAGAACCCAGGATTATCTCCAGTCTGGGATGAAGCTTCAAAGAAGGGCTTAATGGTAAGCCACAGAATCTCTGAGACAGCATGGACCTCCAATCCAATCTATGCCTGACCAAGAATCCCTTCTATAATCTCCACAACAAGTGGACAGCCAGCCTTCACTGGGAGACCACCAGAGAGAGGGGGCTCCCAACCTCCTGGGGCAGCTCACTCCATTTCTGGACAGCATTTGCTGATGGGAAGTTCTTCTTGACATCCAGCCTCAATCTGCCTCTTGGCAGCTTCCATCCCCAGCTTAGTTCACTCTGCCCTCCGACCAAGCAGAACATTATCCACATTGAAAGCCTTTCAGACACTTAAAATCTGCTGCCATATCTGCCCAAGCTTTCTCTTCTCCAAGCCCAGCATCCTCAGTTCCTTCACCGGATGTGTTCTCAAGGCTCTTCTGGGTTGGTCCCCTCTGAAAGTTTCCTGGCTTGTCAATTGTTATAAGTAACGAGGAGTTAAAGGAAATCTTACAGTAGGGATGAAATCTGATGAGTGATCCTCCCTCAAGGGAGCACAGACCAGGGCTCCTCCTCATGTCTTCCTTTGCATGCATGTGGCTTTGTATGTGAACCTCTTTGTCCTTTGTATGTTCCATGTACATTAACATGTTGACAGAAATTGCTGCTGAAGAGTTGGTTGTCTGGTTACTGCGTGCCTCTCTCATGGGGAGCTGTCTCTTTGCCAAGTGTGTTGTGGGGTCAAGGCTCCTTGAAAGAAAAGGAGGAATGGAGGGATGCTTGTGCGACACATTCCATGGGGAACAAAGTCTCAAGGCTTCCTCCAGGAGGGTCACAGAATGAGGACAGTTTCTCCATCCGGGGCTGAAAGCAGCTCCAATGCTCAGGCAAACACTTCAGCCTTTCATAAGCTCATGAAGAATGAGGGTGCGTGAGCCAGTAGGACTTCGAGGGAGGGATGGAATTGGTCGGACAGCAGCAGCTTCCTCTTGCCAACTTCCAAGGCTGCTGAATCCAGTTAGATACATACAGCATAAGGAGACAAAGAAGTCGAGAGCCTGGACCATTGGCCATGCGATGGTGCCTGAGCCTTGACCAAAGCTGCTCCCACTCACAGAATTCCCATCAAGACAGTGCCTGCTGTGAGGGGAGGTTACAAAGGCTCCCTATGCAGGACACCATCTGAACCTCACAGACCCCAACCTGGCAGGGAGCAGAGGTGCAATCCAGACCATTTACAGAGAAGGAAATCGGCTCAGAAGCCGGTAGCTTGCCCACAGGCACAAGGCTCTTTATAAGAACCAGGACCTGATGAACTCAGGCCTTCTAACTCCAAGCCCCTGGCTCTTTCCACTACACCGAATGTCCGAGAGCTTGGGGCTCTTTGCATGGGGCCAGCAGAATGGCCAAGGATGTGTGCGTCCGACTGTGGTCCCTATATTTCTGTCCAATGACAGTTCCCAGGATAGACAGTCCTTGGCATTTGTGATAATCTCCTCTAACCACCTCATGTTAGAGGATTAAACTGAGGCACAGAAAGTAAAAGGACTCGTTTAAGCTCCTGTGCATCTGCCAGTGGCTGAGCAGGTTTCCTGATTCTCTGTGGCCCTGGCACTGCCAAGAGCCACACTAGAGCAAACATGGACTTTGCCCAGGGTGGAAAGGCATTCTCTACCCACCCTCGATCTCAGGGGAGGCCATATTCTACAAAGTGGATTTGAAAGAAGAGTATTGGAGGCAGCTTGGTTTAGTGGATAAGGTGTTGGCCTCAGGGGGAGGAAGTCCCGGGTTCAAATCTTGCCTCTGGAATATCCTGGCTGTGTGACCCAGGCAGAGTCATTCATCCTCTGACCCAGACTACCCACTAAGACTATGTCAGGCACAGAGAAGGTGTCTGCCTACATGGACACCAGGGGTTTCTCTCTGGGAGTTCCCTCTACCCATGAGATGATAGGTATAATTTTAAACAAGAGATTCACCTCACTTCTGGGAGATAATTAACCAATTAGTAAGAACAAAACCAAAGGGGGCAAGAATCAAATGTTCTCGTCCCTGAGCCCTGAATGAGCTCCATCGAAAGCCATCGGCTCTCACATCCGTCTTGGCACAGTTCTATTATGTCAGAAAGGATGCAGGAGCCACGCGCCGCTATCCTTACGATCAGGGTAAAATGAAGACTAGAGGCAGCCTAGAGGAGGAAGGTAACCAGTGGGAGGTGTTTCTGTTCCCTGTCTCTCATTTCCTTTCACACCGTTGCCCAACAGTCTGATTCTGGAGAGGCAATGCGGGCCCCGAGGCTTGAGGACGGCTCTCCAGGTGTGGCCTGGTGATGGCAAAGAGCATTCTGGTGTTCTTTCCACGGTAGCTTCATCACCAGAACTAAGAGAAGGGCTTTGTCTCTGCATACAGTAGGTGCTCAACAAATACTCCCTGGGCTGATTTGAATCAGCTGGAAGGTTGTATGTAGTAAGAACAGAGGTGGGCACCTAGAAATCGGCCTGACATCCTAGGAGCTGCTTAGAGGGTCTCTTCTAGACCATTGGCACTTTGGAGCTTTCATTGGCCGGGGAGGGGGAGGGGATACTGAACAGAACAATTGTGGGAGGTACCACTTGGGAGGCGATGGATATGTTTTAGTGTGGACCTGGGGTTTGGTCCTGATGTGGAAACTCCTTTCATTGAGAGTCTTAGGGAGTTCACACAGCTAGTATGTGTCAGGGGCAGGATTTGAACCCAGATTTTCCTGACTCTCTCCACCATGGCATGTTGCCTCTAAATGACTGGTATCCCCTAATATCCATACTGTTTTCAGGAGAAGTAGCTAGAAATGGGCTGTGCTCTAGCACCAGAGCTCTGCCTCGCTTGTCGTCCATGAGGCCGCGTGATAGGTATTCACACAGAGCTATGGGCTAAGGCCCCAGACTTCCTCATCTAGACTCAGGCAGTGAGGAAAGGTGAATGGGTTTGATGCCATGCGTGGGGAGGGGTCTTCTGGCAGGCATTTCGGGGCCTGGCACATAACCTGAGCGGAGGTGAGGCATTCCAGGGTCCTGTGTCTCCCCAGCTCTCCCTCAATAGACATCTCAGCTCCTGGCCAGGCAGGACTCCGGACAAGGTGGCTGGCTCTCCGTCCTCTCCCTCATGCGTGGGGCTGCCCCTTCCTTCCGCCCATCACTGAATCTTTCCTTTCCTTCCCAGAGCTGTACGTAGCCCAGTGTACCCAACGGCCTGTTGACATTGTCTTCCTGCTCGATGGCTCGGAGAGGATTGGGGAGCGCAACTTCCACAAGGCCCACCGCTTTGTGGAGGAGGTGGCGCGCAGGCTCACCCTCGCCCGGCGACACAACGACCCCATGAACGCGCGAGTGGCCCTCCTCCAGTACGGCAACGAGCGCGAGCAGGAGGTCGTCTTCCCGCTCACCTCCAACCTGACCGTGATCCACAATGCGCTCAGCAACATCCGATACCTCAACTCCTTCTCCCACATTGGCACGGGCATCATCCATGCCATCAACAGCATCGTCATGGCGCAGCAGGCGGGGGCCCGGCGCCACGCTGAACTCTCCTTCGTCTTCATCACAGACGGCATCACGGGGGAGATGAGCCTGAACGAGTCCCTGCACTCCATGCGCAAGCAGGATGTCGTGCCCACCGTGCTGGCCCTGGGCACCGACGTCGACATGGGCCTCCTCATGAAGGTCAGCCTGGGGGATCGGTCGGCCATCTTCCGCGAGAAGGACTACGACTCCCTGTCCCAGCCCGGCTTCTTGGACAGGTTCATTAGATGGATCTGCTAGCTCTCCCCGAAGCTTTCAGAAGGCGCGTGTCCCAAGCACTCCACTCGCCCCCGCGGCCCCAACCCCAGAACACAGATGGCCACACACAGCTGAGATGCAGCCTTCCCCCTCCTCTGAGTTTAGTCCGCCCTCGCCTTGGCCTGGTGGGGCCCGAACCAGAGCACCCCTGCAGGCCCGACGCAGAGCGGACCTGATTGTCCGTGACGAACAAGGAGCCGTAACCAGCCCTAAACTCTTCATGGTGCTAATAGAAAACCAGAGCCATAGAATAACCTTTTCGATGCTTCTTAAAGTGCCAAGTCATTCCCTGCTCTGCGTGTGCGCGTGTGTGTGTGGAGTGCCTGCCAGAGTGTCTGGCTGCACGGAGATATCCATATTAGAGGCGTTCTTAGAGGAGAGAGCTCAGCATCTCCCTGAGATGAGGCATCAGGGGCGCCCGAATCTCCAGGATGTTTGCTCTTCCCGTCCCCACACTGGTTCTGATGAAGTCCAGTCCCATCCCTGAGGTGGATTCTCCTATTCCCTGGGCCCTCCAAGTAGAGGGAAACGCAGAGCTTCCAGGATCGAGAGCAAGTGGAAAGACACACAACCAGAGCAGCATTGACCAGCGCTGGTGGGGACCCTGTCCCCCCAGTCCGTCCCACACGCACGGCAGAATACTCTTCCTGACAGGCCACGGACATCCGTCACCTCTCCACACCAGCCCCCTCGGGGGCTCCCTCACGCCTCTTGCACCCACCATGAGAATGTTGGCCTCCCATCCAAGGCCACCATCTTCAAATTGCAATCCACAGGGCCCTCGGTGCCTGCCCTCTCCTCCCCGCCAGCCAAGATCCACACCAAGGGGACTTGATGCTTTCTGCTTCCTCGCCTGGCCTGGGCTGCTCTGCCCTTGTCCCCCACACTCTCCCCATCACCCACTTTGGAATCCAGCCCCAAGTGCATGTTTCCCATTGGACTGTTAGCCCTCAGACTTGGCCTTCCCTGCAGGGTCCCTGCTTGCTGAGAGAGCTGCTCGTGCCTTAGCTTTGGTCCTTTCATCCGCAGATGCCTCCTCTGCCTCACCTCCATTCTGAGAGCAGAGAAAGGTCCCTTCCTTCTCATGCAGTGGAGGAGCATGGTACACACTCGGTGCTCCCTGTGTGCTTGTAGATGCACCCCTTCTTTTCACCACAAGGCACAGGGGCGCCTTTACTCATCTGCTGCTCCCTCCCTCCCTGCACTCGGGTCTGCCTTCCCTCTCATTGCCACCATGTGCCCCCTCAGGAGTGAACTCAGGTCTTCCTCAGAAGAGGCAGCTTAGTCAGGCTGTTGACCTCCTGCTGTTCCAGCCTGGTCCTGGGAATACAACTCCTGGCACTTTGCTGTAGTTAGGATCCCAACGGCACCCTACAAATCCTGCTCAGGCTGCAGATCTCTTCACCTCTTTTTTTGGCTCTCCTTGATCCCTTTCCATAAGAAGCTGTGGGATTCCACACCTGCCTCCCCCCTCGTAGTTACATACGTCACTGGGGGCATCAGGCTTAGCCACAGAATTAAAATCCAATACATTTCTTCTGGAAACAAACTCTGTGACATTTCATCAATAAACTTTTTTCTTACCTCCCAATACAAAGTGGCTTATGGTGTTTTGATTGGTCCTAGAGGGTGAAATGGGCGTGCATGAGACCCTGGTGATCTTTCCTAGTCCCTTTTCCTATTGGCTGACCTAGATATCCGTTCTTTCCACAGTCACTCCTGGGTCACCCAGCTAAATAAACCCAAAATTCCATATTCCACAGATAACTATCCCCTGTTCTCATCGGTATTATCCTATGTGCTAAATGCCGTGCACTTAGGCAAACTCAGAATCCATATAATGACTGGCCCCAAAGAGAAGTCATTCACCACAGAGATGGATCACCTTGGATGGAGGTCTTCAGTACAGTGACCCAGCAATCTGGGCTGTTCAACATATTTTACCAATAATGTGGAAGAAGGCAGAGATGGCCAACGTGCTTATTAAATTGGCAAGTGACATGGGACTGGAAAGGAAAGCTAACCTACCAAAAGACAGGTAGAATAGAAAAAGGTCCTGACGGGTAGGAAAATGGGTTGAGTCTACTAAGACGAAATTTGAAAGGTAAATGTAAAGTTCAGCTCTTGGGTTAAAAATTAAATTTCCCTGGGGCAGCTAGGTGGTGCAGTGGATAAAGCACTGGCCCTGGATTCAAGAAGACCTAAGTTCAAATCCAGCCTCAGACACTTGACACTACCTGTGTGACCCTGGCTGGGCAAGTCACTTAACCCTCATTGCCCTGCAAAAGAAAGAAAGAAATTTCACAAATGCAAAATGGGGAAAGCATAGCTAGAAAATGTTTTCTGTTTAAAAAAAAAAAAAAAAGGCCTGGCGGGGCAGCTAGATGGCGAAGTGGTAAAGCACCGGCCCTGGATTCAGGAATACCTGAGTTCAAATCCGGCCTCAGACACTTGACACTTACTAGCTGTGTGACCCTGGGCAAGTCACTTAACCCTCATTGCCCTGCAAAAAAAAAAAAAAAAAAGGCCTGGGAGTTGGTGTGAACGGCAAGCTCAAAATGAGTCAGTGGTATGACACGCTCACTAATGGAGCAAACAACCCAGACCGTACTGATTTAATGCTCAGAACATAAAAGGTGATAGGCTCACTACCTCTTCCCTGCTCGGAGCACATCAGGATGATTGGACTCGGGTGTGCACATCACTTATTACTGTGTGATCCTGACTTCAGTCTGCCTCCATATCTTCATCTCTAAACTTTCCTGGGGTTGTGAGCATCACGGAAGAGAATACTTGTTGGACATCTGGCAAACCTGAAAGTGCTATTTAAATGCTACTTATCATTATTAGCAACAGCTGGAGAGAATCCCAAAAAAAAAGGGGGAGGGGTAAAAATGTGATAAGACCTATAGTCAAGATGCACAGCGAATTAACACAAACACATAAGACCAAGAATCATTCCACGATGGATACGTGGTTGGAGAATATGAACAAATGATTCTCAAAGAAGAATCATAATTATCAACCACTTAAAAGATTGTTTCAAATCACTAATGATAGGGGAAATGAACATCAAAACAACTCTGACATTGCACCTCGTACTATACTCAGCAAATTGACAGAGAACAAAAGATAGAATTAGTCAAAGTTATAGGGAATATGGAAAATGAATACATTATTAATGGAATTGTGAATTGGTCCAGCCATTTTGGAAAGCAGTTTGGAATTATACTTGAAAAATGACTAAAATGTCTATACCCTTTGGCCCACCGATGGGCATATATGCCAAAGCATTCATAGCAAAGTTTTCTATGATAGCAAAGAACTGGAAACAAAGTAGATACCCATCACTGGGGAAAAGGCTAAACAAACTGTGATGCATGAGTATGATGGAATATTACTGTGCTTTATGAAATGAGAAGTGTGGAGAACTCAGAGAAACAGAAAGATCTAATGAAATTGATTTAAAGCATCAGAGTCAAGAAGACCATATAGATGATTAATATAAGGACGTGAATAGAAAAATAATCAAATAAAACTGACTGTAATGAGAATGACTATGCTTGCCTCTGGAAAAAGGACGGAGAAAATGCCCCCTAACCCTAAATGCTTCCATGGCAGAGGGAGGGATGATGACTTGAAAGCATGGATAGATTCTTTCCTGATTCCTCAGCATCTGAGCTTCTTAATGCACGTGGCTACTTTGTCTCTGTGTTTTTGTTTTCTACCCGTCCTGTTCCTTTTGAATTATTGTCCACTTACCGAGACCCATATTCCAGTCATGGGTCTCTTCCCATGTATCATGGGAGGTAAGTTTTTCCACCTTGCGTTAGAAGCTTGTTATCTTGCTTGTTATCCATACTTGGTGCGTTTATTTGTAGCTATGAGTTTTACCACTGGCTTCTTTCCTGGATTTTATTTCCTATGAATTTCTGTGGCTATTTTTCTTTCTACAGTGTAGCAGTAGGGGCAGCTAGGTGGCGCAGTGGATAGAGCACTGGCCCTGGAGTCAGGAGTACCTGAGTTCAAATCCAGCCTCAGACACATGACACTTACTAGCTGTGTGACCCTGAGCAAGTCACTTAACCCCAATTGCCTCACTGAAAAAATATATATATATACAGTGTAGCAGTTTCTCGTTGTATATAGCAGGATGTGTGTGTGTGTGCGCGGTTTTTTATCTCCCTTTCTTTTTCAGATAAAGTCTTTGGGGGATTTTAATTATATTTCCAAGATTCCACTTTTACCATTAACTTCTCATCTTTGGCAAGGGGATCACCACTCCTGTGTTTGAAAACTCTGGTTTTTAGAAATACAAATCCCGTTGCCAGACATCATCTTCTAACCTGGGAGCTCAGACACTGCGTCTTATCCAAACTTTAGGTCTCTCCCCATATACAGATGAAATGTTTGTCTCAGATAGGTACTGATAGGAAAGGACACCATTTTCCACAATGCCATGATCTCTAGGGTCAGATGCTGAATGGAAGAGAACAATATTGTTTGGGGAAGTAAGGGAAGCCATGTGCAGAAATGGCAGGACATCCAGGCTGTGATGATGATGTGGTGACTGTGGCATGGCAGGCACAGCAGCTTCGGGGCCAGTGCCAAGAGTTCCTGAGACAAGCCAGGAGCTTCAGAAAGGGGTATGCAGGACCAGAGCCAAATTGGATACACAGAAGGTGTGTGGGCATGAGCACAAGTAGGCAGCCATTCGATCACTAAGCATTTGCTATACCCTAACTCTGCGCCCACTAACATGGTGCCCAGATGCCACAAAAGGAGACGCATGGATGCTGCCTTCCCTGTAATTCCCAACCCCACTCACACTACTGAGACTTCTGCTGCAGGTGGTGGGAGTTTGGTTCCTTAATAATTCGAAGGTGAAGTGACCTGCCCAGGCACCAGAGGCAGAATTCAAAGCCAGGTCTTGTTATCTTCAAGCCAGCAAGCATCTGCCAAGAGTTGAGAGGTCTAGGAATTCAGCTGAGTATAAGGAGTCAAGTGCTTACTGTTTGCTGAATAAATGACCTCAATACAACGCAATACCTGTAATATGAAATATAATGGTATACCAATACTATGAAGGGTCCTTTTTATTGTCACAGCCTCTGAGTTCAGTGTGGCCTCCAGAGGGGGTAAGAGTCATGAGATGAGGGTTTACTTGTATTCAACAATGGCACTTCACCAGAGCATTGAGATGGGGTGGGGTTGTGGGGTGGAAATTTTCTTTGACACTGGGAAGGGAAGAGATTTATCCAAGGTCACACAACCCTGATGTGTCAGGACAGGACTTGAGCCCAAGTCTCCTTGACCTTGATGTTAGCTCTCTATCAATTACACCACACTACTTCTCTATTGTAGTGGTTGTGTTAATCTTCTCTTTCCATCTTACAAAATGATTCAAGCATCATCTCCATTTTGTAGACAAAGGAGAGAAAGCAAAGCAATCCATTGACAGGATTGGGTCTCCCAGAAAGTCTGTAACTTGAACTCAGAGCCCCAGAATAAGTCCGTGGTTTACTTAAGGTTCTCTAGAGACTGAAAATTCCCCCAACTCACAGGGCTTGTATTTCTTTGTCTTTCCCCCTTATTTTAAGAGCAGCCTGTCCTAGGACATTTTCCTCTCCCCCTTCTCTGTCCATTTGCATCACTGGGAAAAACCAAGTGTGTCCAACCCAAGGGATGAGCATGATGATGGGTCTAGCTGGGAACCAGCAGGATACTGAAGAAATGTCGGGAAGGGCAGCTAGGTGCTGCAGTGGATAAAGCACTGGCCCTGGATTCAGGAGGACCTGAGTTCAAATCCAGTCTCAGACACTTGACACTTAATAGCTGTGTGACCAAAAAAAGAAGAAGAAGAAAGAAATGTCGGGACTAGGACCAGCAGGGAAAGAGCAGTGGCAACCACAGAAGAAGAGACATGATCTGGAAATAGGTTTGCCCTTATCACACACAGGGGAGGTAACATTGAAAAAGAGAAGCAAAGAGGAAGAAGGAAGAAAGAAAAGGAAGAAGGAAGGACAAAGAAGAGAAGAAGGGATCACAAAGGAAGAGAGAAGGAGAAGGGAAAGGGAAGGGGAGGATGAGAGGAAGGAGATTGCCTCTAGAATCAGGAGAAGGGAGGAACAGAGAGAGGGCTCCTCGTCCCTCCCACCCCCGCCCTCTTTTCTGGTCCTGCCTTGGTCTGCAGGATGTGCAGACTAAGGAGTGATGACCCAGCCCAGGTTTATGGGAATGGCCTCCCCTAAGCAGCCCTTGTACTCAGGACTGTCTGGAGCTCTGAGCTAAGACTTGTTCCTTCTAGAAGTCATTGTCCCCCTTGTAAGAAAACTCCCACCTGCCCTTGGGATCTTGCCCCACAGGGGCAAGTCAAGCAGTGTTCCTATGGTGACTTTTGCTGATTTCTGGAGCAGGGGCCATGAGCTAAGAGGAGGACCCAGTCCTTCAGAATGTCCCTGGGTCCTTCATCCCACAGTATGGTCTCCGACTCAAGGGTTACATGAGAAGAAAAAAGCCACCAATGAAATCTAATCGGAGCTCCCAAAGAAGCCCACAGACACGGCTTCGTTTTAATTTCAGAACAGACATTTAATCATTGTGGGAGAACAGGAAGAGCAGGAGCAGACAGACCACAGAAGAGCTGCAGAGCAGTGGTCAGCTTCTCCTGGTGCTGGCCCCTCCTTCAGGCTCCACAGGCTGTCTGTCACACCTCAGTCTGAATCGGAGCTTGAGCTACACGAACGGCGACGATGCTGAAAGAGAGAAGTGTTATTAGGATCCATCCGGATGAATCTGCGCCTGTACCTTGGTCCATGAAGGACAGGGTCACTCTGTAGGCTCGTTCTCTGGAGCCTGAGATTGCACTTGAGGCCCCTGGGAACCCAGAATCTGAAACCAAAGTGGGGGAGGAGCAGGGAATGTTACCCCAGACCTGATCTTTGCTTCAGAAAGAGTCAGAAATGATGTCCCTTGAGGGCACTGGGGATTTCGGCTGGAAGAAACTTCAGCGATCATTTAGTCGAACCCCCCAGATTTTACAGATGAGGAAACTGAGTCCTGGGAAGGGAAGGTCACTTGCCCAGAGTCCCACAGCTTGGCCTAGAACCCAGGCCCTTCCTAGTTCATTGGGTAAATGAACTGAATCTCTGAATTCTAACATTCCTCAGACCAGTTCAAGTCAATTCAAGACACATGTTTACTAAGGACTCACTCTGAGTGATGCCTTTTCATGGCATGAAGATGACCCTGGGGTCTTAGTGACTTCGCTGGTAGAGCACAAGCCCTGGATGGTTCTTCCAAACTGGAAAGGCTCAGATTCTAGACCCAGTGAGGGACAATGGGTCAGGTTCCTGAGACTCAGCACTTTGGTCACGGGCCCTCTCAACTGTCCATATGTCCAGCTATTGCTGGGCTGTTCTCTGGCCAATGAAGGGGGAGCTGACACATTCTCCAGGTATTGAAGTGCATTCAAGGCACTGTGCTCAGGCTAGTGAAATGAGGAAACAAGAGGTCCAGCTCTCAACAAGCTTGACATTGCATAGGATGGATTCAGTATATGCAGGAAGAGGCAGGATGCAAGGCAAAGATGGACAGAGGAGAGGTCCAGATACCAGGGGCTCAGAGGAGGTGAAGCAGGAAACAGCCCATGCTCCTGGGGAGGACTAAGAGGGGTTTCATGGCCCCTGAGCTGGACCGTGAAATAAGGCATGATTTTTTGTGGGATGGAGATGTGAGGAGACAGAGGATGCACTGCACAGACACACTGAGATAGGGCAAGAGGCAAGAGGGAAGAAGCCCTGGGAGTCTCCCTGGAATACAGAGCATGAGAAAGGGCATCTGGAGAAGAGCCTTGGAAGGCACATTGGCAAGAGGCTGAGGACAGAGGGCTTTAGATGCCATCCTGAAGAGGTTGTGGACACTGCCCGTAGGTGCTTCATGGGAGAGCCAACACTGCAGGAGCCAGGAAAACCTGGATGCACTTCCCCCCAATACACACACTGCCTGGAAGAGATAGCCAGAAGAGAGGCTGGGATGGGGGCCTGCAGCTCCAGGGAGAAATCGTGTCACACATAGGCATTTGGGAGTCGTCTGCAGAGAGGTGAGCAGTCGTTGCCTCTCTGGTCACAGGCAAGGTCTCCAAAAGATTTGTAAAGGGGAAATGAAAAAAATGGAGGACAGAGTCTGGCCGATGCCCACAGCTGGGGGCAAGAAGCTGCAGCCAAGCAACAAGCAGGAAGAGCGCCAAATAGTAGCAGCTGGACCACAGAAAGGAAGGGAAGAGAGTACTCAGAAGGGAGGTCCATTGTCGGAGATAGGTCATGGAGGACGGGAACCACAGGAAGAGCCCCAGGAGCAGGTAACAGAAGCCACTGGTGACTTCGGCCAGGGCCGGCCGGGGAGGGGGAGGGGGGCGGGGGAGGGGCGGGGGGAGGCTATCTTTCCGAAAGCTGAGGACAGGACAGGTTTGCTGCATTTAGAAGCTCAGCAGTGAAGGCAGGGAGTGATGGAGGGAGAGCTTGAGCCAGAGGAAGCTTTGTCTTTTAGGATGAGGGGCCCTTCAGATACTGGTGGCTACCGTGTGCCCCTCACCTGCTTCTCCATACTAAGTTAAATAGCCCCTGTTCTCCCTTCCCACCTAGCACCCTGACGGGCAGTTACTTGGACCGTGAGTTCTAACCCTATTTCGGACACTTACAAGGATTGGACCCTTAGGTCTAATGACTTCTGTAAAATGGGGAGGATAATACTTGCCCTCCCTACCCCCCAGGATGTTTGTTGAATCGGGATAAGACAAACAATCCTTCTATTGTCTGCTTCCCTCTGAGGACTCTGGCTCCATCAGAATTGCCTCAGACTCACCCCGGAGACTCACCTTACGGCAGTGGTGTCCAGGGGCATGTTTGTGATGCTTATGATGGTGTGGCCCATGATGGCCGCCTGGAGGAGGAGGGGGATAGCCGCCAGGAGGTGGGTGGCCATGGGGATGGTGGCCAGGATGGGGGGGGTGGCCATGATGGTGATGCCCAGGGCCGCCACCTGGATGAACATTAGGTGGGTAACCTGGCGGGGGGCATGGTGGCGCATTAGGCCCCGAGGGTGGATGCGGAGGACAGACTTGGATATTTGGTGGTGGCATTCCTATTTTAAAAAGAACAAAGGTAAGATGGTTTATAAATCCTCTCTCTTCCAACCTAAATAAATTTCAAGAGGACCCAAAGCCATATCCCAGATCACCTCCGTTCCCAAAGGCTCCCTCCATTCTCAGATGCCCAGCCAGAGGGAGCCTTGGGGCACTGAGGGCAGCTTTCAGAAGCCTCCAGAAAATCCTTCCTTGGCATCAGCAGCCCAGTCTCCCTGTCCGGACCTTGCTCAAAACTGCCAAAGGTGCATGTGCTCACTCCAAGAATCATGTTCTTCCTGACTCCAACAGGATGATGAGCCAGAAGACAACTAAGATTCTAGAGTAGGAGCTGGAAGAGACCTCGGAGGCCACCTTGTACAGGCAGCCTCCCCCTTTTCCAGATGAGGAAACTGAGGCCCAGGCAGGGGAAGGGACCTTCCCAAAGTCACACAGGTACAAGGTTGTCAGAAGTGGGATTTGCACCCAGGTCCTCTAACTCTACAACTGTACTATGCTGCTCCCTTATTATTTTAAAAATAAAATAATAACTGAGTGTTTGAGCAATGAGTCCATTTACTCATCCATGAAGGCCTTTGGGAAAAGATTCTGTTTCCTGTAGAAGTGACATGACACGATGAAAAGAGCAATGGTTATGGAATCCAAATGGAACCCAAAGATCTGGGTTCGAGTCCTGACTGCCACATATTTGCTAAGTGAGAGAAGGTGAGTCCCATTGTTCCATTTCCTTATTGGTACAATGGGAATGACAACAACCTCCTGGTCAGGGTGGTACCTTGGAGAGCTCCCTGTGAGCCTGAGACACCCCAGTGACTGGGAAGCCAGAAAAACCATGTACCACAGATGGCAGAGAAGAATTCTCAGGCTTCATGAAGATGTTTGCTTCACAACAGAGGACCTGTCCCCTCTCTCCAATCTATTCACCCTTTTGCTACTTCCTAGTGCTGTGCAGATGACCCTGGTTCCCAGGGGTGGTGCCACCAGAGCCTAGCTCTGCAAGGATCAGCTGGAAAGCTCAGAGTCAGAGCCCAAGGACAGACTGCCTTGCACAGGATGCGAAAGGACCAGCCCCACGAAGGGGAGAGAGGGCGCCTGCCAGGGAGACCATTGCGGAAGAGTATCGGTGCAAGGCAGTTTGTCCCAGCAGGAAGAGGACAGGATTTGGACAAGACCCTGGTTCCAAATCCTGGTTTCCCCAAGTGGGGAAGCTAAAGCCCCGCCTTCCTCAGGAAGCCCTTCCCAATCCCCCTTAATTTGAGGACCTTCACTTTGTGGAAAACCTCCAACTTGTCTGACTGTTTGCCTTTTGTCTCCCCCTTTAGACAGTAAGCTCCCTAAGGGCAGGAGCTGTCTTTTAGCTTTCTTTGTATCCTCAACACTTAGCCCAGCCAGGGGTCCTGAATTTGAGTGGGCAACAACTCCACCTGTATCTTCATGAACCTTTAACTGAGATCTAGCTTTTCCTTCAATCATTGAAGAGACAAAATTCTGAGAAAGGGCCACAGGCTTCTCCAGACAGCCCACAGTGGATCTAGAGCTGCCTGGAGAAATGGGAGGGTAAAAGACTTTCCCAAGGTCCTACAGCCAAGATGCGTCAGAGATGTGACTTGAACTCTGTTCTTCTGGACTCCAAGGCCACCCTCTAGCCACTATTCCACACTAGAGTATCTCATCATTTGACTGTTATTTGGTGGGAAATATTTTTAAATAATAAAAGAAAATTCCTTTGCCTGTTAGCTCATGGACAGCTTTCCTTATGGTGGTCCAAAACCACTGATTATAGAACTAGCTGATCTCCCTGAATTTGCCAGCTTTAAATCCTACACCTCTAAAAGAACTTTGGGTCCCTTACACCCCCTCCCTCAGAGAAGGGGAGGGAGAGTGTTGAAGCCATACCTGGATTGGGATTCCACATTTCTGCCTCTCCTTTTGCTACCTAAAATACAGAAGTGCAAGGTGGTTATTAGAATGGGAAATCCTCCCTCTCTCCTTCTGACTCGCCCCCAGTCAAACAATATCTTATGCCCTTGTCTTTCCAAGGCCCTTCTCTCTATTGCCTCTTGAGGGTACATCTAACCTGCCTTCTGCTTTCTAATCTTTATCACTTAGCGATTTTCAGGACAGGTCTTCCATGACCATGGATGACAACTGGCATAAAGAAGAGGAATGAGCGTCCCAAGAGAGAAGGAAAGAACACAGTTGACTCTGTCCCTTGTCAGAGACTCCATCACTTGGTAAATTGTTATTCGCATATTACAGATGAAAACACTGAGGCCTCCACAGTGGTGGTGCTGTTGACACACCCACTTCCGAAGGCTCATTCTGGGTCCTCCAACTCTTCCCGTTCCCTGGAAGTTGCAGAAATGGCAGTGGTTAGTAATAAGGGTCCCAAAAGGCAGAACTCTTTCCAGGTCGGCTCCACCAATTAGCAGAAGGTAAAGCAGAGGCGCCTGCCCATTCACCCCAGGTCAGGCACCAAAGGAACCAGCAGGTGGCACCCTCAGTTGCTTGCTATCTCCTCAGTGTAACATACTGTGTCCTCTTCCTGAGATGCTCAGAGTATGATGCTAACCTAGACCATGCCTGCGGTGCTCCTGGCTGGCAGGAACACAGGACCTGTACCTCCGAGAGGTCTGCTCCCTTTCTTTCCAAGTGTCCTTCACACATCATCCCCAGGATCACAGACCTCAGTCATGGCTCACATCAGCACCATTTTCTTCTGCAAATAGTGGGATGAGACACTCTATGGAGCTTGCTGGTCTACCTCAACTGAGCCAGGTCAGAAACTGGAAGGTTGGTGGTCTCTGCTGCAGTTTGGCTCATGGACTGCTGTCCAAGGAAGCACAATCTGAGGCCACCACTGTGGCTTGGGAAGCAGAAGAGGATGGAAATAGCATGAAAGTGACAAGCAGGTTGGAGATAGAGAGCCAGGCCCTTTCATGCTTATGGGAGTGTGAATGGCCACATCAAGGGCATGAATGAGAGGAGAGGCAGAAGAGAAGGGAGAGTATTTACAAGGACTGGATGTGGTTTCCAGGCACATGCTGAGGTCAGCAGGGACAGAGGAAATGAAGCTGGACCCACTCCCCTGACCTGTGTAGCCCCTCCACTGTAGACTCTGAAAAACATTTCTGCCCTCCCCTGAAATGTACTTATTTGTGTGTGGATATGATGGTTCCTATGATAGAATGTAAGCCCCATGAGGTCAAGAATGATTTCTTGTCTGTATCTCCATCACCTGGCACAGGACTTGGCATGTAGGAGGTGCCTAATAAATGTTTATTTATTGGTTGGTGCTTGCTGATCCTGCCAGGGTAGTGCAGGCTGTGGGAGGTTCTGGTCCTGGCCAGCCATGGTCTGTGCATCTGTGGGACAGGCCACCCGAGTCTGGAGGGGCATTCGGGTCATAGCGACCACCAAGCATTTGCCTACTTCATGTACAGCCCTGTGTGAAGCAGGCCTGGGGACATGAAGGCAAAGATGGAGAGACAACATACACACAAGTATACAAAATATAGAGAAGGGACGGGGTGGGGGGGAAGGAACCATCTACTAAGGCATGTTGGTGATGGAGGGAACACCCACATGGCTGAAACCATAGATGGCATCCAAGCCAGCCCTGGCCTTCCTAGGGCAAACCATCTCTGGAACTCCCTGTGAATTCCACCTTTCGTCACATGCCAGGACCCCTGGGAGAAAGCTCTGAAGAGAGCAAAGTTGTGACCTTAGCCCATCCAGGTGATCCTGATGCCCATCCTTACCCTGGCAACCTCTCTGAATATCTCTTCTCCCTATCTTCAAGTCTGCCTGACCACTGACCCAACCTCTTGGGCTCTGTTCTGGGAGACGATTAGGGCCATGGGACCAATCGGACAAATCAGAGCCTGCACCCCCTCCCAGCTCATGATGAGCAATATTTATGCCATGCTTTCTCTGCCAAGGAAATGAACTTTGGAGTGGAAAGGACAGAATAGGCATGACTAACAAGGAGTTGGAAACAAGATAAGCAGAGAGATAGTAAAAAAGCACCTGGGAACACTTGATAAGCTCAAGTCATCTGGCCCATGTAAACCACACCCTCCCATACTGAAAGAGCTGGTATGGGTGACCATTGAGGTAGACATGCTACAGGATTGGAGAAGGGCAAATATTGGGGTTGTACCAAATGGGAAGAGAATGGAGTCTGCAAACTCTAGAGCACGAGCTCAACCTTGACTTCCAGGAACATTCCAGGACACATTATTAAAGGGGTGGTTGGTGAGCCTGCAGAAAAGGAAGCAGTGACCCCAAAGACCTGGCATGGCTTCAGCTCAAATAGGCTGTGCCAACAGAACCTGGTTTCCTTTTTCAGCCAAGTTCCTGAGAGATCAGAGAAATGATGGAGATACACTTGACTTTAATTTTGGCAAAGGATTTGATGGAGACTCTCCTGCTTTTCTTGTAGACAAGATGGAGGTGAGAGGACTAGAGGACAGTTCCATCTGGACAATTCAGAATGACTGATTCTGTATTCTGATTATTGATTAAATGATCATATCCTGTAATGTCAGTGGCATCATGATCACCTCAATTATTATCTCATTTAAGGAAATGAAATAATATATGTTAAGCACTTTGAAAACTATCCTGAATCTTATGTATCTCTCTTTTTGTTCCCATTTTTTCAGATGAGGAAAATTGAGGCTCAAAGAAAGGAATGAATTGCCCTGGCCCATAGATAATAAGTGCCAGTTTGGAATTTTAACATGGGCCTTCCAACTCTGGGTCTAGCCCAGTTTACATTAGACCCTGAAGCCTCATGGCGGGTAAGTTGACAACAAGGTTGGAACCCTTTGCAGTGGTGGCAGACATGAGGAAAAGGCAGGTTAAGGATTGTTTCACAAAGGCTAACAGTTGTAGAGAAAGCAAAATGTCACTCCCCCATGCAGCTCCCCTGCCCCCAGCAGAGGGAGGAGAGGGTTGAGGGGCCTGGCCCTTCCCCTGGCTGCTCTCTGGCTTGGAGTTGAGAATTGGAGGATGCTGAGCTGCCCCGTGCTCTCAGGGAGTCCAAACTGTTACAGACTATAAGAATTTGACTCAGGGACTTCAGGCATGAGTTATGTCCACCGTTCATGTTCCAGGTGATAGCAAGGAGCCCTTGTCTCCCCATTCCCACAGCACCAGAGGTCCCACAACATGGGTACTGAAGCTGGTAGAGCTCCTCCCACAGAGCAGGTGAGCTCCATGAACGTTGTTCATATTGAACAGAACTGGGGGGCCGTGGGGGGGGCAGTGGAAACATGAAGGACTTGGAAGCAGGAAGACCTGGGTTTGAACTTGCCTCAGGTACTGACCAGCTGTATGTCCCTGAGCAAGTCAGTTAACCTCCCTGCGCCTCAGTTTCCTCATGTGTAAAATGGGGTGTGTACTTCATGCCCCCCAGTCCCTTCCAATTCTAAGTCTGGTCTAATGAGCCTGTGGATTGAAATGTATTGTTCTGGGTGGAGAAAAGAACTCGAATGGGGAATGGCGACGCCTGCTTCGACACAACGCGCCTGCTGTCTCACTGTTGGGTCCTCCCCCATTAATGCAGACCCCAAATCCTCGGTGCCTCCAAAGACAGTCCCCCTGATCTGCTGGGACAGAGCAGCCTCTCCCCAGGAGCCCACCCTCCGGCCATGAGTCCCCCAGATTTCAGCGAGACCTGTCCTGGGCCCAGCTCTGAACCTTGCCTCGCTGAGACCTGTCAGCTTATGCACCACGGGCCCATGCCGAGAGAACCCTTGGTCCCCTCCCTGACAAACAGTCAGAAGGGAAGGGAATAGCCTTTCTCAGAGCTCACAAAACCACCAGGTGTCTCCTCTCCCAGACAAAGACAGGCCCCCAAATGTCACCCATTAAGAGAGTCAATTTGTAAGGGACCTCAGAGGCCCTGGCGTGGGTCATACTTCAACCTCCTCCCTGACACCCTAGACTAGGGTCCTGCTTGAATGCATCCGGGGATGGGGAACTCATTATCTGAGGGCTGCCATTACACTTCAGGACCCCTCTCCAGGGTCGTCCTACCATGTGGCCTCTTTCAAATGTCCCAGCATTGCCCCTGGTTGGAGCTACTGGGGCCTGACCCCTGGGCTAACCCCTCTCCCATGTAGCAGCCTTGACCCCTGAGCCTTCTCTCCCCTCAGGAAACACCCCCACTGTCCTTCGCTGATCCTCCTATGCTGCGGTCTCCAGTGCCCACCCCATTCCGGGATTCTTTAAGTAGGAGTTCACCCCAGAGCAGGCCAAGTCTCTCCCTCCCATGGTGGCACAGTCAGAGAGAGCCACCTGTCTCCTGCTGCCATATAGACAGAAGAGCAAAGACTTGCCCCTGGTCACAGAACTAGAACAAGTCTCCCCTGCCCCCCACCCCACCAGAACAGACAGACCTCCAGAGATTGTCCTTGGCTGAACGTCAGTGCCAGGCATGGTGCTGTACCCAAAGCAAGATGGCACCAACACTGGCCTTGTTGGACTGAGCCAAGCTCGGGGCCTGGGAAATTACTCAGTCCAATCCCTGCAATTTAAAGAAGGGAGACTGAAGCTCAGGAAGACTGGGGAGGGGAAGTCCATAAAGGGGGCCGAGCCAGGATGCGAACCCCAGGCTTCCAACCCAGTACTCTTTGCATGGTAGCACCCGACCCGTCACCAATACTGTTCAATGCTTCAAAGACCCTGGGTTCCCTCGATTCTTCCTCCACTCCTACAGATAGCAGTCCTCCACTCCTCACAGCTTTCACCCAAGAATTCATTAACTGAATCGAGAAATTAAGTCAAGAAATACATACGTCCCCTCCACAAAGTGATGAGAGCAGAGTCAGAAGGCAGGCCCGGGAAGCTTCCTGCTCACAGGTGAGTCTCCCCTTAAATGCCCGGCGGCCTCCAGAACCAGCTAATCGCAGCCAATCAGAAGGCTCTGACAAGAGGGGCCCATATTTGATGTGTTTAAAGGAGGTGGACGCCCTGCCCAGCCTATATACCCTTAGCCAAGGTGAAGGAGGAGAATGACCTTGTGATTAATCCTCCTCAAATGCCAGGAGAGGTGAGTGCCTGCCAAGAATGTTAATATCCGCACCCACCCACCACGTGGGGCCTCTGATAAGAAGTGACTCACTCCCTGGGCCATCATGTGCTCTGGGATGGCCTGCTAGACCACCAGAGGAAGGAAGACCCACAAAGAGAGGCTCAAGCAGCAGGCCCAGCAGACCTGGAGCAGACCAGCGGGGGCTGGGGAGAACCTTCAGAGACTTCCCTGTCCCATCTGAAAGGGGGAAACAGGCAGGAGCCCCCTTCCAATCAACAGTCTAGTGTGGGGATGCCTGACATCTGTTCTGGTGGAGAGGAGGAGCACTTGGGGACAAACCTATGCAACCTCGGGCCTCAGTTTCCTCCCCTGTCCAATAAGGGGGCTAGACTAGGTGAGGGCTAAGGTCCTTCCCAACTGCAAATGCCATGCTCCTGTGTTCTAGTTTAGTGACCGAGGGCAAGTCCCACCCCCTCTATGAGCCTCAGTTTCCTCCCCTGTGGTCCCTAAAGTCCCTCCAGCTCTAGCAGTCTCTATACCTGTGACTCTAGGTAGTGGCTGTGTGTAACCACAACACTTCACCCACATGGCCAGCCCATAGGCTGAGCATTCCCCTGGAGCCACCACCCTTTGGGACACTGAACCTGCATTCCTGGCCTTTCTGCCATGGTTGCCCCTCCCAAAGCCTCTCCCAAGAAACCCTGCCCTGTAACAATGAGTGCCCCTTCTGCCTCCATGCCCACCATCTCAGCATGCGGAAACTCCCTGAGGACAGGCAGGCTCATTCTTGGTCAGCACCCCCAGCACCTGGCACACAGTAGGGTCTCAGGAAGTGCTTGTGGATGGAGTGTCCCTGGAGGCCTGGAGTTATATTGTAGTTCATCTCCAAGGCCCTGCTCACTTCACACTGTGTCAGTCTGGACCAGTCCTTCCAGGCTCCCTCCTTTAAGATTTGTCCAGCCATGCCCATCGATGGGCATCGCCTCTGCCGAGCTCTCTCCACAACCAAAGATGCCCTCTGACTACTTCAGTATGTCCTGCAGGGGCAGGGAGGGCTCAGCCCCATGCAGAAATCCTTGAGCTCCTCATTGGGTGGGTAGAGCAAGGACAGGGAGCCGAGGACATCAAGGGGCAGCCCTGGGGGCTCCTGACTGCCCAGCCCACACAGCTAAGCTACAGGGAGCCCTCTGCAGGAGGGAGCCCACCCTTTGGGCTTTGGGGGATCCCTGAAATTATGCCCCAGGAACAGTTAGTGAAGGCCCCTACTCAGGAATCCAGGAACCCCACAAGTGATTTCTTTGGAGGACTTGGCATCAGGAATACCCAAATGCAAATCCCACCTCAGACACTTGGCAGCCCACGGCACTGGGAAAGTCCCCTGGAATCCCTGGGCTACTGCTTCCTCTTGTGTCCAATGAGGGCGTGACCCCATGACCTCGAGTCTCCTCCAGATCTACATATGACTGTTCCTAGAATGCATCCCACCGGCCACAAACATATGTCCCCTTCAGAAAGTTCAAGTCAGACAGTGATAGATGCACACTGTTCATTAAGCACACGCTGTGTGCTAGCACCATACTGAGGAGGCACTGGCAGAAGGGAATCAAACCTGTCCTCAAGAAGCTTCCACTCTATTAAGAGGGATTCCACACAGAGACACAGATCGAGGTCTGGAAGGGGCCAACCCCTTTACTGTACAAATTAGGAAACTGAGGCCCGAAAGGTTAAGTGACTTGCCCACGGTGACACACATAAGTATCCAAGACGAGATTTGAGCCCAGGTCTTCTGACTCTACAACCACTGCTCTCTCTCCGGCACCCTAGGGTGTACCCAAAATAAAGACAAAGTGATTAGGGAAGGACACAGTGGCCGAGAGATTCAGGAAAGGCTCTTAAAGGGGGGTGGTCTTGGAGCTGAGCCTGGAAGGTAACCTGGGGTTCTAAGTATTGAACATAGAAACATTCCAGGCATGGGGGCCAGCCCTGCAAAGGTAGGGGGAGGAGACCTCTGTGGGAGGTGGGATGCCCCAAATGTAGTCCTCCTCCCCTACTCACCCTAAGGCTTCTGCACTGGGGTCCCCATCAGCCAAACAGCCTTCAGAGAGCAAAACCCTCCCCCTCCCCTTCCCCTCCCTCTCCTCCTCCCTTCCCCCCCTCCCCCTCTCCCTCCTGTCGGCCTTTCCTCCACTTCCCCCTGCCCAAGGGTGAGTCACGAGGTCTGCCAGTTGTCCACAGGTGAGACAGACTCATCCCAGCCTCCCAGTCCTGAGGGCGTGCCGCCATTGTTGGTCAGTGCCCTCACCTGGCAAACAGAACTGAGGCCCTGTTAAGATGACTGCGTGCTCATAAAACCCAGTTTTATACGAAGGCTGACCCTAGAGGCCTGAGTCCGTGAGGATCACGGGCACTGGGCAGGGCTTTGAGAACCCCACCCCAATTGCCTTAAAGCATCCAGTCACCCTGATGTCTCTCCCACCACTGGACCCGGATGGCTCTGGAGGAGACAATGAGGCTGGTGACCTTGCACAGCCTTCCCTCACTTAAACCCAATTCCCTGCAAATCATGACACACCCCAGTGTGATGGTCCTCTCCGAGAGCAAAGGACTGACAACAACAACAGCAACTTCTTTATAAAGAGCAGGATTTCAGGACACAGTGGTATCACACTAAGTAAATGACCTTTGTCACTTATCAGGTCACTCTCAGGAGCTCCTGACCATCAAGTGTCAATCACAACTTTATTTTTAAACCCTGCCTCCCCTGCCCCCATTCTCCT